>NC_060204.1:722500-1071567 GCF_020623625.1 Saccharomycodes ludwigii
AATATCTGTCGACGATGTTCTTAAAATATGTTGCAAATTATTAATCTCTTGATGCTTGTTTAGTATATTTTTTTCCTGTTGATCCTCTAATAATAATTCATCTTTTGTTTTTTCTTGTACTGGAACCACATAATTCAAAGGGAATATACCGATTTTCCCCCTCAAAGACCCTCTCCACCAGTCTTTGTATACAACATCTAGTACTCTAATTATATCGTCCTTTTTAAAAGATAATTCGTCTGGTTCGTTTGATGTCAAGTCGTACATTGCACGTACTTTCCTTATCTTAGGTTTACCAGGCTGGGATGCTGGAACAGTGGTTGGTTTGGCGTTATTATTACTGTTGGAGGCTGAGTTATCCTGTGTCTTTTGTTGCTGTTCCTTTCTCTTCTTCTCAGCTTCAAATTCTTCCAATGATAATCTTAGGGCTTCTTGTAATGTTTCATCTTCGTTGTAACCAGAATCTTGTTTTTTTGAGGGAATAACAGGATGTGAATTTGAGGCTGGTATTTTTGCTAGATCAGATAAAAGATTTGGATAATTCCTCATAATCAAATTACGTGTATCGATCATATATCTCAAAGAGGGATCGTTAGCAAAAAGTTTGGCCAAGGTGTCTATCATTTTAGCAGTTTCTGTCCTAATAGTTATATGAGAGTTAGGATTATCAACTAATTCTGTATATAACAAATGACTAAAATGTTTAGAACCAATCTTCTGTTGTAGTCTTGAACCACAATTTTCAGCTAATGATAGGATTAAAGATAAGCTTCTTAGGATAGAATTCCCATTCCCCTTGGAAATAACCTTTTCCACCAAATCCACAACCGAATCACTAGCTTCTTCAGGATCTTCGCGGACTAAATCACAGACGTCCATTATATACTGCCAGTTATCTGCTCTTAATTTTGGATCAGTAGCATTTGCCACTGCATTTTTTAGTTTCATGGAAGAGAATGCCATAGTTGTTTTGTTTTGTTATTTTCTTTTATTTTATTAGCTGGAGGATATTATTTTTATAGGATTTGGAGTTACAACCGTGGTGTTTAGTAAGCAGAGGTAAGCAGAGGTATTAAAAATAAAAAATAAAAATAATAAATTGAGGGGAAGGGATGGCGTGAGGTTAATCTTAGAAATAAGGAACGGAAAGCAAACTTTTGTACAATTTTATTTTGTTCTAAAAAAAAATTATACCTGAGAGAGCGCATTGCCTTTTCCATGAACTTTTATTTTATTTTATTTTATTTTATTCCAAAATGTTGGGGCATACGCCCACCGTATAAAATGCGAACTCGCTGCAAGACAATTGCTAGCGATGCGCATATTAATAATATCGAAGATAAGAATGAAATATAAATAACATCTATATAAATATATATGAAACACCAAGCACAACCCATAGAAAGGACATATAAAGAATGTCTACCTCAAGAAGTAAAGTAATAAATGAGTCAACCACAAAAAGTGCTACGCTCATACAAAGCAGATCATGATAACACTACTAAGATGAAACAACAATAAACAAGTTATAGTAATAGAAAGGTAGAGATTAACTACTCGACCAAGAGGGGTAATAACCTCAAGATAAATAACATGAAACAACAAATAAATTATATCAATGATAATAATAGATTAAGTTCGATCATTGATAAAACCAGAAAGGTATATAAAGGATTAGTTTCCAACCTTTCACAACAAGACATTAGTTTGTCAGGTAATTCGTTATCCCTATATAACTATTAGTTTAGCTTATATAGAAAGGGGAAGAAGAACCATATAGATATAATAATATAGAAATAGACATAGACAGAGAAATATAGATATAATAAATATACGATCATATATACATATGATCAAGGGCCCAATAATACAAAACTAGAAAGTAAACATCTTATAATAATGAGTGAAGAATCTAATATGGAAGTTCCTGCGGAACAGAGAAATAATCTAACTTCGGGTAACAACCCGAACGACGAATTATTCCAACATGGTGCGAATTCAAGTTCAGCGAACACACCTGCCAACACAGAGGAGACCTTCAACCAACAAACTCCCGAACCTAGCACTAATAATACAAGAGTTGTAGTTGAATCACCATTCAACGCCAACACGTCTAACAGATCCCTTATTTATGTACCAGATCATTTACTAGAAGCTGTCAAAACATTAATTAAAAATGATGCGGCGCCCAATAGATCAAATAATGACACGACAAACAAACTCATGGAATCAAAAACTATATTACCTATTGGAGTTCCCAAAAATAGATTACAATTACCACCAGACCCGCCGAATACAGACTTTATTACACTAGCAGCCAACACAGACTACACACGCTCAAACAAATTAGCATGTGCTAGCTGGGCATCCCTAAATTCCTACAATGCAAACAACTACAAAATCCCTTGGGATAAGTTCCCCAGCGTGTACTATGAATCAGCTAGATTCAACTCCAACACATGGAAAAGATTTATATCTCAATTAACACCAATGCCCTACCCCGTATCTTCCCTATCTGAAATCGTACATTTCATAAGATGGTACAACAAATTCACTTACCTAACTCATGAATATGGTATTCATCAGCTATTATTTTACACTACGTTTTCCCAAATACCAACTCCTTCCCCAATTGAGCAAGCTGAAAATAGAGAAATATTGAATGCTATATTACCCAAAATATTCCCACACAAAATGAAAGACATATCAGATAACAACTGTTCATCCACAATATTCAGAGATTACATAGAAGAAGTATTTCCAGCAGAACCAAGCACCATAGCTACAAAATTATTGGAAAAATATGTAATAACCAATAATACTACAACCTCCGATATGCAAAGCCAGATAAACATCGTCCAATCCTTAAGATATTGCGCAAAAATGGACGCAATACCAGATAGAGAAATAATCCCACATTTTAGAAATAAAATCTCTGACTGCTATGGAGAATCAACGGCACATTTAATTAGAAAATGGATCAATACCCCAAATCTAACTATGCAGCAGTTACTAGCAGACCTACACGAATATATGAAAATAAGTAAAAGATATGAAGTATCAACGAACCCCAGAACAGATTCATTTCTACCAAGAAAATTTCAAATTAACAACATTAATCGATACGATAACACACGTTATCCAAAGCGCAGATATACTAACAAATACCCAAACAGAAACAGAGCCATCTCCCGTAACAATAATACCTAAATCACAACAACATCAATGTTTAAAACTCAACAGATCACTTTATGGACTATCCGACAGCGGAAGAAATTGGTTCAAATATATTTATAACACCTTAACTAACTTAAATTACCATCCATTTAAAAGTTGCGACACTATTTTCTATAAAACCATTGGCAAAATATTCATCATAATATTACTATATGTAGACGACCTATTAATAATAACACCTAATTCAATGGCAAGTGACACAGCAATAAAAGAAATATCCAGAACAGACATTACAATAGGCTCCGTATCACATTTACAAAAATTTTTAGGATTAAACTTTGAAAAACAAAAAGAAAAACTTTTCCTATGGTCCACATATAATAAACATCAATGGCTAACAACGCCAAAATATACTAACAATCCAAGTCCATCAACTTATATAACAAACAAAGATATTGATCAATACCAAAATGACGAAAGCACCCTTAGATCTATCGTTGGACAACTTAATTACGTAGCACTATCAACTAGACCTGATTTAACATATGCGACACATTATCTATCCAAAACAATAACATTAAAAACTAGCCATATATGGAAATGGGCTCAAAAAGCATTATCATATTATCATACAACTAAAGATCAACGATTATATTACCGCCCAACAACACCAAGCGAATGGAAATTTACCATATACGCAGACTCTGATCATGGCTCAGATCCTATAACGCGAAAAAGCACAAGCGGATTTATCGCATTTATCGGAAACTGTCCAATATACTGACGAACACAAACATCATCACGAATCATAACTTCATCAACAGCAAGCGAATTATACTCTTTAAAACAAGCAATAGATAGTACAAAATGGATACAGAATACAGCAAACGAAATAGCAACAATTACCAACACGAAAACGTTTCCTACGAGAACCATTCATCAAGATAATACTAGCACAATTAACGCAATGTCAGCAGAATTCTTTCGATACAAACAATGGGATATTATATATCGATACATCAATGAAATGGTGAAAATGGGAGAAATTATATTAAAATACCACCCAACAGAAGACTTAATGGCAGACGCATTGACCAAACCCATAGATTCGCAAAAGTTCTCACATCACATAAGGAATATGCAAATTTCATAAAAAAAAAAAAAAAAAAAGTAGGGGAAATGTTGGGGCATACGCCCACCGTATAAAATGCGAACTCGCTGCAAGACAATTGCTAGCGATGCGCATATTAATAATATCGAAGATAAGAATGAAATATAAATAACATCTATATAAATATATATGAAACACCAAGCACAACCCATAGAAAGGACATATAAAGAATGTCTACCTCAAGAAGTAAAGTAATAAATGAGTCAACCACAAAAAGTGCTACGCTCATACAAAGCAGATCATGATAACACTACTAAGATGAAACAACAATAAACAAGTTATAGTAATAGAAAGGTAGAGATTAACTACTCGACCAAGAGGGGTAATAACCTCAAGATAAATAACATGAAACAACAAATAAATTATATCAATGATAATAATAGATTAAGTTCGATCATTGATAAAACCAGAAAGGTATATAAAGGATTAGTTTCCAACCTTTCACAACAAGACATTAGTTTGTCAGGTAATTCGTTATCCCTATATAACTATTAGTTTAGCTTATATAGAAAGGGGAAGAAGAACCATATAGATATAATAATATAGAAATAGACATAGACAGAGAAATATAGATATAATAAATATACGATCATATATACATATGATCAAGGGCCCAATAATACAAAACTAGAAAGTAAACATCTTATAATAATGAGTGAAGAATCTAATATGGAAGTTCCTGCGGAACAGAGAAATAATCTAACTTCGGGTAACAACCCGAACGACGAATTATTCCAACACAAAACATAGCAATAACAAACATATCATTTAACACGAGCAATAAAACAGTTGTGCAGATTGTTTTATTTTATTTTATTTTATTTTATTTTATTTTATTTTTCTCAACAAAAAATAAATAAATAAATAAATAAGTAAATAACTGTTTCAATATCTCTTTTTTTTCATTTTTCTTTTTGTTCTTTTTTTTATTTTATTTTATTTCAATCAAACACCATCTCCTAAATCCTTTTCGAGTTTATGCAAGTCATATGTATTGACGTTTTTCTTTTTCTTTTTCTTTTTCTTTTTCTTTTTCTTTTTCTTACTAATAAAAATAAAAATAAAAATACCATTCAATCAATTAAATTAGTTTACTCCCCTTATTACTCCCAGTATCGCATAATCTCTAAAGTCATGAAAAAAGAAGAAATAAAATCTTTTTTAACTAGTCCAACAAAAAGAGGAGGAAGAGGTAGAAGATCATCATCTGTTGGTAATATCAATATTGGTGACAATGGACCGAGTATCGGGACCTTAACTGCCTCGAAAGAATCTAGAATGGCTAGCGAAAAGAGAATAAGAGCCCTATCAGAAGCCAAAACTAATGATCGTGATTTATTAAAAATATTGTTTCTAAGTTATAGAGAAATATCCTATAGATATAGCTGGTTTACTCCAATGATACTTTTAATCATTGTATATGGTGCATATTTATCATCAGGGAATTTTACAGAGTCCAATTTTCTGCACATGTTTGTTGGTGTTTCTTATCAAATTCCAGGCACCAATATGTATGCAAAGGGGATTAAAGATTTGTGCTTTGTTTTTTATTACATGATTTTCTTTTCGTTCTTTAGAGATTTTTGCATGGATGTTTTCCTAAGGCCCATTGCCTATAAATTAGGTGTTCGTCAGCCATCCAAAGTCAAAAGAATGATGGAGCAATGTTATTCTTTGATTTATTATGGTATTTCAGGACCACTTGGCCTATACATTATGTATAATTCTGATTTGTGGTTATTTTCAACCAAAACAATGTATAAGACGTATCCAGATTTGAATAATGAGTACTTGTACAAAATTTTCTACTTAGGCCAGGCTGCATTTTGGGCCCAGCAGGCGTGTG
This sequence comes from Saccharomycodes ludwigii, assembly GCF_020623625.1. Classification (NCBI taxonomy): domain Eukaryota; kingdom Fungi; phylum Ascomycota; class Saccharomycetes; order Saccharomycodales; family Saccharomycodaceae; genus Saccharomycodes; species Saccharomycodes ludwigii. Next base: position 728,695 of record NC_060204.1, read on the forward strand.
TTTTAACTTTCCAATTGGAAAAACCAAGAAAAGATTTCAAAGAATTGGTTTTCCACCATGTTGTTACTTTGCTTTTAATCTGGAGTTCGTATGTTTTCCACTTCAGCAAGATGGGGTTGGCCGTTTACATTACCATGGATGTTTCTGATTTTTTCTTGTCACTGTCTAAAGTTCTGAATTATTTGAATTCTGTTTACACACCAATTTTTTACATATTTTTCGTAATATCCTGGATTTATTTGCGCCATATTATTAATTTGAAGATTTTATGGTCTGTTTTAACTGAATTCCGTACTGAGGGCAATTATGTTTTGAATTTTGCTACTCAACAATATAAATGCTGGATTTCTTTACCTATTGTTTTCGCTTTGATTTTTGCTTTGCAAGCTGTTAATTCCTATTGGTTATTTTTGATCTTTAGAATATTATATCGTTACGTTGTTGACGGTGTCCAGAAAGATGAAAGAAGTGATGATGAATCTGAGGATGAACTCGATAATATAGGTGAAGAAGATAATGATAAAAAGGCCATTTGATTAGTTGGCAACTATTGTTACATTATATAAAGAGTATTGGAAAGAAAGGAAAATAATCAAAAAGATAATCAAAAAAATAATCAAAAAAATATCCAAAAAAATATTCAAAAAAAAAAAAAAAACCAAAAAAAAAAAAAATCAAAAACATGGAAATAAAAATTAGATAGTTAGATTTATATATAATATTGTCAATTTATTTATATAAAATAATAAATACATTGTTATTTTTTTTTTTTTTTTTTTTTTTTTTAAAAGTATGTACATGATATTATTAGACAGCAGCATATATCACACCTTTACAGATACATGCATATGCCTATTGTTATAACAAGGATAATAACAATAACAAAAGTAAAAGAGAAAATAAAAGAATAAAGCAGGATAAATTTTCCAGACTTTGTCTAAACATAATAGCATATGTACTAATCTTCTCTTCTGGCTAAACGTCTTTTTAACCCCATTTCACCAGCTTTGGCCAAAACGCTAGTAATCAAATTAACAGAACGCAAAGAATCATCATTGCCTGGGATAGAATAGGAAACCATAGAAGGTTCGGAATCAGTATCAATAATACCAATGGTAGGAATTCTAGTTTTCATAGCCTCTCTTAAGGCATTTTTGTTTTCAGTTGGATTCAAAACAATTAATAGATCTGGTTTAACCAAACTATCAATGTCTTCAGGAGACAAAGTTTCCCCAGTTGGTCTATCAAACATATCAACCTTATGCCTTTCCCAGACTCCAGAAATTTCAGTTGGATTGGTTAATGTCCCTGGAATCCATCTATCAGAGACATAATAACCATGTGTCATTTCAGCTGCATGCTTTAAAGCTTTTTTCTGACCCTTCCTAGTACCTAAAAATAATATGATACCACCTCTTTCAACAATACCTTCAACAACTCTGCAAGCTCTTTTCAAAGAAGACAACGTCTGGTTTAAGTCAATAATATGCACACCTTTATATTCACCGTAGATAAAAGATTGAGTAGATGATCTCCATAGGGAAGTAGACTGGCCTAAATGAACACCTGCAGCTATCAACTTTTCAATAGTAACATCTTGGATAGATGGTGGATTGTAAATATCGGCATTTGAAAAATAAACGTCTTTAATTTTGGCACCTAATTTACCGGACCCTCCAATATGTTTCATTTGGCGTAAATATAGCTCTTGAAAAGAATATGGCTTGTCATTCGGAGTGGGGACCAAAAACGGAAGATCTTTAACACTTGAAGAAATGGCTTTGGCACCATTACTATCACTTGTATTACTACCAACGTTTAAAGATGGTTCATCAATTTTCAAAATCTTGTTTTCAACGGCATATTTTTTGAAAAAATCATATAATTCTTGATCTAATAATTTTTCCTTCTCTGTTAAGGGGGCATTTAAGATATCATCTAGATTACCTAATTCTTCAATAGGTGTTTGCTGTAATTCTTTATACTTTCTAATAACCTGTTCGTTAAACTCCCTCATACGTAGAATTGACAAATCGCGATCATCCTTGTCTAAATTATTACTACTATTTCCGTTATTATGATCAACACCCTTGTTTCTTAAGGAATCTGTTGCTTCACTATTGGTAACTGTAGATTGAAATCTTTTTGACAAGATAGAATGTGTATGTTTTTGTATTATTGAATGCGATTTGATTGTAGACTTAATGAATTTTGTTGAACTAAATCTGAATGATAACATGACTGGTATTAATTATTTAAAATTTTTTCCCTTTTTTCTTTTTTTTTTTTTTTTTTTTTTCTTCTTTTTTTTTTTTAACTTTGTTCAGCCTGTGTTAGTAATTAAAATGTGGATAAAGTTAACAATTTATTGTTACCTGAAGGCTCCTTACAGATATCAACTCAAAAGTTTTTTTTTTTTTTTTTTTTTTTTTGTTTTTTTTTCTCTTTCGAAAATCTTTCGGAAACTGAAAAACAAATTTGAAATATTTTTTTTTTTTTTTTTTTTTTTTTTTTTTATTAGAACAAAACCAGAACAAAATGATAATAGAATTTAGAAAAATGCGTACAACACAAATGAAATATATAAATATCAAATATATTAAAATTTTTTACACGAAGCAATTTGTCTCTCTATAAAGTTAAATGAAAAACATAAGAGACATTTCCTTAACGTACTAAGTAGCTTTGTTTTAAATCCAACTAATATGTACCACGCATACGTGACTTCTCCTGTAATGAATTTCTGCTATTTATTTTGAGATAATACATTTAATCATACAACAAAACTTATTCCCCTTTTTTTTAAAAAGAGAAAGGAAGAAAAAAAAAAAAAGGTATTTATGTATATTTATTTCGAATGGATGACATCATAAAAGAGTTACTTATTAGAAGCAAATATGTAGATGAAATCGCTGATACACAAAGAAACACAGAAACGAAAACCAAAAAAAGTATCATATTTGCATTAGGTGATAAGTCTAGGAAATATTTTGAAGATGAATTGTCTCAAGGTGGTGGTGATCAAGGTATTGCATCATCCATACAAGTCATTTGGAATAGTGAAAATAATATAGATATACTATTTCTGGATAAATTACAATATCTGTTTATGTATCTAACAAAATTTGAAGTAACATCGGTAAAAAGTTTTGAATACCAAAATGTAATAATATTTGGGTTGGATGACATGATAATAAACTACGATAATGCTGGTTTAACTACTAGTAAATTAAAGAACAGTCAGAGTGAAGATGCCAACGTTAATGTCGGGGAAATTAAAGTTGCTACACTGAACGTTGAACAGCTCAGGCTGCTTAATCTAATTTATAACATTGCATACAAAACAAAGTATACGCAAAATATTAATTTAGTATTTGTTCCGGTTTGTGCAGATAATCTTGATCATAATCATGAAAATCTTTTAATGCAGCTTCAAAAAATCCAAAAATATTGGGAATCTTTGTTTGATTAATTGTAAAAAGAAACCATTTTCATAATATATATATATATATATATACATATCGTAAAAAAATACAAATAAATTGGGCTTTATCATATAATGTTGCCATCACCCACGTTTTACACGCAAGACACTGAGACAGCATATATGTATAACCATGTTCATTTTAGTATTAATGGGTAGATAAAAAAGAACAGGAAAAAAATTGAAAGGGTCCCATTACAATAATGATAATAGTATACACGTATTCTGTTATAAATGTACAATGAAACAAATATATATCTTATACAATAGAAAACACATGAAAGAAAAAATAAGAATGAGGAGTGAGTACATATATATATATTCATTCTTTGTTAATATTAACTTCTTCAACTTGATTACTCTCATTATCATAATAAGCAGATATCTTAACTTTAAATTCAGAAGCAGCAATACCAAATTGTTTCAAAATCAAAGCTTGACGTACATCTAAAGTTTTACCCTTTTCGCAGACATTGTAAGGAGTTTCAATTAAAATTTTACCATTCTTAATTTTAGTTGGAATCTTAAACTTATTTCTCAAAGTTGGCTCCAAAGAATGTACCATTGGAACATCATCCTCTATAGGGATTTGACCACCACGGGAATAAATTATACCTGTAGGAATGGTAAAAGTTATTGGGGCTTTACTTTTTGGTCTTGAATAATCTTGTTTGACGTATGATTCAAAATATTCTTTAACAGTGGTTGGTTCTTCGTTAGTAAACAATAAACCTGTGACACCAGAACAATGCTTGGTCAATGTATGTAAATTTTCTTTATATTCTTCTTCTGGTTTTTCACCCAATGCTTTTTGTAAAACTTTTCTTTTGCCCATGATTAATTTGGAGCCTTCCCATGCGGTTCTTATTTCTTGCAAAACAGGTGTTCTTACATCGTCCAAATATAGAACCCAACAATACCTGTATGTATCTAAAGCCTCACGAACTTCATCAAAAATTCTTTCTTTATTTTCTCTACCCTTTTTATCAGTTTGGGCTAGAGTCACCAACTTTGAACGCTTTGATCTAGGCATTTGTTATGTGTATATATATATGGGCTATAGTATTCTTTGAAAAATATCTTCCTTACTGCTTTTTTTATTTTTTTTTTTTTTTTTTTTTTTGAAAAGGAAAAAAAAAAAAGGAAAACAGTAGTTGAACTAAGAGTATTCGATCTAAATCTAAATCTAAGTCTAAAAAAGACAAAAAATAATAATAATAATAATAATAACAATTAGCTATTACAATAATTTTTGAAGACATAATAAAAAAAAAGAAAGAAAAAAAGAAAAAAAAGAAAAAGAAGAAAAAAAAAAAGAAACGAGGAAAAGAAAAAGAAAAAGAAAAAGAAAAAGAAAAAGAAAAAGAAAAAGAAAAAGAAAAAGAAAAAGAAAAAAAAGTTATTTGTTTGTTTATACAAATGATATCTAATACTCGGACAACATAATTATTTTGTCACGGACTTTGATTTTCGTACTCCTTTTTAATTTAATTTAATTTACTTTTTTTTTTTTTTTTTTTTTTAGGCTGTGATTTTGGTGGCAAAAGCGTTTTAAAAAAGTTTGCAATGGTTATTAAATTCCGTGATGATTATTTTCTATGGGTTTTTCTTTTTCCGTATTATTGTTGATTTTCGTACAAGTTACATCATATACTCTCCCTTAAAATAATATCTGTGTGCTAAGTATCTTTATAAACCTAAAAAGCTGCTTTATATTTTTAATAAAATATGTTACTTTAACTACCAACGTTTGCCTTCTACTTAATTTTAGCATATACAATCTTATATAATAACTTTTTGCGCTTTTTTTTTTTCTTTTTTTTTTTTTCTTTTCGAAACTTAACATCAATATTGGAAAAGAATTTTAAAGAGAAAAAGACATTTAGCTAAAGACATTAATCAACTGGATCATTTCATAGAAATAAACTGATCCTAGGGGGAAAAAAAAGAAACACAACCCATGTCACATCATCAATCTTCAATAAATACAAGTGAGGAGGATGAATCACTGCATTCTTCTAGCGAAGAAGAAAACATTTATGGACAATATCGTCTTGAAAATGACTTTGAAGATGACTTCGAAGGATCTAATCATAACACCTTTCAAGACAATGATCAAAATCTAGTCTATGATTATGCTAATACAGAGTATGACGAGCTAGGAAACAGAAGTTATCGAGAAGCCGACACACTTTATTATGGAGATGAAGGAGATGATTATGGTCCAGAGGATGATGCATCTAGCACTGACAGTCAAACATCTGAAAGCACAACTTTTTTTAACAGAAGAAGAACTGCGCCACCTGAGCTTGGGGGTATCCTACAAAATATCATGCGTGGAGCGTCCAATCCTTCCCAAAATTCCGAAGGTTTTAGAAATATAGGTCTTTCTGAACTTGATGTTTCCTTTTTAGAGATAATACGTAATTTGAACAACGAACTAGAGCATGACGATAATACCAGCAACCAACCTAACACTAGCTCTAATTCATTGCACTCTCTTAGGAACCGCATATTGGAGTTGAGTAATGGGACTCTTCAGAATCGTCATCGCCGTATTCATACCTCTTTTTTTCGTGAAAACATATTTGGAGCCGAAAGGGAGGAGGAAAGAGAACAAATGAAAATATTGATCGAGAACATAAAAAACGCGGAGAACGATCCTTATATTGCAATGGAGACTTTGAATCAAATCAATGACATAGTGTTATACACGGTGGATGATGACTTTCTTGATTTGTTCGATCCTAAAATTTTGGTTGAAAACATAGCAAGTATTATCAGAAGTGAACCTTTAAAGTGCCATTATGAGTTGCATGTTGCAGCATCCAGATGTTTAGCCAACATTTGTCGTTCAAATGATTCATTAATCTGGGAACTTGATACTGATGATTTTTTTTTCCATGTGAAGCAAAGGATGGTTAACCTCGAAGTCATCGATGTCGTGGAAAGTTATATTGATTTGGTTAACGCACTTTCTTCATGTTGCACATACCATATATTAAATGACGATATCTTGCCCCCTGTGTACGCTTATTTTGATTTTTTTAATAAAAATACCCAAATTAAAATTATAGAGATTACCAATACCTGTTTCAAGCATTGTGCACCGGACATTTTTGAACCAGTTGGACGGGTTATTTCATCGCTTCAGGATTTGTTGCTGGTGGTTAGAAATAATAATATCACTGGTGGGAGTGGTCAATACAATACCAGCAGTATTAGCGGCTTGATTTTTGAGCAGATCATTCATAGCTACCACTATGTGTGTGCTAGATTCACAAATATTCGAAAGCTTAATCTCTCAAAATTATTTGATTTAGAACATTTTACCTGTCTATTAAACATATTACAGGGGAAACTCAGTATAAAAGATGATATTAGAGTAGAAATACTAGATATCCTTACACACACCTTTGCGTGTGACGAAATGTACTTTTTTTCAATGGTTGATTCTGAAACTTTTCCAAACTTTGTTCTGGATGTCGTGAAAAAATATAGTATTGTTCCAAATGAAGATATTAGAGAAACTTTATTGTCTATGCCCAAGAAAGTTTTATCGTCTCTATCAAAATTCATAATGGTTTTTTTAAGCTCCCAGTTAAAATATTCATTTATGAAATTTCGTCTAAAGCCGTCCTTTAATATACAAGCAAACAATAAAAAGTTGTGCTCAAAATTCATTGCCAGTATGGAAGACCTGTTTCCAATTCTCATGGAAATCTTTTCTATTTCCGATGATTACGAAATTAGTAGATATACTTTAATTGGCATTTATTGTTGTGTTTGTGAAAAGCAGTTTGTTGAATCAAGCACCGTCTTGTACAAAAGTGAATTTTTCACCGTTTTATCTGCACGTATTTATCAAAGACATAAATCATTTGTGCAGGCTGAAAGTTTGGAATGTAAATTAGATGATGGGTTGTTTTTATTACATTACATGGCTATTGTTAAAGAACTTTTCGAGAAAAACTGTGAGTTGCAAGAGGTTTTTGAAAAGGAAGGCATTTTTGATATCTGCAATTTATTGAAAGCACATCTATTAACAAATAGTGTGGTGCAGCAGGATGCTGGAAGAGAAACTAAGGATAAAAGGGTTTTTTTTAGAGATTTAAAAGAAGTTCCCTCCAAAAACAATACAGCCATTACTGGTTTTCACGATGGAGGACGCCATTTCCACTTTGAAACCACCAACGCCGATGATATGGTTTATTTTAAGGGAACTGAAGTTTTTAATGAAGCCGATGATCTTTGTGCCAAAGATTTCCGTTTTATTTCGGAAAAAGAGTTTGCAAATAATGGGTACGTACCTCAGATTAAATTTGATATTTTAGAGGATTTTGATTTACAGAAAGCAAGCTCTGCGTTATATGGTATAACTAGTACTATTTTTATGGATAAATCTCTAACCAATATCAAAAACAAAGCACTTGAGAGGGATGTTATGGAAGCAAGTAAGATACTACTTTTACAGCATTTTGCTAAGAATGGAAATAGTATTAGTTACTGGCAATCTTTGTGGTCTAGTTTTAAAGAGGTCTTATTTGGGAACTTAGCTCTGGTTTCTAGTTATGATTTATCAAACTCCGGAGTTTTAAAGTTGTTGCATGATATTTTGGTCACATCCCCGAGGGTGGCAACTGAGCAATTCATCAATGTTTTGGAAGGAGCGCACTGTTTCCCCACTTTTGTAAAACTGTTACACGCCACTGTATTGAGAACGGCTAGTTTTCGTTTATTAGATTTAAAGTTACCGACAGCGAATGGTAGTAAAGAGATTGAGTTATTTGACAGTTTTAAGCTTTATTTTGAATTTGAAGAAGATTTTTTTAGTGACCAAGCGATGTATCGTGCAGATGCTATCACTGTACAAGTCTTAGGTATCATGTTAGCTGAAACTATATCTACTGCTTTAAAAGCTATTGAGCGCAAACGTATTAGAGATCCTATTGTATTAAATATTTTGGATGCTTCTACTTATGACTTTCAGTTTAGTTATAAGGGGGTTATAATGCCCGATAATATTACGTTATTAGGGTTTTTGTTCAACGAGCTTATGAAAAATAATGGTGGAACGCAATTTTTTAAAAAAGATATTTATCATTTTAAGTGTAAAAGGATCGAAATACCTGATAAGCGTTTTGTTTTGTATCCAAGTAGATTCGTTGCCAAACCAATTCAACACAAATATGTTGATTCTATTCATAACAGTAACATAGACTTGGAACAAGCTCTAGAGATAACATTGGATTTATTGAACACTTTTGCACAAATTAGACCAGATTTACATTCAAAGTTGGTTAGTTCTGAACTAACAAACAAGTTGCTTGGACAAATCAAGAATCCAATGATTCTACATGGTGGGCTATTACCGGAATGGATACCATATATATCGAGTAAATATTCGAATATCATTCATTACAACGGCAGAATCAAGTTGTTTTTGATGCTCATTAACGCCAAATTACCGTCAGTAGAAAATGTTGAAGACGAAATGATATTGGATGATGTAGAAACCCCATATTTCCACTACAGAATGGTTAATGCAAGTGTTGAACGTGGATCCTTTTTTTCCGTTTTGAAGCTTTTGTCCACATCTATTTTGCTGCGTAACAAACTTGCCATTAGTTTTATTGGGGAAGAAGCAAGTGGACCGGGACCCACATTGGAATTTTTTTCTATTGCTTGTAAACAATTTTCATTCAAAAATTGGGACATATGGAGGAATTCCGATGTAACACCTACTATCAGCGGGTTTGTTTTGCCGTCTGATGATTTGGAGCCACATGACATGATTGCGGGAGATTTATACCCTAAATCAAGAGATGATTTTTCTAGTGAGCAAGCTATTAAGACACTCTCTATTTTCCATTTTTTGGGTAGATTTGTTGCTAAGGCTTTGCACGATAACATTTTGTTGGATTTTAGATTTAATGTTGTATTTTTTAAATTGGCATTGTTGTACGCCAAGGATGGTGATTCTTTGAAGAAAAACACTTTAAACGATCTTCAAGATGGCATTGATATGATATTTGAAATTGACAAACACCTGGGGAAGACATTACAATTTTTACTGGATAATCCGGATAAATCAGAAGAGTTAAATTTGCCATTTTATTTCAAGAATAATACCAGTAGTGGTACTAGTACTGAAGATTATAAAATCGTAAATAAAGACAATGTGTTTCAATATTTAAAGGATATAATTGATTACAACATAGGAAGTGGAGTTAGACCGCAAATTGAGGCGTTTATTGATGGGTTTTCCAAATTATTTCCCTTTGATTTTTTACTTCTTTTGACACCAGAAGAATTGGTCGGTTTATGTGGGAATGTTGAAGAAGATTGGTCATACGATACAGTGTTTGCCAATATTCAGCCAGATCATGGTTATAGCATTAATTCTACAGAGATTATTCATTTCGTCGATATTTTGAGCTCTTTTACAAAGCACGAGAAAAGATTGTTTTTAGAATTTGCCACATCTTCTCCAAGATTACCCATTGGAGGCTTTAAATCCTTGAATCCTAAATTGTCAATTGTTTTGAAATATCCTGAAAATGAAGATGATTCATTTGATGACATCTTACCAAGTGTTATGACATGTAGTAATTACTTCAAACTACCTAAATATTCAACAAGAGAAATAATGAAAGATCGTATTATTCAAGCGATAACTGAAGGTGTAGGTGCATTTGGTTTCTCTTGAACAGATGGACAGACAAACAAGATAAAAAAAAAAAAAATTAAAACAAATGTAATTTTGACTTTTGTAGCTAATACTATCAGTATATATATATTAAGATATTTTTTTTAGGTTGAAACTTAATGAATAAGAAAGAGAAAAAAAAAAAAAAAAGAAAAAAGAATAACAGTTTAATTATTTTTATGATATTCTAATTGTTAATATTGTGCCTAATAGGTTAGGTCGTCTAGCAATAGGTTATTTATTTGATATATTTTATGATATTCGATTAGTAGTATTCAATATAGAATAAATTGGTAAGCATGTGCAGTAAGCGAGTGAAACATATCCAGTTGTTTTATACTTATTTCTCTTTCTTCCCCCTTTTCTTTTGTAAGAGAACAGTATTGAACTTTTTTTTTTTTTCTTTTTTTTTTTTTTTTTTTTTCTCTTTTTCTCTTTTTCCCTCTTTCTCGCTCTTTCTTTTCCTCTTTCTTACACACTATGTATATATTTCCATGTATCCGCACAATTCCCATACAACCAGCCAATAAAAAAAGTTTCAAGAAACAACCTGTTCTTACATTACAATATTAATATTTCATTCCAAAATTCTTTAATTGTTTGCCTTTCTATTAGTGACTAATTTCTAGAATACATCTAAGAAAAAAGAAAAAAAAAAGGATATACAAAAAAATTAATAAATAAAGGTACATCACGGGAAACTTATTTAAACTGTTTGAATAACCTGAATATAAAATAAAAGAGCAGTACAGTACTAATACAAAACAGATGAGCTATAATAACAACAAAAGCCAAGAGGAATTAGGACTTCCTCGTGCTACAGCCAGTTTAAATGTTAAAGGTCTGAAACATAGTCAAAATAATAGTAATTTAAATTCTACATCAGTACAGCTTGCTTACAAAACTATGGATCCAGGGAGACAAACAGCCGCTAACGATAACAATGATATATTGGTTGACGAACCTAAAAGTAACAGTAATAGTGCTATTAGTGTTAATAATGTATCCAGTGGAAGTTCCGGTAAGATTGTTCATAGTAGTAACAATAAAAACAATAAAAATAGTAGGACTAGTAAAATCAGTGCATCCCTAGACGAGCCGATTCAATTTACAAGGGTTTCCTCATCTTCTCTATTAAGTTCAAGTTCTTATGATTCTGAACTTGATGATACTCCTGAAATTTTGAATAGGAATGGTAACAAGCAACTTAGACAAAGTGTAGATAGTAACAACCTGTCGTTTTTGCCAATCAACAATAGTAATACTAATGTTGCGTTTAACATCACGGAACAATCAACAATAATAGAAACGAATAGATCGTCTATAGAGGGATCCTTAAGAACATCAAATAAGAACAATATTCCCAACAATCAGTTTGATCAGGAAACAGAAGCTGATGGAATAAATGTGGATTTTCTTGTTGAAACTTTGGATGGTTTAAATGAAGTTACTAGTCCCCTTGATGAGGATGATTGTTCCATCAAACAACGAATAAGCACACCGGAAAAGAAATCGGGAAATAATACCACTAAAAACAAGAACTCAACTTTCTATGACTCGCCATTAAATGAAATTTTATCGTCAAGTGAAAGTTTTAATGGGCTGGATAATACCACTACCAATCACTCTAAAGACTCTTTTAAAAGGAAAAAGGAGAAGCTCACTAATAAAGATGTTTTGGCCGAAAAAAGTGGCAGGAATAGTACAAGTAGTAGATCTAGTGGCGGAAAGAACCCTAAGACAACTTCCTCGGCATATAATCATTCACCCACAACAATACTAACGAAAACCCCGTTAGTAAATCAGAGTTCCGGGTTTAGGAAGAGCTGTCAAGAGTTCAATGGTCATCAGAATCCGAATTTAACCCCAACGCCTAAAAATGGAATTTCTCCGTCTACGTATTTTAGATCTACTTCTTCGCCATCTCCGTTCAATTCTGTGAGAAAAAACAGTACTAACGGTGGAAATTCAAATAATATTAACCACAATTCATCAAGGCAGGTTTCCTCTTCATCTGTTTCTTCTTCTTTGAATAGTCCTTCTTCAAAGTCCAATTCATTTAACACGAGCTTTGGGACTTTGAATAATAGCAATAGTAGTAGTAATAATAATAATAATAATAATAATAATAATAGTAGTAGTAGTAGGAAAAGCAGTCATAGTAAAAAAAATAGTATTATAAACAACACCAGTAATATAAATAATGGAAGTATGGGTAGTGGCATTAATTCAACAAGTAGCAAAGTTAAGGGCGTTTTTAGTTCTTTTGTCAGTAACATGAAAAGAAATTCAGGTAGTAATAATAGTAGTAATAATAGTAGTTACAATGGTAGCAATAATAATAATAATAGTAATAATAGTAATAATAATTCACAGAATGGCGGCAATAATGAGAAACGAAGAGGTAGCGGATTAAAGATATCTGGACCTTATAATGCCAAGCATGTTCACCATGTTGGTGTTGATGACAAAACAGGGGAATACACAGGCTTACCTGATGAATGGGAAAGACTCTTAACATCTAGTGGTATTACTAAGAAAGAACAAGAGCAAAATCCTCAGGCAGTAATGGATATTGTTAAATTCTACCAAGATGTTACAGAAAATAGCGGCGATGACAAAGTTATTAAAACATTTGATGTAAATCATATTGGTACTAAAACCCAAGATAAAATCCCTACCGCAAAACCATTATATTCGAAGAAAGCTACCAACGGTACATTTGAGAATAAACTAAAAACCCCCGAGCACAAGACATTTAAAACTTCATCGCCATTAAAATCTACATTATTGCAGCAACAACAGAATCATTCTAGTTCATCCCCTTCTCTGTTGAAAAATGAAGAAAGTATTAGTATGCACAGTAGTAAATTTATTCCATCCAGACCCGCACCAAAGCCACCATCTAGCGCACATCCTCCAGCTTCAGTTACATCTCCGTTAACCAATATCCCCAAAATGTCAACCCGTTCAAGCTCCTCAAATCAGCTAGTAGATTTGATTAGTGTTTCAAGAAATGGCAGTCTGAAGCAAACCTCCGGCTCCTATGATACGAGACTAGATATACCTGGTACCGGTTCAAACATATCGCCCATAAACAATAATCATAATATTCTACCTCCTAAGGTTGAGAACACCATTACAGAGCTAAAAGAGTTGAAACTCGTCCAAGAACATAAAAAGGTATTTTCTGATCAACGATTAGTCACTCCAGAAAGTTCGCCTTCAAAGCCAGCGACTGACGGCTCTACTATTACGCCAAAAGTTGTACAAGAACTCAAGCAACAAAAACACTTAACGCCACCTATTCCAAAAGTTGATGCCACTACATTGTTATCTGTAAATGAACAAGATGCTATATTAGCTGCTAAAAGGGAAGCCAAGGCAAAATCTGCGGAAAGAAAGAGAAGACAGAAAGAAAAGAAGGATAAAGAAGTGTATTCCAAATTACTTGACATTTGTTCGGATGGTGATCCAAGTACAATGTATAAGGGTTTAATAAAAGTTGGTCAAGGTGCCTCTGGCGGTGTTTATACTGCTTATGAAGTTGGTACAAATGCTTCGGTTGCCATCAAACAAATGAATTTAGAAAAACAACCAAAGAAAGATTTAATAATCAATGAAATTATTGTGATGAAGCAGAGCAAACATGGCAATATCGTTAATTTTATTGACTCTTATTTATTAAAGGGAGAATTGTGGGTTATTATGGAATATATGGAAGGTGGCTCTTTAACTGATGTGGTGACGCATTGTATATTAACAGAAGGCCAGATTGGTGCTGTTTCGAGGGAAACTCTAAAGGGATTGGAATTTTTGCATTCAAAAGGTGTTATTCATAGAGATATCAAGTCCGACAATATTCTATTGAGTATGAATGGTGATATTAAATTGACGGACTTTGGTTTTTGTGCACAAATTAATGAAAGCAACTTGAAAAGAACCACTATGGTTGGTACCCCTTACTGGATGGCACCTGAAGTTGTTTCTAGAAAAGAGTATGGTCCAAAAGTTGATATATGGTCTTTAGGTATTATGATTATAGAAATGATTGATGGTGAACCACCATATTTGAACGAAACTCCCTTAAGAGCTTTATATTTGATTGCTACCAATGGTACACCTAAGTTGAAGGACCCTGAAAGCATTAGCCAGGATTTGACTGCATTTTTAGGCTGGTGTCTTCAAGTTGATCCAGAAAAAAGAGCTACTGCGGGTGAACTATTAAATGATCTTTTCATTACAGATAAAGCAGATAATAATAAGTCTCTAGCTCCATTAGTTAAATTAGCCCGTATGAAGAAAATCCAAGAAACTTTAGACGATGATGAAACTGAAAATTGAAACACTAGACTTGGTGCTGTAAAATAAAAATTCAACTGGTTAAAAAAGAGAAAGTGAGGAGGGGGAAGGGGTTAGATATAATAACTTAACTACGGATAAATATGATTATTTAAGCATAATATATTTAAATTTATTGTTAAAATTTTCTTAACAAAAAAAAAAAAAAAAAAAAAAAAAAAAAACCAGGTTAAATCTATCATTAAAGGTAAACAAAATAATTCAAATACTAGATAAACTTGAAGAATTAGAAGTTTTTTCTTTTTCTTCCATGCTATCGTCATCTTGTACAAATAAATTCTCTTCCTTCTTTTTATCACTTTCCAAAAATGTATCTGTGGTATTTTTTCCGTCTTTTTGCTCTATGCTTGGAATACTATTATTTTTTCCTTTATTATTTGAAATATCTATGTTTTCCGGTTTGTCAGGAACAGTAACCTGTACAAAAAATAGTTTTACCTCATTATAGCCTTTATTTTCGAAAGCATAATTATTGTATGCTGGTACTTGAAAGGAACTCCCAGCTGTACAGACAAACTTATTCTCATATAATGTGACTTCTAGTATCCCTTGCACCACATAAAATGTTAATGCTGTATTATAAGAATTAGTGGGTGCCTTTTTGCCGTGCATAATGGGTAACTTTAACACTCCGCTAGCAAAAAGCTCTTTGTGTTTATCAAACATTACAGATAATGAGAAATTATCCTCATCAGACGCTTCTACCTCTTCAGTTTGTGCTCTGTTTGGAGCAAAAGCAATAATTTCATCTTCCTCAACCGTAGCTGGTGCATTAGCTACATCTTGGTTACCTGGGTCTTTGGTAACTTTGACGACAGTTGATTCTAATAACCCATACTTTATCCATTTCGAATTGGGGAAATCTCCCTCGTTTACTTGTCTAAGAATCTCTTTGTTTACCTCCTCGGCACGATTATTTAACATATTTTTCTTTGGTCTACCTCTACGTTTCCCATTAGATGTTGAATTATTATTTCCACTAATAGACACGTTGTTATTACTTAATAAGTTCCTTTTCCTCCTTTGTTTTCTCATTAGTTCCTCTTCATCAGTATCATCATCAGGATCCTTTCTTATAACGTCAGCTATTTCTAAAACTGGCTTTTCAGGGTTTCTCTTGTAAACAATTTTTTCATTCCTCCAGTAATCTAGAGTAGGGACGCGTATTCTGGTGGATCTTCTTAGTCCAAGTGGACGTTCCATGCTGGTTTCTTCTTCCGATTCAAACTCTTTTTGTTGACCCAATATAAATTCTTCATCATCTGGATCATCGTTTTTGTTAGTCCTTGCAGCACTAGTATTTTCTTTAGATAACCTAGGGTCTACTCTTTTATTTAATTCCAAACTGGAATCGCTATCAAATTCAGCCATATCTTCGGCACCAGTATTATTAGCGTAAGACTGCCTCTGCGTTAAATTTTTTTCCATATTGCTTTCACTACCTTGCGGTATGTCTTTTAAAAGTTCTTCTTCTTCTTCCTCTTCTTCATAATCTTCTTCTTCATAATCTTCATCTTGCTCCTCAGGTTCCGGAATCAGCTCATTAGTATCATCATTATCAAAATCATAATCTTCATCTTCATCATCACTTTCTTCTTCACGGATATCTTCAACCAAAATATTCTGTGACGTATGCACTTCTGAAATATCATTCCCTGTCTCATTGTCATCAATTAAATCTGGAACAGTACCATACAAGTCTGTTGCTTTAGGTTTTTTTCTTGGTGGTGTTAAGGAAATAGAGATATCATCAACTTCTCTATTAAGATTATTCATATAGCTCACGTCTAGGTTAGAAGGCATTTCTTTGGGTAATTTCTCTCCTAGTTCCTCTGTAGGTTGTTCTGGTTCTTCCATGTTAAAATCTGGTTCATTATAAATACCATTATTGCTATCATTATTATTGGGATTTTGATCGGTATAGCTTCCCACTTCTTGACCATATGAATCAATATCTGTCACAAAATTCGACTCATGGACGTTTCTTTGGTATCGCATTTCCTGCTTTTTTGTCTTCTGACTTTCTTCTTCCTCTTCTCCTTCTTCTTCTTCTTCTTCTTCTTCTTCCCATTCGTCTAAAACTCTTGTGTTTAAATTAGATCCCGTTTGGTCTAATCCCGTTAACAGTGTCGGTGGGTTAGAATATTGAGAAGAAGTCAATGTATTTTGAGTATTTGCAAAAATTTGTGGTTTAGGTTCTCCTATGATTCTAGTTTGATTCTGGAAATTTGTTGGCAATTGTTGTTGAGTTGAAGAGGAACCTGCAAAAACAGGAATATTATATAATTGGGGTGCTGGCGGTGGAAGGGGTATCTGCTGAGAGGAGCTAAATATATTATTCCCATTTATGCTATGTTGAGGAGGTAATTTTTGTTGACGAGGAGCTAAATTTATATTGTTATTAAATGGATTAGCGCCGGGTGTATTTTGTTGAGTTTTCAATCTTTTATCATTATTACCACTGTCCTTATTATCATAATGAAAAAATGATATATTATCATCTGTAAAGAAATCATCGATATTTTCCATGCTAAATTCATCTTTTGGTAAACTTTCCCTTGCTTTTATTCCCATCTTACGGGATCTAATACCCAAATCCATATAATTCATTATTAACCTTTTTTTTTTTTTTTTCTCCTCCTCCCTCTTTTAAACCTGTACTTTTTATTTACCTTTTGATGAGCCTAAATGATTGCCCTATTGGTTTTAATGGAAATTAATAATCAATATGTATCGAGACAACTTTGCCATTAAACTTTGGTCTATACTAGTTGAAAATAATAACTTCATCAAGTATAAACAAGATCTTTTTTTCCTCTAAACAAAAAAATATAAAAAAAAGTATAAAATTAGAAATAAACACGAAAAAATATCGCTCAAATTTTTTTTTTTATTTTTTTCATTTTGCGTGGTTGTTCAGTATCATTTCTTAAACAGTATACGCGTTAAGATGTTTTTATATCATTAAAAAAAAAAAATAAAAGAAAGAAAATAAAAATGGTCATACTTATAATCTTGCTTTCTGTTTTAGGTTATTTAATTACTTTAATTTGCTTTTATCACATAGGTGCTTTTTTTTTTCTTCTGCCATCAACAATATAATAAGAAGGTCCATCTTCAAAAACATATCCATTAGTGTTTAAATATTTCTGCACTTTAATTTTAATAATCGGCCTTCCTCCAATACTGTGAAGTCCACGACCAGTAACAATCGTTAGTGGATTCACATATTGGACCTTATTTAGAGATAAGTTACATTTGTCTAGTTCCCTCTGTGTCATTTCTTCATTCCACCACATCTCCAAAGCTATTTCCAGAATTGACAGAGTCTCCTCTGATGTAAATGAATGGAAATCTAGCTTGAATGTGTCAAACATGGTCTCAAGCATTTTTTTAGCTTTTAAATAATCTTCGCGTGAACGAAATGCGCTAAAAGATAATTTATTCATTGAGGTGTTAATATTATTAATACAAGCATGATTCTCTTGCATTGGTATATCCCTAAAAGGTGGTTCACTTTTTCTTTTATAATTGCTCGGCGTAAACACCAAACCACTATGCCCCTCATGTATTTTAAAAGTTAAAGCTGCCGCTTTTTCATCGATTAAGAATTTGCATAATAAAATAGTTTTATCCACATCTCCATTATAGAATTCTAAAGCTTTTCTCAAAAAATTACGATTGATTGTTTTCAAAACCGGATTTCCATTTAATATTTCTTCTAGTTCGATGGCTTGGCTTGTAGTAGCAGAATATCTATAGGCAGAAAAGGGGTTGTCTTTTTTTGGTACTTGGGTCATGGACAATGGCTTAAGTATTTGGTTATCAGAGAAGTTTATAGCTTTATAAGAATATCCATTAGCCGACTGCACCTTTCCACCTTTAATTCTAGACATCGGAGGTGAAGAATTAATAGGGATATTGTTGTTATTATTGTTTAATGAAACTGCATTTAGATTATTTCCAGTATATTCTTTATAATTCTCTATAATGGATATAATAGCATTTGCTGTGCTAAAATTTGATTTAAAATAAGCATTTCTCGCCAGAGTTTCCGGAATTCCAGTCAAATCCATAATTTTGTTTATATTTTTCGTAGTTTTAGACCACTGGTCTTTGGTCTCCTCAATAGTTGGTTTATTTTTGATGGCTTTTTGAATTTCTTGTTGCTCTTTGATATCTTGATTGGATAATGCTTCATAGTTTAAAAGCAGCGGTATAACTTTTTCTATGTCGTTTTTCTCTTGTAAAAGGATGTTGTTGATGAAATTCCGTGATAACTTAGGAAACATTTCAGATAACTTATCTGGTACTTTTATTTCTTCCTTTTCATACTGCTGATCAACCGGTTCTTCAACAACTTGGTTTCCGCTTAATAACATTGAGCAAGCTAATTCTAAATTTTGATCAGCATCGTTTAAAGTCCTTGTTAACACATCCAAATGCATGCTAGGAAAAAGCTCGGCCAATGTTAAAATGGTGGTTTCATTTGCTTTTTTATTCATTACTTGTTGTGTATTAATCTCTTATACTATGTGTATTTTTATTTTTGTTTCTGTTTTTTTTTTTTTTTTTTTTTTTTTTTTTTTTTTTTTGTCGAGTGTTTCATAAAAAAAAAAAAAATGACATTCTAAGAGGGAATAAACCCCACTTATACCCCTTCTTTGTGAATTTAGAAGTAGATTATAATATTTATAGTCAATAGAAAGTCTATTATTACTGGAATCTTAACGCTATAAATACATGTGCATATTTAATTTCGAATTAAATAAATGTTAAAGCATGTTAATCAAATATATTGGGGAAAAAAAAAAAAATAAAAAGGGAAAAAGATTCGAACTATGCTGGGACATATATTCGACGTATAGAGTGCAGTCTTATTACAAACAGTGATCAAATACAATAATTAAACAAATACTTTATCAGTAAATATATATAAACCAATTAATAACTGGTCTAAAAGCATGGCAAGCATATTGTCCAAAGAAAAGAAAAAAACATACATGCATATGTTATATATATGTAGATGTAAAAGTAACAATATCAAAAACTTTAATTTGATGCCATAAACAAAATAATTACCCGCAATAAAAATTCACTCCTAGTTAATGACTATTATTGTTTTGCCCAAAATCTAGAGGGAAGGGGGGGGGGGTGGAATTGTTCCAATAATTTTATTGTGTAGTGCGCCATATATCATTTGATAAGAAATGAAAAGAAATGGTTGTTCTTGTGTTCTATTTTCTCTAAAACATATCACATGGTGGTGATTCAAAAGTAGACATCACTTCTTAAGACCCATTTGACACCATTTTTGACTAATTCTGCTTCATGTAGTAAACAATCATCACCATGCTTATGTAATAAAGCTAATCCAGGTAATGGATGAACTTTTTCCATTACGTGACGACTCATGGATGAATAAAATACAGTATCCCCACCGAGTAACTGATCGCCACCAGATAAGTAAATCAATAAAGTCCACTTGGTTTCGCCATTGATCTTGTTATTGCCGTTTCGAAAAGTAGTAATTTTAACTGAATCATCATAATGTTTGCCAAAGTAATGACCCTTGGTATATCTATAGTATCTTAGGTGAGGATTCAACCCTTTAGCAAGTCTAAAATTTAAGCCTTCTATAATATATTCATTCGTAAATAAAATACCTCGTAAGTATTTCCAAAGTTCATCGGCTACTGTTTCATCAAATATTTCAAATCTACCATTAAATCTTTCGGCGTAGTCTTTTGTCCCTTTTTGATGAAATACTTGTATAAACTCATCATTACATTTATTTTCAGAGGAACTACTCTTTTCATTCTGTCCTTGTAATGAGTTGATTAGTTTGCTACATAAATCTTTATTAATAAAATTTGGTATTAGTATGAGTTTGTTTTCAAACGTAACTTCAGGATATGGTACATAATCAAATGGTTTCTTATTATAAGTAAGAATTGGTGATTTTATTGGTAATTGTGATAGCTCATCCGGGAAACGATACCCAACTGATGGTGATTTTTGCGTGGCTATAGCATTGGCACTTTTACTCACCTTGAGCTTTTTTTTACCCATTTTTATTCCTAGTGCTATACTTTTTCCTTTTTGTTTGTTTGTTTGTTTGTTTGTTTTTTTAGGGACTTGTTTAAGTATTATAAAAACTAATTTGGTTATATCTTTTGAGTAGTTTCTATACTATTATTTTCTAAACCAAAAAAAAAAAAATGAAAAGGAAAAAAAAAAAAAAAAAAAAAAAAAAAAAAAAAAAAAAAAAAAAAACATTAAAAAGACAAATATTAACAATTACATGATATGATCCAAATATATGACCATAAAATGTGGTAAAAATGTATATATAACTGTGATTCTTATAAATATGTGAGTGTGCTTATTTATTAAACCTTGCATTTTCTACCAATTTATTTATAAAACTTTTATAGTACGCTGGTCCGTGGCCATGGCATACCTCATGACCTTTCAATTCAGACATAATATAATATATATCAAATGTCGAATTGGAATTATTGTCACTAGTACCGCTGTTACAAACACTTTGGTTCATTTCATATTCATTTAATAAGTCATTCAAATATTCCCAAGTGGCAGGAACAATCAACAGTTCTTCCTGGCCTTGATTGATATCATATTTTAATGTTTTCAATTCGTTGACTGTATCAACATGGTGCTTATCTAAATCCACCAAGTACTCACTAAATTCGTTTTTGGAAGGAAAAGTAAATTTGGCATGCTTATGATCTAACAAAAGACTAGATTTTAAAGGATCTCCTCCGCTTTCTAGTAGTAATTTATTTTCAATACTTATTTCTAAGCTTTTTTTTTTAGTTCCTCCATTTCCTGTAGTAAACTTTCTCTGTGATGTTCTGATTCTTTTAGTTTAATTTCTAGTTCCTTTAATTTTGCCTCTTTTCTTTCTCTAAACGCTTTTTGTGCGGTTCTGTTTTGTTCTTTTTTCCTTCTTTTTAATATTTCATCTGACAATACATTTTGATCACCATTCCCGGAATTGTTGCTGTTAGGTGTTATTGCTTCGGTAATATGCTCCCCACCTTTTAGTTTATAAAACTGGGGATTTTGATTAGGTGATTCATAAATATGGCTTTGAGTAGGATGATATGGAGTATTGTTGTTGTTACTAGAAATGTTATCAAGGTTGGAATTAGAAACAATGTTAGTACCAGTACCGCTATTTTCTCTTGATATTCTTAATACATTTAAATCCTCTTGTGAATACAAATCTTTTGAGTTCAAATGTCTCTGAGTTTCCGCAAAAAGTTGTGTATACTGTTTCTTATTTTCAGTTCCACTGTTAATGCTACTGTTACTTCCGATAGGAGAAGAAAATTGGTGATTAACACCAGCATTAGGATGGCTTCCGTTATTGTTATTCAAACTATTATTGTTTTTAGGAATCATGTTGTTTGTGTATGAATAAAGTAAGTCATGTGAATTGACTATTGGTTCAGCTTCCGAATTAATATCACTCACTAAATTGTTCCCATCATATGTCCTTTTTATACGGTTTATTTCATAATCCTGAGAAATGCGGTTGTCGTATTTGAATACAGAGGCACTATTACAGTCAATAGCTGAAGTATGATAAAAGTTATCTACTGGATCCAATATATTGGAAATAATGTTATTATTAGTGTTATTAATATCAGCATCGTCGAATCCATTGTACTGTCTTTGATAAATATTATTTACACGGTTGGGATCACCATTGACTTGTTGTTGTTGATTGTAATCATAGATGATTTATAATCAGTTTTCCGAATATTATTATTCTGGTTAGTGTTACTTTAGGTTGTGCTAGGCAATTGTTACAATTAAAACAAAAGAAGTAGAACAATTTTGAAGTTAAAATCAGGTGGTACCCTTTCTGTTATTTGTTGAGGGGGGTTTATATATATTTTCCTTAAATTTGGCATAAAAAAATCTTTTTTTTTTTTAAATAATGTTTTCCGATGTTATTCGGATATATGGTCACTTCGTGTCGATGGTTCTTTTTCAAACAGATGTCACTTTGATTGAATTTTATATTGTTTCAAAGCCAGTAATTATAATCAATGCAAATGGATTAAGTAACACCCAAAGAAAAAAAAAAAAAAAAAAGAAAAAATAACATAATTTCTCTAATATTTAAACTTTTATTTAAACATAATAATCAAAATTTTTTTAAAAGTATGATTTTTGTTAATACTGAATCTCATAGATTGTATATATTTATATATATTTATTCAAATAAAGTTTTCCATGTAACTTTTTTCCTAACTGCATTAGAAAATCCCTCTTTATATTTAACCCATACTCTATCTTCCTCAACTTTAAGTCCCTCTTTTTTATTTTTATTCATATCATTAGCAATAGTAACAATCCCATCAGCGCCGTTCCTAACATCTTTATCAGACAATGGTACCACGGTTTTCATTTTAAAAAACTCAAATGCGTTTGTAGGTTTGCTTTTCCCCCTTTTGTCTGTATTGTTATCAAGAGTTGGAGCAATACTAGTAAATGACCCTGTATTTGTGCTACTTGGTGATGTACTAGAAATGTTGTGATTAACTATATTATCATTGTTAACAATATTTGATTTTTTAACTTTTTTATTACTATTGTTTGTGTTTGTAACAGAACCACTGGTATTTTTCTCATTTTCATAACTTCTCTTTCTTTTATTATTAATTTTATATTCTTCTAATTTTGAAAGTAAATATTTATAACAAATATTCCTTTTCAACATCATGTTAACGTTACCATAATTATTCTCCTCAGTTCCAAACTCTACAATTTTGTATATTGGCGGTGATACGTCCAAAAATTGCTCATTCTTACCATTAACAATAAATTTCAAAACAGGTATGTTAATATGAATTAATGGTATAATATTTTCAGAAACCACTTTATTTCTTAAATTAGAATCAGTAATAGTTTTCAAGTAATCAGTATTTAATAGAATATTAACATACGGCAATAACTCATTTATGAAAATTTGGCTATTGCTATTGTAATATATATATAAATCGCACGGAGTTAGGTTTTTTTTTATTAAATCCACTATATTCCGTAAATTTGAGATTTTATTTCTCAATTCTAGACTGGAGAACTTATTACCAAATTGGAAATCGATAGCGTGATTATTTCTGAAATTGGTGACATCTGCAAAAAGCTCGTGGAATACCAGTGGAATCACATAGGCGTATCTCAGAACTTCAAATTCAGTACCACCATTGGTGCTGTATATTTTCCCCTGTAAAAGATCATAAAAATAAAGCCAGTTACTTAATGCACTTGGTTTATTGACGCTGCCAATATCTGAATATTTTACAATTGAGTAATTATTAAAGCAACCGCTAATAATACGATCTATAGTGGAAAACGATTGCAGTTCCAATTTATTTAAAAGTGTCAAAAAAATTATGGACCCATCAATTTTAGGATTTTTTTGGAATATTAATTGAACTAACTGATACCAAGGCAATGGAACATCTTTTTCAATGTTTTGGTTGTTATCCTCGTTATTATTGATATCAACATCTAGAGTAATCAAGCCTGCGCCCTGAGTGCTGTTATTATTTGATAAAAATTGCAAATTATTGATACAGTTTCTAATATCAGACTGACAAATTTCAATTAATTTCATCAATGTTTTTTTAGAGGCGTTAATTTTTTCAGTTTTACAAATTAACTCTAACCTAGTTAGCAACTCCTTTTCATTGGGTTTATGGAAATGGATGATTTCACAATAAGATCTTAGTTTTTCCAATGGCTTAGAATATAAATTGTTACAGATAATTATGATTGGTCTTGTCAATATCTTGCTTCTCAATGCCTTAGTCTTACTCTTCAGTTTATTTTTTGCAACATTATCCGTGGCTGACACAACTACACTATGTCCTAGTTCCTTGGTTGCTACAATATCCTTATTAAGTATATCGATCAAATTTTTAATAATCCCATTTTCTATACTTCCATCAATTTCATCACAAATTAAACAAACAGGTGAATCATTTTTATCAACGGAAGCGTTAAATAATGTGTTGGTTAGTTTATCCTTAAGTTTGGTACCGGCCCTTTCGTCACTTGCATTAATTTCCCTTGGAGTAAATCCGGCTTGCTTCGACAATACATGTGCAACAGTGGTCTTTCCAATTCCTGGAGAACCGTATATCAGTAAAATCTTCTTGGCAGGTCGTTGTAATATATCCTTTTCTAAATCTTCTTTGATGTCCACATCTTTATTACTTGTATTAACAATGCTATTGGTGAAAAAGTTTTTTGGCAAGTCCTCTTGAAAAACTAAGGGTGCCCAATGCCTTAACCATTTCAATATTTTTCTATTATTCTTCTCATTGCCAACTAAATCTAAAAATAAACTCGGCCTCCATTTCTCTGCCCATAAAGTGCCTTTATTAGTATTATTCTTATCGGTACTATTCTTGTTAGTAGTGGATCTATTATGATCATGTTGTTTTTGTTTTTCCTCTTTTTTTTTGTTAATATTATCCATTAAAGTATTAATGTCAATTCCATAATTGGAGCCATTTTTCCAGAAAGAAGAGTTGCTAATAATATTATTATCGGGATTTGATATTCCTTGTTGTTCTTTCTTTTTGATTGTAATGAATTTACCAGTAGAAGAGGTATATGTAATAGTATTTTCATTTTGTTGTTGGCAATAATGTGATAAAGGATCAGACATTGGTTTTCTTAGTACTCCAGAAGGGAAGGAGCAATTCGAGTATTATTATTATTCTTCTTCTTCTTCTTCTTCTTCTTCTTCTTCTTCTTTTTTAACTTTTAGATTGATCTCAAGACTTTTAGGTAAAATCCTAAATGGTTATTGATCAATTACAAATATCCGGGTAGGTTATGTTTGCTCATGATGATGGTCTGTCTATACTGCATTATTTTCTGAGAATGTAAATAGGTGTTGTTTTGCTGATTCTCCTCTCTTTTATTCTGCGTCTTTTTACATTGAAAGATGAAGAAAAGAAAAAAAGAAAAGAAAGAAAAAAAAAAGAAAAAAAATAAAAAAAAGATCAACAAAAATATTTTTTTTTTTTTTCTTTTTTTGTTCAAACGAAAAAAAAAAATACGTATCAAATTAATACTTTAAGAAAGAAAGCAGAAAGCGGAAAGTAAAAAATGAATAATAAAATTAACAAACAAACAAACAAAAAAAAAATATCTCTTCTTAAGTAAACATGTTTATTTAATATTTATATACTTGCTTGTCTACTTATTTAACTACTAAAATATTGTTTTAGATATTAATCATCACATAATAAGTTTTGTTTCTTTTTAAATTTTACTAATAATAATTATAAACAACTAAACAAACAAATAAACAACTACATATATATATATATATATACATATATATATACCATGGTCGCCACTGCAGAAGAATTATACAACTCATTCCCCCATACGCCAGCTCCAGATGCATTACCAGGGACTTTTGGTAAATTAAATGAAACACAAACTGCTGCTGTAAAAAAGTTGCGAGAAATCTTGACTGAAAAGGGGTTCACTAAAAGATTAGATGATTTGACTCTATTAAGATTTTTAAGAGCCAGAAAATTTGATGTCGGGCAAGCCCAAATCATGTTTGAAGAATGTGAAAAGTGGAGAAAATCATTTGGCACAGATACCATATTAGAAGATTTCCATTATGATGAAAAACCATTAGTTGCCAAATATTATCCACAATACTATCATAAAACAGATAAAGATGGTCGTCCTGTTTATATTGAAGAATTAGGTTCAGTCAATTTAACAGAAATGTACAAGATCACTACCCAGGAGCGTATGTTAAAAAATTTGGTTTGGGAATATGAATCTTTTGAGAAATATAGATTGCCTGCTTGTTCCAGAAAAGCTGGTCATTTGGTGGAAACATCGTGCACTATTTTAGATTTGAAAGGTATTTCCATAACTGCAGCTGCTCAAGTATTAAGTTATGTCAGAGAAGCTTCTTATATTGGTCAAAATTATTATCCTGAACGTATGGGTAGGTTTTATTTGATCAATGCTCCATTTGGTTTTAGCGCTGCTTTCAGGTTATTTAGACCATTTTTAGATCCGGTTACTGTTTCTAAGATTTTCATTTTAGGTTCCTCTTATAAAAAAGATTTATTAAAGCAAATTCCTGAAGAAAACTTGCCTGTTAAGTTTGGTGGTAAATCTGAAGTGAGCGAGAAAGAAGGTGGTTTATTGTTAAGTGATATTGGGCCATGGAGGGATCCCAAGTATATTGGACCAGAAGGTGAAGCACCAAAAGCTTTTGAGTTGTAGAATTTAAAATTTGATTTAAAAAGACGGGGAGACGAAGGAGCAAAAAATAAGTACTGCTAATAGTAACAAATGTAAGTAAGTTATTAATATTATTACTATGTCCTTTATCTTTTATTTTCTTTTTCTTTTTTTTTTTTTTTTAATACCCCTTTTACATTCATGCTTACTATTAAAATATTGAAATATTAAGATATTATTATTATTATTATTATTATTATACGTTATATATTTATTATTACTGTCACTTTTTTATTTTTATTTTTATTTTTATTTTTATTTCTATTTTAATTCTCATTTGTATTCGTACAAAGTGATTCTGTTTGTTGTTGTTTTTCTTTTTTTGATTTATTACCAAATAAATAAATAAATAAATAAATAATGCACGGGTGCCAACAATAATAATATTTTATTTTAACCTTAGAAATTTAAAGCAAAATAAATAAATTTATTCAGAAAAATAATATAAATAAAACTCAAACTTTTTTTCTTTTTTTTTCTTTTTTTTCTTATGTTATTCTCTCCGTCAAAGTAATTACCATCGTATTAGTCCAGACAAAGGCAAGCTACTGAGTACTTTAAAGGAAAAAAAGAATTTTAGTTTCCTTGAATCATCAAACACATATAATAATAGTAATAATACGCTGAACCAACAACAGAATCGAATCCTTACTTTCATTACCAGCGACGCTCATAGCATTAACATTTTAAAAGTTTACAGAGTATTCCACTAATATGGAAAATCTAAGCATAGACAATAGCTCATATAACAATGAAAACTGCGAAGTAATAAATAATACAACAAAAATGAAAGCTACCATCACCACCAGCAGCAGCTCTAAAAATTTAAATATTAAGCCAAGTAAATTAAACACTAGCTACGATACTGGTAACAATAGTACTGGTTTAGGGGTCGTAGACAATAAAAGAAAGTTGATTAATCCATTAATGCTAAGAGAAGAATTGATCAAAAATATTTCTAGTAAAAACGGCGCGTTTAAAGGCAAAGTTGATTGGTGCGATGATTATAAATTGTTAGATTGGAAAACAAACGTACTCCACATAGATTCTAAAGGTTCTTTGACCGTTTGTCAAAAACCCATACTAAATCCACAGGATAAGTTTATTATTAAACATTTGCAAAATGTTTCCATCAAATTACTACATAATTATTACCATAATTCTCATCACAATCACCAACATCATGTTAGCGCTAATGAAGTCCCATATTCTCAAAATATGACACCCATAATTCATATAACTTCCAGGAATAAAAAACAAAAAATATTTATTAATTGTAAGGATAATAAAAAAATTTTTAAAGAATTGTTTAGTAGTTTAATTTTCTGGAAAAATTTAAAAACGTGTGGGTTACTGGAAAAAATTAATGTAAAGTCTATTTTTACAATAAACAAAAGCCTATTGGAATGTGACCACCAACAACAACAACTTCCGATGAAAAATGATAATACTCTTAATTCTACCAGTGGTACTAGCTTGTTGCGAAGAAAGAAAAAAAATTCACCGCCCACTACTAAGGCTTCACCACGTCAACAACAAAAAGTAAAAGAGCCTACCAACTTAATTGTGTGTCAATTTAATATATATGGTCCAATTCCATTGCATAAAAATATCCCCAGATTGACCAATATACAACACCCCCCGTACAAATTGTATTCGAGAACATATGTCACTAAGCGACGTCAACCCTTACAACAGCATCAGCATCAACATCAACAATCCATACAGTCTATTTCTTCTTCAGCAACAAACAATTCGATGGAAACAATAAATACGGTAACAATCAACACCACTCACGGCTACAGTAACAGTAGTAATAATCAGCATTCAAATGATAACAGCCACAAAAGCAACAAAGATAACGGTGGTGAAGATTATGATGAAGGTTGGTTTCAATGTATGGGTGTTTTAAAATCCAACGGTATTTTAGATTTTGTATTACAAAGTGACGGTTCGTTAATTTATTCAGTAGATATTAAACAATTGCTTAGCTCAGAAGTTCAGATTTTAGATTCAAGTTTGTTAGGTAGTGATTCTGTTTTATATATGGGTATCTTGAGGCAATTAAGATCAAACTACAACCTCTATGAGGGCAGTGATAATTTTTATCTATTTGACTCCTGTTCCAAACACCAGCATTTAATCTTACAATTCCCCTTAAGAATTGATTTGGAAGATTGGTTTGTTGCTCTAAATACCTTTACTAACAAGGAGGTTTTATCGCTCGTTGGCACTGACAAATCTAATGAATTAAAACTCTCCAACAGGTTCAAGTTAACCTTGTTAGAGGCTGATTTGCAAGGTATGAATTTTAAAAATGCCTTAGGATTTTATGCCGAAATCTCTATCTGGGGGCATACTTGGGCTAGAACTTCTATTGTTAGCTCCTTAACCCCTTTTTGGAGAGAAGAATTCAAATTTGATACCCCAGTCAGGACTAAAGATTTGAAGATTTATATTAAACAGCAAACATCCCAAGATACGGCAGCCATGTCATTAACTGATCCCATTGTAGGAATTGTAAAGATTGATCAATCTCTATTGCTAAACGACTCTCTATTAAATGAAACTAGATTACCCGTTTATACGCCTGACCATAATAATTTTAACATTGGTACCATATGTGTGAAAGTACTCAGTAGTATTAATTTTATATTACCTTCAGTTAATTTTGACAAATTTGAAAATATCTTGACGGAAATAGACTTAAATTGTTTAACTGATATGGTCTATAAATCAAGCGCTAGCAATACCGAATCCATCTTAAAGCTAGAAGATATTTCAATGGTTTTATTGGATGTCCTTCAGGCCATAGATAGACAGGATGAGTGGTTTGAAAGTTTGATTGAGGCGGAAATCTCCAGAATTGATGTATCTATTTTAAAAAACAACAATAATAATCAAAACTCGTCTCACATTATTAACTCTCTTTTTAGGGGTAACTCTGTTTTGTCTCAAACAATGGAAAAATACTTCAACAGAATAGGCCAGGAATATTTAGACAACTCTATTGGCAATATTATTAGGGAAATAGTTGGCGATGGTCAATCCTGTGAATTGGATCCGGCCAGAATTCTTTTGGATAATACTGTTGACGACGATGGCGATGAAGTTGATAAAAGAAGAGAAATTATAATCCGAAAAAATTTTAAAAAATTATGGTACTGGACAAGTAAAATTTGGAAGTGCATCTATAATTCAAGCAATGATTTGCCCCCCGGGATTAAAACTCAACTAAGGTCGTTCAGGAAAAGGTTAGAACTGATTGTGGTTCAGGGTGTAACAGTGAATGAGGTGGAAAATATTGTTTTGAATTGTGTTTCCGGGTTTTTGTTTTTGAGATATTTTTGTCCCCTGTTGTTGAATCCAAAAATGTTTAATATAATTCCAGACCACCCAACTGAGAATACTAGGAGAACACTAACTTTGGTTACTAAAATACTATTAAACTTATCAACACTAACTTATTTTGGGAAAAAAGAGCCGTGGATGATTAAAATGAACGACTTCATTGCCGAATATAGGGATGAGTTAATTGACTATGTGGATAAAGTTACAGAAAAGAAATTGGACTTTGCGCCCAAAACTTTGAAACTAAGTAGTAGCGTTGCTAGACCACAGATTTTATTGGACCCTGTTACCAGAAGAGAATTGCCAACTAATCCATACTTAATTGATAAATATCTAAGGGAAACGGAATTAATCAAGTTTTTTGCAGAATCATATTTCAAAACCACGATAATAAATCGTAATAGGAAGAAATATGTTTATCAAAGTGATGACTATGAAGAGGCTTCTGAAGATTTAACCAAGAACTCTTACTCTTATTCTAATACAAAGGGAGATGAGGGGGGGAAAATAGGTGAACTAGCTTTTGAAGATTTAAGCGAAAACAATGCAGAAATTTTTGGACAGGATCTCCTACAATTAATTAGCCAAGTTGGTGATGTAAATAAGAAAGATAGACGCAAAGTTAAGTATTACTTGGATGATTCTTCGGAAAATCTGCTGAAACAATTGGAAACAGAATCAAACTTATTGTATTGCAAATTGGATCATTTGCTATCAGTTTTATCCAACTATGAATATCCGATACAAAGTATTTTGGACTCTCCTGTCTATGCAGCTAGTTTAGTAGATAGCTTGTGTTATGAGAAAACCACAAAATATGTATTCTTAGACCCACCTAATTTACAAACAAAAAAAAACTCTACTCGTTTTAGATATGTTTTTGAAAACTTAGATGCTGTGGAAAAATTTTTTGGGTATTATGTGTGCTATGGCCCGACTAGTACTGCCACTGGTAATACCGGTACGAGGGGTAGAGAACGCTCAAAAAGTGCTGCAAGTCGTACCTTTGGGTCTACTGGGACTACTTCCACGTCAGCAGAAAGCGTTATTTCCGCATTTGGACCAAGTACTAAGAAAACGAATAGTATCACAAGCAGTAAAATATCTAGAAAATTAACTAGGTTGTTTAAAAAATGATATATCTTGGTATACCGTATGTATTAAAAAAAGGTAGTGTACTATTCAACACGTGTTATCATTATTTATATACCATTTATTTAACATTTAAATTACTAAATGCTTCTTGTACGTAATCTGTTGGACCATCATTATTCATAAACTGTTTATGTAAAAATGAAGATAAATCTGTATCTTGAACAAATAAAGAGGAAGGATCTTGGACTTGATTGAATGAGACAATACTTTGAGTATCGAAATGGCTGCTACTGCTGTTAATATTATTGTTATAGTAATTGTTATTAGCATTATTAATAAAATTATTCATATTATGGATGCTACTGTTATAATTATTTGTAAAATCATTAATATAAGAGTTCCCCTTATTAGTAATATTATTGGTATTGTTATTATTATTCGCATTGTTCTTTTTGTTGTTATTTTGTACAGGTTTCATTAATTGGACAGCACACATTTGCAAATTGTCCAATGAACCTTCAACTAAACATCCCTTAGATCTAAAATGAACCAATAAATTGTTCCATAGAATATTACGTGATAAAGAAGCTGGATTACCCAAAATAATCAACCCATACTTAGAACGAGTTAGAGCAACATTTAAACGGCGAGGGTCACTTAAAAACCCAATAGTTTGTTGGTCATTGGCACGAACACATGATAATATAATAAAATCCTTTTCACGACCTTGGAAAGCGTCAACAGAGGAAACTTCAACACTTAAATACGCATCTTTGTCCATGGACCCATTCATCTGCATATATTGAACAATATAGGCTCTTTGACCCTCGTAGGGGGTAATAACACCAATTTGTTCAGGCTTAATCCCATCCTTAAACAATCTGGTGATTATTCGCTCACAATTCATAGCTTCAATTCTATTCAAATAAGACGTGCCATTACTAGATATCTCCTCTCTACCATAATTAGCCCAAAACATCATTGGAACATCGTGTATTGGCCATGGGAAATTGCTATTCGGTAATAAACGTTGTTCCATGGTAACGCCGTTTTGCAAACTGCCATCATAAAACATATTACTGGGGAACTCACTCAAGTGTGGATTCATTCTATATTGAACCTCTAGTCTGAATGGCACATGGCCCAAAGTGATCAATCTTTCAAATAGTGATTGTTTTAAACCAGCATCGCCAGCTTTTCTATCTAAAATAACTGGTCCCAATTGTTGGTGATCACCAACCAAAATGACTTGTTTTGCGCCCTTGACAATAGGAATCAAACATTCAGGTTCTGTAGCCTGGGTACTCTCATCAATTAAAACGGTCTTGAATTTAAAATCAATCCGCTTATCGCCAGCACCAACACAAGTACAACAAACAACATCAGCTTTTTTCAAAATCCCTGCTTCGTATTTTCTTACATTGACAACAAATTTCTTGGCCTCCTTGGCAGATAGCTCCTCGCCGTTGCGTTTTTTGTCCAATAATTTCTTGAATGAACCATCCGCCGATTTCAACACTAAATTATGCAAGCCCAATTCAGAAACCGTACTTTCAACATCTTCCCTACTTTTAGCAGTTAATCTAACAACTTTTAATCCCAAATCCCTCAATTTAGAAGCTAAGTGGTCCACAGCAACATTGGAGGGAGCGCAAACCAAAATTCTTTCTTTGTGTAATTTAGACAAATGATAAACAATTGTAGCAGATGTTACAGTCTTACCAGTACCAGGAGGTCCTTGGATTAGTGATAGCGGTCTTTGCAAAACATGTCTAACGGCATGAGCTTGAGATATGTTTAGTTGAGCAAAATTAGGAATAGAAAATTGTTCCGGTAAATCAACTTCATACTTTATTGATGGAATGTCATGGCCTAAAATATTATAATATAGAAACCCGGATATCGATTTTTTATCAATGGCAAATTTTTTCATGGCATCTTGCATCCTATCATAAGATGTGCCCTTCCAAACAAATTCAGCAGTGAACCCGGTATTTAAAGAAGTCGGAGTTTGTTTGGAAGATGACGCAGAAGGCTTTAGTTCCAAGGTAAATTCATCTTTCATACTGTTTGGTAATCGGATAATATAGCCTCTACCTTCCCAATCTGTGTGTTGCAAACCTGAATACCTTAGAATCATTTCATCTCCAACAGCAACTTTTAACGCATTTGATTCATAGGTGGATAACGCAAAACTGGCCAAGGTTCTAGCA
The DNA here is from genome assembly GCF_020623625.1 of Saccharomycodes ludwigii. NCBI lineage: Eukaryota > Fungi > Ascomycota > Saccharomycetes > Saccharomycodales > Saccharomycodaceae > Saccharomycodes > Saccharomycodes ludwigii. The sequence goes on from NC_060204.1 coordinate 762,242, forward strand.
CCATCGGTGGACCAGGTTACCGAAATGTGTTCTAGAGCTTGTGATTCCTTTAATTGTTTGTCATAATCAGCTTCTAATTTAACTAGGGGAGCAAATGACCTTTGATACTGATATGCATCTGAATATCTCATCAGGATAGGTAAAACTTCCTCTTCCGAGTCATCAGGTAGATCTAAATCATTAATAGTGGCATCTTTATTGGATCTCCATTTGGCTTCTAGTTTAGCAATTTGACTTGGAGTTATTAACTTTGCCTTTAGTATTTGCTCCTCGTTAGGCGGCTCAGCAATCCAAGACAAAAACTGCTTATTTTCAATTAATGGTTGCCACTGGTCAGTGACCCAATTCAAATTTTTTTGCTGGGCACAGGGCAACCTGCACAATATAACGACAACAGCCTCACTTTTAGCAGAAACAAACCCTAAAATAAAACAATTTTTACAACCACAGTTGTAACATTCTAATACTGTATCGCCCAAGTCGGAATTTTCGTGTAAAGAAACATGATTATGGTGTGTTAATACTAAGTGGTTCACTATGTGAGAACTAGCTGATTTCTGTTTGGAATTGCAAAACCACTTGTTGCACATATTACATTTAATTAAGCATTCCGGTGCATCAATACCACAGTAGGCACAATAATCTGTACGAATATGAGGATCTGACAAAAACAATTCTTCGTCGTCATCTTCTTCTTCTTCTTCATCGTCGTCGTCGTCGTCGTCGTCTTCTTCTTCTTCTTCTTCTTCTTCTTCTTCTTCTTCTTCTTCTTCTTCTTCTTCGTCGTCGTCGTCGTCGTCGTCTTCTTCTTCTTTTTCTTCTTCTTTTTCTTCTTTTTCTTCTTCTTCTTCTTCTTCTTCTTCTTCTTCTTCTTCTTTTTCTTCTTCTTTATCGATGGTTTCATTGTTACTCTTGTCATTCTTATTATTGTTAGCATCTATGGAATTATAAATAGATTTAATAATAACATTAGATTCAGTATTATTAGAAGATACAACTTCATCATTGTTGCTTTTCGCACAGATATTCTCTAATTCGTCTTCTGGCATTCTTTGAAATATATTGGTGGGGATGTGAAGGTTAATTAACTAAATAAATGAAATAAGATATAATTAAAATGGGGGGAGGCAAAAAAAGAATAGGAATGGAGGGCGGAGGATTGATTTCTTTTTACTGTAGCTCTTGATTACTAATATTATTTGTATTATAATAATTACAGATGTGGTCAGAGAAAACAGAGCGTTATTTATAATGTTTTAGAAATAAAAGTGGAAAATAAAATAAAAAAAAAAAAAAAAGAAAAAAAAAATGCATACAAAGTTTTAACCACTTTATTAACTTTGTATACCGAAATACCGAAACACCGAAACACAATAAATCAAAGTGTCCAATATTACAAGAAAAAAATAAAAAAATTAAAAATAAAAATAAGCAAATAAAACAATTTATTGTTAAAAGTACCAAAAAAACTATAAGTTTGATGCAATTATATATCAAATAACCTAAAAAAAAAATACTGAAAAAAATACTGAAAAAATACTGAAAAAATACTGAAAAAACATCTGTTAAGAATGAGCGAAAGAAAGGCTATAAATAAATACTATGGTAACTCAAACAATTATGATCCAATTTCAATGGAATCCAAATTGAAAAAACAAGCCAAGCATTTAAAAACTTTAAGCAAGAAACAGACTACGATCAGGTTGATGACACCATTCAGCATAACATGTAATAAATGTAACACGTACATCTCTAAATTTAAAAAGTTTAACGGTAAAAAAGAAACCTTGGAACAGAAATATTTAAATAAGGTCAAAATATATAGATTAAGTATTAAATGCCCCAGTTGTAATAACATGATTAGTTTCAGGACTGATCCTGCGAGTGCTGATTATGTTATGGAGGAAGGAGCCACAAGAAATTTTCAGTCGGATAAGAATAATAAAATTAACAACCCTGATACAAAGAACGACACAATAGATGATATTTTAGAAAAGTTATTGGCTGAAGAAGAAAGAGAAAGTCAAGATAATGGTGCCAATAACGCAAGTGTTAGTACTATGGATAAGATGGAAGAGATTGAAAATAAATTGAGTAAAATACAAAAAGAACAAGAAGACGATGCAATATTGGAAAGCTTACAAATGGAAAGCAGGCTGAGAATGGAAAAGGAAAGAGATTTATTGTCTTCTGGAAATATCACTAAGGATAATACAGATGATGAAAGGATAGTTGAACAGGCTTTTAGGGAACATTATGCTAATGGTGGTGACGAAGATGACGGTGGTGTTGTTGAACACGCTGCCAAAAGCAGTGTTATTAAATTTAAAAAAAAGAAAAAGTGTAGGACTAAAATTGTCATTTAACCTATTATTATTATTATTATTTGTTTATGTGTTTATAATAAACGACAAATATTATATAGCATCTATTTAGATGATGTGTTGTAAATGAATAAAAAAAAAAAACAATTCACTGCCAGTTACAATTTAAAAATACGTATCAGGGTATAACGCACGGCGTTTATCAGCTAATGAGTAATAAAAAATGAAGAAGAAAAAAAAATTTTCATTTTCTTTCTTTTTCTCTTGTTAGATTTTTATTTTTAAATCATTTAAACAGCTAAATTTTTATTATTTTGTATTTTTCTTCTGTCTATATCGTTATTACCAGTCTTTGTAACAAACGATAAGAAAAAAACATAAAATACTAAAGATAATAATACAAAGACTATAATATATATATATTTTCCTTTTTCCCCCCTCCCTTTTGTTTTTTTTCTAATAACCATGTCTGTTAAGCTTTTCCCTAATTTAAAAGAAAATAGTAATGTAAAAACAGTGGAATATCCATATAAATTGCAATCTGTATTGAAAGATACTATTGCCCCTAATTCATTGCCATCATCTTCACCACCATCTTCGTCTTCTCCGCCTATAAAATACATTGAATTCAATAAAGCTAAATTTGCTACATTGACATGGCCTTCAAGTATCACTAATAACGGTTCATCAACCTCTTCTTGCCCCAAATGTAGAATATTTATTGTGCATGGTTTTGGTGAATATAGTAAGCTATATTATAAATTGATGGATCAATTATCTCTGCAAGGAGTTGAATGCTTTTTTTTTGACCAAAGAGGCGCAGGGTATACTTCTCCTGGGAACTTGAAGGGTAAAACAGATGAGTATCATACTTTTAACGATCTGGACCATTTTTTAAAACTATACATTGATGACAATAATAAAAAGGACAGGAATAGTGGCAGTGATAAGAAAATACCATTATACCTATATGGACACTCCATGGGTGGAGGTATTATTTTGAATTATGGTATTCATGGCAAATACAAACAATCCATTGATGGTATTATAGCTACGGGTCCATTAATATTATTACATCCACATACCAGACCAAACGCATTAGTGTTAAAATGTTCTTGGTTGATCTCGAAAATGCTGGGGAATGTTCAGTTAGACACTGGGTTAGATATAGACGGTGTAACTGGAGATAGTAAATTTAGAGAGTACTTAATCAACGATTTTCCGAACGCTACTCCATGTGTTGGTAGTTTTAGGCAAATTTATGATTTTTTAATCAGAGGGATGTATTTAGTCGACAGCAGAAATGAAACAGAAATTAACAAGAATATGATTAAAAAACCTTTATTAATTTTATGTGGTGATAAAGATAGTATTAATGATTATAAAGCATCAGTTAAATTTGTTAAAGAAGTGTTGTCAGAAGAATCTAGTGGTAATAGTTTGCGTAATGTTAAGACGTATCCCGGGGGGAGACATTCTTTACACATTGACAGAGAAGAAATATTTCAAATGTTATTGAAAGACATTTTAAAATTTGTGGAAAATTGAAAATGAAATTGAAAATGAAATTGAAAATGAAATTGAAAATGCCTGGAATATTTTTTTTGTTTGTGCTGTGTCTCCTTTTCCTCGCGCCCCTCACCTCAACATTCTCGCTCCATAATTAAAATCCCTTTTTTTTTTTAATTTTATTTTGTTTGTTTGTTTGTTTGTTTGTCTCCAAATTAATCAACGATCTTTCTAGAAATTAGAAATCAAAATCACTCCACAAAAAAAAAAAAAAAATTGATACGATTTATTTATTTATTTTATTTTTAAGAATAGTACACATGAATAGTACACATGAATAGTACACATGAATAGTACACATGAATAGTACACATGAATAGTACACATGAATAGTACACATGATCCCTATAATCATGAGCACCTTACTATTTTTATATAAAAAAAAAAAAAAGAAAAAAAAAAAAAGAAAAAAAAAAAAAGAAAAAAAAAAAGCGATTTTATTTATATATATATAAATATAAAACAACCCTATAAAATCACATTTTCCCGCAACCTTCTCTTTATCAAGCCCCTTCTTTCCCACTGGTCACCCTCTCACACACCCCCTTCTTTTACAATTCTCATTTTTATTATTATTATTATTATTATTATTATTATTATTATTATTATTGGTTATTTCTTCTTTCTTTCTTGTAACTGTAATTGTATTCATTCATAGCCCTTTCCATTACTCCATTGTTATTTTGATAAATAATACAAACAAATAGCTAATACAGCCTTTTATTCTACTTGGCTTTCTTCAATTAAGGAGAAGTACTCCTTATACATAGTACAAAATAGAATCACCATACAGAAAGTAAATTTAATACTAGCATAATATAATATTAAGTAATAATCCGCATAAAAAGAAAAATATCTGAAAGTCATTTCTTTCTTATAGCTACGTCAACACCGATACACAAATAATAATAACAATACTTATAATATATTATTGTTCTTGTTTTTATTTCAAACTTGAAAATCAAAATTAATTATATATACATAGCCAAATATACAAATAAATTGGAGAATTGAATTTTTTTTTTTTTTTTTTTTTTTTTTTTTCTTTCTTTTACTTCTCTCTTCCTTTATCCTCTTTCTATAGTTAACTTCTCAACTGTGACTGCAGCATTTAAATTTTTAACGAGATAGGTAAAAAGTTTCAATTTATTCGATTCGATTCCTATTTGTTTATTTAACTCTATTTCGATACAATATAAAATTTATCACCACAAAATACCATAGACCTAAAAGCTTTAAACAAGGTCTCATTTTATAATCCTTTATATCATATTACATTACACATAGTATAGTCATATAACTGTTTTTTTTTCTTTCAAAATCATTAGTATTTTGGATAAAATTTAAAAAAAAAAAAAAAAAAAAATTAAATAATGGATAGGGACATTACTAACGAGGTAAATGATGTATCACGCCAATTAACCTCGTTTAATTTCAATAATAATAATAATAATAGTGCCAATAATAACACTGATAATAATGGAACTTTTTATTCTGTTCCTACTGGCACTGATAAAGCTAAGATGACTAACAGCAATCACGAATATCATTCCGTTGATGATTACAATGATATCTTTGAAAGAAATGTTCAGGATATTGGTTCAGATTTTGAGGATGATGAAGAAGAAGAAGGAGAAGAAGAAGAAGAAGAAGTGGCATATAATGATGACGATGATCAAACTATCGGTCCTCTTACCACCACTTTGGGCACTAACAAACTAGACTGTAATAACCGTAATAGCAATCATGTGGGTAAGCACCCTTTATGCAGTAGCACAAGTGGTATTAATATAACTCCCTCAAATACCGACTTAAAAAAGCAAAATAGGAGAAGAAAATCGACAGCTTTAGCCAATACTATTATGGTAAAATTAGCAAGACATCCGTCTGCTGTTATTAATATGGCTAATTCCCCCACATCTAGTAATACTACTATGAACACTACCGGTTCTATGGAGCATTATACTTATAATAATAATAATAATAATACACAAGACAGTGTTATGACTACGAATAGTGTTATGAACAATGCTGGTAGTGACGATATACGTTCTTCCTCATCTTCATTACTTCCAAATTCACCGAGTGGATGTATCACCAATGGTACTAGTTCTACCGCCACTGCTACAGGTGAACAAGAGAGCAATAATAACAGTGGTAATTATGGTGCCACACCCCCTCAGTCCGGTTATAGTCTAAGTAGATGTTGTACTAATGGTAGCATCCCAACCCATTTGTTTTGTTTGGAAAGATACGTTTCTAGTGAATTGGATTCAAATGCGGAAGAGTTTTTCTGTGAGGATTGTGGGAAAGATATTTCCGGAGAAGGGAAGGATGTTGGCAAAAGTCATGAAAGTTGTTTAGCATCTAAACAGAAAATTGACGGGGGGGATCTTGAAGATTGTGGAACTGATATAACTAATAATAATACCGAAGGTGATGCTATTTTAAAAGCTCGACGTCGTGCTCATAAGCATGATGTTAATCACCGATACCATCATCATGATACCGGTAGTGACGGTAAAAAAAATAGCAAGATTGGCATAAGTAAACCTCAAATAGAGACAAAACAGGGTGATTCCGACGCTGTTACTGCTGCTACTAATTTTACCAACAACAGTGGGAATGTTAATAGTAAGAATAAGAATGGCAATGGAAAAAAAAAGTTACACAACGATCCCAGCTCTTTTTTCAATACCTTAAAAAACCGAAAGTCGTTTATCACATCAGCTTTGGCAGATTCCCTATCATTGCATTAGTATCTTATTTTATACGTATACTTAGAAAGAGGGCGGAGGGAACTACCCTTTATTTTTTTTTCTTTTTTTTTATTTTTTTTTTTTTTTTTTTTTTTTTTGCTTTTCAAGTTTATTTTTATTTAATTATTTAATGTTTACACTTTTCATTTCGTTTATTCATGATATATGAGTATGGATATATAGATTGACTGTTAAAATTCTGGGGTCAGTTATCTTTTTTTTATTTTATTTTTTTTATATATATAAATTGTTATTAATTGTATTTCAATTTGATTTTTTGTTCATAAAAATATTAGCTTATGTTGAATATTGATGGCAGCTCGTAAGTTTTTATACGGCTAGATACCATTTAGTTGGAATAGATTGGGTTTTTTAATTAAAAGCTAGCAATGAATTTAAAAATAGCTTTACATGATAAAAATATTAAAAAAAACTAGAAAAATGTTGTTAAAAAAAGCTAGTACAAACAAATAAGTAAATAAAAATTATATAACAAAATTAAAATTAATATGAGGTGTATAAAAACGCTGTAAAGAGAAATCTTCCTACGGGAACTGTCCATTCATTATGGTAAAGCTCAGTGGAGCTGGTACAAAATGTTAAAAAAAAAAAATTCTTTTTTTTCCTATTTCATTGCTTATCAGCTAAATCAATAAAGCAGCAATGGCTAAAACACCAGCACCGAAACTGGCACCGTTAACAGCAGCACCGTTTTCTCCATTAGAAGAAACACCTGGTGTAGATGTAATAACGGTACAGTCGGAGTGGCCCGAACAAGTAGTAGTAGTTATAACAGTAGTGCTTTCATCAGATTTAGTGGTTGTTGCAGTACCGTTGGGATATATTGGTGCGGTGCTGATGGTTGAGGAGGAAGTCTCTTGACTGCTGGTTTCAGTGGCAGTACTGGTAGTATTGCTCTTTCCAGCTGGGGTAAAGTCAGGTACAGATTGACCGTTGCTGCCTATAGCTTTCAAAGCAATAGGAATAACGCCAGAACTAGTACCGTTGGTAGTAGATGTAGCTAGATAATAGGCGCTCCCTTCTGGTATAGCGTTAAAACCATCAATACCAGAATAAGCTAAGTAGCCGTCAGAAATGGAAAAAAATTTATCAGCCTCAGAAGCATCAGTAGTTTCAACTAAAGAACCATCGGCAGCAAAGGTTGCGTAATGACTATCACTTAACAATAACAACCCGTCATCAGTAATTGTACCTGATAAGCTGGCAGATGAGGAGCCAAGATACAATTTACCATTCGAAACATATACTGAGGCGTATTGTAAAGATGTGCCAGACCTAATTGAAACCAAACCAAATTGTTCGGAATCACAGGAAATAAATTTGGAAAAGGCTAAAAATAAAGCAGCAGATGATAAAACAGAGAATTTCATAAGGTATTTTTGTTTTGATTGGTCTATAGATGAATGAGGAAGAAAGTTTATAGTATAAAAACTTTGGTTTGTGTTTGATGTTTATTTTTTTTTTTTAATTTAATTTTATAAGTGTAATAAAATTTATAAAGTTTATTAAGATATAAGTTAAAACCAAGAACTTAATTTAGAAATAAGCTTTCTTTATATACTCTTTTTTTTTTTTTTTTTTTTTTTCTTTCTCTTCTTTTTCTTCTTTTTCTTCTTTCTCCCAGTTTTTTTTTATTATTATTATTATTCTATAGCAATAATTAGCGTTTTTAATTCAATCAAAAGTTACTAAACCCCTCACCTCTGCCATGCGTCATAACGTAGTAATTTATCAAATGTTGCCATAAATAATTTTTGTCCTTTTGTTTTTGTTTTTATTTTCTAGATTTATTTATTTATTTATTTATTTATTTCAATGTGGTATCTCAAATATGGCTGGGTTTCAAATTTTAAAATGCTAGCTAAATAACCGTTTCAATGTCTACTATTTACTTCTTTTTGTTGTTGCTTTTTTTTATTACACAGCAATAAAAAATGACACAATTTTAAAAGGAAGGTAATTTTTTAACATTACGGTTTTGTATTGATTACCTATAAACTTTATTTACACTTTTTAGCAACATGCGCGTGTGTGTGGAGGGGGAAAGGAGCTTAAAGTAATTAATTAAAATTACGTAATCTTTGTCTACGCGGTAACAAACAAATATACATGTGCCTAATATTGCCTGGTTATTATTAGATATTTCTAAAAATAGAAATCTCATCATTTTTTTCTTTCTCCCCTTCATCTCCGTAGAAAAAAGTGCGGAAGGAAGAACCGGAACAACAACAACAACAACAAAAATACAGTTATCCAGGGTGGGTACTGCAGCGTGAAAGTTTAGCTTTGAAATAAATAAATAAAATAAAATAAATAAATAAATCTATATTAAATATGTAGATCTGCATATAAAACAAAATGTATGATCTGTATTAAAGGACCCCTCTCAGTTTCTCCCTTTTCCCCTTTCTCCCTTTTTGCACTTTTTTAAAAATCGGGCTACAATAATTCTAGATCTTATTAACTCTTATTTATCCAATCTTACAATGCGATTGTTTACTATTTACAGTAATGAAATTGAGAAAAAAAAAAAAGGGTTTGCTGGGGAAGAGATTTTCAAACCCTTTTTTTTTTTTTTTTAGTCCATTATTATTATTATTATTATTATTATTATCGTTATTATTACTTATAAAATTATTACTTTATTAGTCCAGTAAAAATAATAATAATAATAATAATAATTTCGTTGCAAGTGATAAAGTGGGCATACGTTGATAATTTTATTTAATGGTTTGTCAATATAAATTTATTTCCTTGAATGTTTTACCCGGATCATACATGTTACTTTTTGAAAATAACCTTGTGATTGTTATCAGTTCTTTCACTCCACAACAATAAGCGGTTATTTTGTCAGTATGTTATATATATATATATATATATTTTCTTTGGCAGCTTATAAACTAATTCTTTATACACATTTCAGTTTCTCCAAGAATGAAGATCAATCTTTACTGTTGAGTTGAAAATTCAATATTTTATAGAAATATAGACGAATTGTCTTGTATTTATAACGATACAAGTAGCCTACAACGATAAATAATAACAGTTGAGCAAGTATTATACTTTAAATTGTCGGTAAATTTTTATGTCATTCCATTTAGGTCAAACATTGAATAATTCAGATATATTAATATGTTTTTAATTATTTAACATTGCAATGGTTAATTTCTACATTTAAATGCAATTTATCATAGTACTAGGAATTATAAGATGAGTATAACTTTTAATACAATTTAAAACCGGTCCGCCTTTTTTTGTTTTTCTTTTTGTTTTTGTTTTTGTTTTTGTTTCTTTTTTTTCTTTTTCATTTTTTTTTTCTTTTTTTTTTTTTCGTTTTTTTTTTTTCCTAGATTATTTTTAATATATCTCTATCTTTATGCTAACGTAGATCATTATCGATATACTTCCAAAACCTTTTCATAACATGCTAAATAAAACAACGTACATAATAACACCATGGGTATTAAGGGTTTGAATGCAATTATATCAGATAAGGTACCAACAGCTATACGTAAAGCTGATATCAAAACATTTTTTGGTAGAAAAGTAGCAATTGATGCATCCATGTCATTATATCAATTCTTAATTGCTGTTAGACAGCAGGATGGTCAACAATTAACTAATGAAATGGGTGAAACCACTTCTCACTTAATGGGTATCTTTTATCGTACTTTGCGTATGATTGACAATGGTATCAAACCATGTTATGTATTTGATGGTAAACCACCTGATTTAAAGGGTGGTGAATTGGCTAAAAGATTAGAAAAAAGAAATGATGCAATTACCAAAGCTGAAGAACTAAAACTCAAAAAAGGTGAGGCAGAGGGAGAAATAGAAGAAGATTTACGACAACAAATATCCAAATTTGAAAGAAGAACTGTTAAAGTAACTCGTGAGCAGAATGAAGAAGCTAAACACTTGCTGGATTTAATGGGCATTCCCTACGTTAATGCACCCTGTGAAGCTGAAGCACAGTGTGCCGAGCTAGCCAAGTGCGGTAAAGTTTATGCTGCTGCGAGTGAGGATATGGACACCTTATGCTATAAAACACCTTTCTTATTAAGGCATTTAACTTTCAGTGAGGCCAAAAAAGAACCTATTCACGAGATTAATACAGATTTAGTTTTAAAAGGGCTAGATATGACGTTAGAACAATTTGTCGATTTATGTATTCTGCTGGGCTGCGATTATTGTGATACTATCAGAGGCATTGGTCCTGTTACAGCCTTTAAATTGATCAAAGAACATGGTTCGATCGAAAATGTTGTTGAATATATCAATACCAGTGTCAATACTAAAGAAAAAAAAAAATGGATCATTCCTGAAATTTGGCCATATCAAGAAGCTAGAAGATTATTTTTGGCACCAGATGTCGTTGATGGTAACGACATTACATTAAAATGGAACCCACCAAAGGAAGCTGAGTTGATTAAGTTTTTATGTGAAGAAAAGGGTTTTGCTGAAGATAGAGTACGTTCAGGTATTAAGCGATTACAAAAAGGACTAAAAACTGGTGTGCAAGGCAGGCTTGATGGATTTTTCAAAGTTGTTGCTAAACCTCAACAGCAAAGTAAGGATAATTCTACAGCAGCTAGAAAAAATACAAGTAAAGGTAAAGTGACCAAAAAGAGGAAATAAATGTAGTATATGTGTATAACAAAAACTAATAATCATTGAATAACTTGGTACTATATTGTCTTATTATTTTCAATCGAGTAATAGAAAATACTTGATATTATTCTTGGGAATGAACATGTCTTTATTAAACTAAAATAAAGATAATTGTTAAGTAATTGTTAATATAAATGTATTTAGTAATTTTTTCTGTGAACTATTTTCTTTTTCTATTGGCAGAGGAAATACAATTTAGTGATTCGGAATTGCTACCAACTCGCAGTTAATCGAATACTTCAAAGAATGTTTACTTTTACTATTATTTTTTTAGGTGTTTAGCAAAGCGAACTTTTTATGTATAATTCCAATTTTATTTTATTCTGAAATAAACAAAAGTTGAAAAAGAAAAGAAAAAAAGAAAAAGAAAAAGAAAAAAAAAAAAAAAGAAAAAGAAAAAATTCTATTTTTTTTATTTTATTTTGAATAGTCATTATAAAAATTAAACTATAGTATAGTTCTCAACTAGTAAAAAAATATCTTCCACAATGCCTAAAGCCTCCTCCACTAAAACTGCTATCAAATTTACCAGATCAACGACATCTAAGTTTAAATTTGGAGCACATGTTAGCGCAAGCGGGGGCATTTCAAAAAGTGTTACCAATGCTTTCAATATAGGCTGTAATTCGTTTGCTATGTTTTTGAAATCGCCTAGGAAATGGTCGGCTCCACCATTCACAACTGAAGAAATTAATAAATTTAGACAAAATTGTATTGAATTGAAGTATGACCCTTTAACCGATATTTTACCTCACGGTCAATATATGATCAACTTAGCCAACCCAGATAAGGAAAAAGCTGAAAAAAGTTTTGAAAGTTTTCTTGATGAATTAAGAAGATGTGAAGAATTGGGTATAGGTCATTATAATTTTCATCCTGGGTCCTCATTATCCAGTGGTGATCACGAAAAACAATTAAAACAACTGGCAAACTATATTAACATAGCTCATGAGAAAACTTCGTTTGTCAAAACCGTTATTGAAAATATGGCTGGAACCGGGAATCTAGTTGGCAGTGACCTAAATGACATCCGTAAAGTTATTGAACTGGTTAAAAATAAAGATAGAGTAGGGGTTTGCATTGATACATGCCACACTTTTGCAGCTGGCTACGATATTGGCACTGAACAATCTTTCTATAATTTTATGAATGAATTCAACCAAATAATTGGTCAGGAATACCTAATGGGGATTCACTTAAACGATTCTAAGGCTCCTCTTGGTGGAAATAGAGATTTGCATGAAAAAATAGGTCAAGGCTATATTGGATTAGAAGTTTTCAAGGCAGTTGCTCATTGTGATTTATTATGTGGAATACCAATAATTTTGGAAACTCCACAAGAGAAAGACGAAGGTTATGGTGAAGAAATTAAATTGCTAGAATGGTTAGAAGAAATTGGGGATAAACCGGAGGAAGGAATGGAGGAGGAAAATGAAAAGGATAATAAACTATTGCAAGATAAAATTGTTTATTTACAAAAATTGGGTGAAAACTCCAGAAAAAAACAAATGGAATTATTTGAAAAGAAGAAGAATGGTAAAGATAACAAGGCCAAAAAGAAGCGCAGTAATAATGATGATGACATTATAACTAAATTAGCAAAAAAGGTGAAGAGATAGACATAGAATTAGCCTTTTGAAAGAGAAAGAAAAAGAAAAAAGAAAAGGAAAAAACATTTTTATTTCAGTACCAACTATAATGCTTATATCTATTTTTGAGTTTGTATAAGATAAACATTTTGCTTTGATCTGTTATAGATTATTAAATTATCTTTGACTAAGCTCAAGCTTTATTTGTTCCATTGAATATCAAATAAACAAACCAATATTTAATTTCGTACATGATGATATTATGCTATATGCAAAAAAAAAAAAAAAAAAAAAAAAAAATAACAAAAAAATAACAAAAAAAATAACAAAAAAAATAACAAAAAAAAAAAGTAAGCTAGAAATTTTATGACACCTACCAAGCCAAGTTTTTAAATTTTCAAAGAACCATCCCATAAAATTGATAAACGCAAAGACAAAAGAAAAAAAAAAAATTTTTTTTTTTTTTTTAACCATCCCATGGAACATAATACTAAATTCAATCAGGAAAGAGTTCCATTCTTATTCCCAGAATTCCACGTGATATACAAACTATTATCATCTGCACCTCATTTCCGCTACGGATGTTGCGAAACTGTTTTCAAAGGATTTGAAATTTATATCGTGGAACAATGGTGTCTTGATAGGGAAATATCATCAATAATAACATCTTATACAGGGAACCCAGACAATATTTTGCATGCAATTAAAATCTATTTACCCTTAAATCCTCAATTTTGGCCCCCAGAGTTGAAGAATTATTTAAGTTCAATCGTTGATTCAAGCAGTTTACAATATGTACCGGATCTAGGATATTTATTTGTAACAAATTTGTCGCAACTTCCATTTTCGTCCTCTAATCTAAATTTGATTCACGTAGATGGTGGAGATATAAGGACGGTATGGCATAATTTTACTAATAATTTGAACCTAAGAAGATTAAATTGTGGTGCCAGGTCTGGTGTCATGTTGAACAAACCCAGTTCTGCAAGTGTAGACAAATTTTTACAATTGTACAAAATTACGAAAAAAACTGTTAAAACTAATGCTTCAAAAAATAGTAAGAGCGGTGTGGATTCTGGTGGCAACAGTACTGATACAAATCATCTGTTTAGAATGACTTCAAATAATGTTGTTGATTCAACTGCATTAAATAATAACCAACTAGCATTTACTGACAATGAAATAAATAACGAATATTTAGATAACACTTTAACAGCACCTCCTAAATCTTTATCAACCATGAGTAAAAAAAGGGATAACAAGATGGCTGAAGATCAACAACAATCAGTGCCAATGTTATACCATCCAACGTATACCGTAATAGAACTTGTTATTTATATTGTCCAAGTTTCGTTAAGTTTTTTCAACTTATTAGAACACAAGTATATTGATGGCTTTTATTGTCATAAGACGCAGCAGGCATTACAAAGATGGCAGAAAATTTATGGGTCTGTATATTTTCCCGCGTTGCTGCAGTCCAGAGGATTGACTCCCAATGTTTTGTCGGCACTAATAAGCTTAGTTTTAACGTGTTTCTATAAATTCATTGTAGAGGATTGTATGCCGCCAACAGGTGCAGCTGACCCGTTCACCGAGCCTTCACTAATATCATCTGCGATATACCATTTTCAAAAAAAAATCAGCTCGAAAAAATCTAAATACGGATCGTTAGGTACCTCCTCTGCTAATTACTCATATGCATATTACTACGGAGGGAATACTAGTCACCATACTCATGGCAACAATTATTACAGTAATACAAACAATAATGGTGGTGCAGCACCATATATTTTTTATTTAGATATACCATTGATAAATAAGCTATTTGAAGTTTCGAATTCAGACTCCAAAAATGACTTTACGCAACTCAAAAAAGTAGTTAAATCAACAGTCAAAGATATCACCAAGTTAAGAAAAAACAATTCTTATCATTTGGCATCGACCGAGATGTTAACTACGGATTTGAATGATTTAGTGCAGACAATTAACAATTGCAGCTCTACTTTTAGCAATTCAAATGGTATAACGGCGTCTTTAAACTCACATTATCATAATATTCATCATATTCATCACGGTTTCCATAACCATTTGCATGATGCTGATGCCAATAGTAACAACAATAGTGGCACAAATACTCCCAGTAGTCAACATACCGATCATCACGGAAGTTATGGTATTGCTAATGCCACTGTAAATGGTGTTGCTCTTAGTATGGGTATAAATCACAGCAATGGTAATAATGACTATGACACGAATGCTCAGTTTAATACAAATAACGATAGCAATAACGCCAACACAACAAACATGAATATCAATAGCAATACTATGAATGCAAAGGTCAAAGGATCCATTTTAGGCTGGTTGTGGAATGAAAAGGACACGAATGGGAAATTAAAATTTTACTACCATGATTTTGTTTCATATGACTATAATAGGGATTACGACGACGATTTAGATTATTATTATGCATTAAAACTGAAAGATTCTAAGCACCCAGAAAACAACAATGATATACCTCAGTACCGAATGATAATCACCACATTTTATAAAAATGTTTATGGTGAAAAATCGTTTGGTTTTAAAAAATATTTAGAAAACAATATGGATAATGATAGTTCTTCTGTTTATAATCGTGCAATGAACAATATAAACTTTAGGTCTATAAGTGGTAATAAAAATGCTGGATCTGGCACACAAAAACACAACAACAACAACAACAAAGACGAACTTAACTCCACAAATATGTTTAAGGATAACTCGCATACCTTTGGCGTCTATGATTTGAAGAAGCATGGTGGAATTGACGGGGAATATTATAACGGTTATAACTACAAGGACAAAAATAACCAGCACGCTGACGATGAATTGGACGGGATAATACCAAAAAATAGTGAAGACAATGAATCCAATATATCAAGTTATAATAAAGAGACTTCTCCGTTCGATGAATGGTTTTTCAAAGAGTACAATAGAAGATATTCAAGCTCGGATATAGAGCTGGAGGAAAAACAAGCAGACGAAATTAAAACCAGAAGAAATAGCTTGTCATTGATCCAAGACCATTTAGAAAAATGGAATTTGGTAACATTAAGTGGAGTAAGAATGGCATTAGAATTGAAGAGATTGAATAGAGACACTGAGCAAGAGCTCCTACCAACCACTGCCATTAATACTGTCAGTAATAACACTAATGAGACACCTGCCTTTTATGCTGACCCTGACGAAGAATTCGCTGCATTGAAAACAAAAGTTGTATCGTTAGAAAAAAATTTACCAGTTTTAAAACGTAGTTTAGATATTTTAGAAGCCAGATTTCAAGATGACGTAGAGAATAAAAGTAGCATATATAAAAATATGAAGAATACCATAGAATCTACGATCTCCAAATACAATTACGACTTGAGGATGTTAGAAAGAAAGATAAGAAATGTGAAAGATAACATGGAGCAATTTGATATCAAGATAACTGGCATTGAAAGGACACTTATTGAATTTGCTAAGTACGAAGGTCATGAGTATTTAGAATTATTAAATAAGTCTGGATTCACCGAAGAAGGCACGACTAAGGATGGTGCTACAGAAACTACCAGCAGTATTATTAATAATACAGAAAATAGACGAGAACTACAACATTACAATGGATTAATACTTACATTTTTACTGACTGCGTATGAACATGTTAAAGTGCTAATTAGGAATTTTTTTCAAAATCCACATTAATTAGTTTATTTATTTTAGATATTTGTTCCTTGTTTAAACTAGTGATTATGTTTTTGTCGGTGGCACCATCATTGCTCTGTGATAATAGGTTTTTAATTATATGGTCTAATTTTAATTTGACTTGGTCTACATTAAATTTTAAATTGGAATTTAAAAACTTAATTTCTGTTAGATTATTATTTAAAACACTGACATTATTGTAGATATAACTGTTTATGATATCCTTTTCCAATTTTACCATCAAATTGTTTTGCTCTAAAATGAAAAACTTTATAGATCTAATTAATTCCTTGAATTGTTCGATCAATTTACACATTCTATCCTTTAAAAATAGCTGTTGTTTAATTTGATAAATTAACTTGTAATTTTCATTTATTAGTTGATTTTCCTGAATGTTTATAGTATTCTCGTTATCCGTTCCATTAGTATTAGTAATTCTGTTTGTAAGGTCATTCTTAGAATATTCTTCATAGGTTATGTACGATTGTTTGGATATCCTTCTCAAAACCTGCTCTAATTTGTTGGTTTCCAAACGGTTGTTTTTTTGGTGATCGATTAATTGTTGGGTTAGATTAACTAAATATTCGAAACAATCATTCCAGTTGTCCATCGTTACAAACTGTTTGTTTATGTGTTTGATGGTAATAGGTGAACCCTTTTATTTGCAAAATATGTGTGTAGATATGTGTATTTATATCTCTATGTTAACAATAAAGTTGTTGGTGTTAAAAACAGGATATGTGTTTATATTTATTTTTTTTTTTTTAATTTATTTTTTTAATTTTTTTCTTTTTTTTGTTATTTTCTAATGCAGAGAAATAAAAATACTTTTAATTATAAGGAGCAAGAGATGACGGAATATGAAGCTAAGTTATTGGTTTTGTGGTCTAGTTGGTTATGGCATCTGCTTAACACGCAGAACGTCCCCAGTTCGATCCTGGGCAAAATCATAAACTTTGATTTAATTCTTTTTTTAATTTTTTTTCTCTCTGATTTATGAGAAAAGTAAATAGTGAAGTTTAGAGCGGCTAAACTGTGATAATATAAAGACGCATTAATAACACATTATGATACAACAATTCGATTTCTTGAGAACACATTTTTTTTTTTTTTTTTTTTTTTTTTTCACCTATTTCTGCAAGCTGATGTTTTCGTTGTCAAGTTATACGTGTATATTTCTTCCCATGATATTCTGAACTAATGCCTTTACACAAGGTTGAGAGTTAATAATTTTATATCTCAGATGATTGGAATTAATCTTTTATTACAAATGGAGCTTTTCAAGGTTAGTTAGGAGTGAAGCACCAACATCGATGTTACTTTCTCCTAGTTACTATTTTACTTTTTTGTATATAAGTCGTTTTATAAACGCTACTTTACTTTTTTTTATTGGTGACCACATCATTAGTGGGTACCATAGTATCCGACTATTATTTGTGGTTAATTATTATTAGTAATAAGTCATAGTCACGATGTAGAAAATCGTGATATTTTGAAGAAAAAGGTTAATAAAATAACTTGATACTTTGTTGCTTGTCTTTTATATACCTTTTTAACCAATAAATTATAACATTAATTTTTTTTTTTTTTAAATAAATCATCTCTTTGTATATGTGTTATTTCCACTTTTTTCTATGTGATATTTGTATTATCCATTAGAAATGTCTCATAATCTACAATTATTTCTGCATTCTATAATAATTGTGTGAAATACAAATATGGTTGAAAAAGAAACTGTTATGAAGTAGAATTGTGTTTATCACAATCCGTACAGAATATAGAATGATCGGTTAATAAAAGATCGGTTAATAAAAGATCGGTTAATAAAGGATCGGTTAATAAAGGACCAACCAATAATAATATAACATTGTCGTGTCAACATCGAAACAAGAACAGAAACAGAAACGTGAAAATAAATCGTATATAAAGAGAGGATTTATTCAAGAGAAATCAATTATGAAATTAGTTATAATATATAAGTTATTAGTTAAAAGTATATAAAAGATCAAGCAACAAACTATTACATCTGCCTTGATATAAATAGTAAAGTATCAAATCTGTCTACTAACCCTGCCCCTCCCAGTATATCCTCTCTGCGACATAACAGAAACCAAAGTTGAAGCGGTGGCTCAATGGTAGAGCTTTCGACTCCAGTTAAATTAATTGGTTTCGGCGTTACAAACACCAGTATTATGGCGTTGAAAGATGCAATCGAAGGGTTGCAGGTTCAATTCCTGTCCGTTTCAATTTTTTTAATTATTATTAATTTTTTTTTTTTTTTTTTTCTTTAATTCTTCTTTCCCCCTCTTTTTGCTTGTTGTTATGCCCCTCAATTTTTTAATTTTTAAGCTTGTGATTTATAGCTCTTCGGGAATTATCGGAAGTGGGAAATCACTCCATTGATTTTCTTGCTTTTTTTTTCTTGCTTTTTTTTCTTGCTTTTTTTTAATAAATGCGGAAAGAAAGAAAAAAAAAAAAAAAGGAGGGAGGATTAACTGCCTTCTCATTGCATGCCCCTTTCTTTCCCCCCCCCTGCTAAAAATTAAAAAAATTAATAGAAAAAAAAAAATATCGTGAAACTAAACCGAATATCGGAAAAATAAATTAAAATCAAAGAAAAATAATCCACAAAAAAATATATATATATATATATGTATAATATATAAAATAATAAATAGCAAAACTGATCCATACTTTATTATTTGTCTAACTCATCTCCTCTGGGCTACAACGACAAAAGTAAAGAAGTTTAACTTTTTAAAAAAACAAAACAAAGAAAAACCACAAACAAAAAAAGAGAAAATTAATCAAGAATAACAATGTTGGATCATTTCCCACTAGAAATTACTGACAAAATACTACTTGGTTTTACTGACAAAGAAAAATTACAATTAAGATTGGTCAACTCTCACTGGAATGATTTAATAAAATATAGATACAATGAAAGACATATAAGGATTAATACACGTTTTGCTACCACGAGTAGCAGTACTGCCTTGAATTGGTTGGACTATCATCAGCTTTATAAATTGAAAAAATTTGTAGAAATCAATAACACTTATACCAACAAAAAAATCAATTATACTTCTACAGGGCCATTCAGTTTGGTCTGGGATAGAATGCCTAAATTAACAAGTATAAGGATAGGGTTGCAAATACTTTCCAATGAAAATATAGTTAATCAATTGAACAATTTGAGACAAATAATCTTCAGCGGTAGTGCTACAAATGAGACGTGCTGGCTATGGTTTCCCATCGAATTAGTGAAAAATTTTCAATTTGAAATAGGCAAAATTTACGTTTTCAATATTGGTTCCGTTTATATAGAGAACGAACAAATACTTAATTTGGAATTACCTTTAATTAGCAACAAAATCAATGTCAACGCCGCTAATAGCGATAGATCGTTTGATTGTTTATTTTTTGAGTTCAGCAAAGATATAAATTGTCAAAGTAAAAATAATCCTAATGATGAATGGTTATGGTATAGCTTTGATGAGTTAAATTTAGGTAAGTATGTTAATCATCGAACAGATAATATGTCCATTGACTACTTTTATAGATATCCACACCCACAGAGTAGTACCAGAGGCAAGTGTAGTGATATTGATATAAATGCTAATAATAATATCCAAAGGCCAAAAAAAGTTTGCTAAAGAAAAAAAAAAAAATTGTTTTTAGAAGGATGAGTGTGTGTATATATATTCAAGTTTAGTTTCTCCGACTTTTTTTTTTTTTTTTTTTTTTTTTTTTTTGCTTATGTAAATATCTTCTGTATATATCATTCACGTTTACACATTCGTTATATATTATAAAATTCATTCATTTTTTCTTCTTCTGCTATAAAATTTTATCCTTTTTTTTTTTTTACAAAAGAAAAAAAAATTAAAAATAAAACAAAATCAAACAATAAAAAAAACCAAAAGCGTAGAGGTATCAAAGTAAACATGTCACAATATCATGCTGATTATACAAACTTCCAAGTTTCAATAAGTCGAGAGCAAGCTTTAAAACAATTGATTGAATCATACGAAGCATTATGCGATGGTCAAAACAACTGGGTTAGTAATTTATCTAATTTGTCTTCATTATTATGGCATTGTTACAAATCGTTGCAATTAAATATTAATTGGGCAGGATTTTACGTATTGGATAACAATACCACTAATAAAAATGAGCAGCAACTTATTTTAGGTCCATTTCAAGGGAAGGTTGCGTGCCAACTAATTCCATTCGGTAAAGGCGTTTGTGGCACTTGTGCTTCAACATTAAAGACTCAAGTTGTCAAAAATGTGCATGAATTCCCAGGTCATATAGCATGCGATGGTAAAACTAAGAGTGAAATTGTAGTACCTATTATTAATCAAGTTGCTAACAAATGTATTGGTGTGATTGATATTGATTGTTTAGACTATGACGGATTTAGTCAGGAAATTGATGGTAAATATTTAGAAATTTTAGCTAGAAAAATCGTAGAAACTTGTAAATTTTAAGATATGTATTATTATTATCGTTATCTTTTTTTTTTTTTTTTTTTTTTTTATTAAAAGTGGACCTTATGCAATTTTGAATATTGTCCGAGTTAACCACGGACAACTCCAAAAATTAACGTTTCTTTTTTTTTTTATTTTAATTTTTTTTTTTTTCTTTTTTTCTTTTCTTCTTTTTTTTTTTTTTTCTTCTATTAAAGAAAATTTATGCAATTTTTTTTTTTTTTTTTTTTTTTTAAAACATACATAAGCATTATATATTTTACAATTACAGGATTAGATTTATTAAGTTCTAATATTTTTAATCTCATTGTATCCATTTTAACGAAAAAAACAAATAGCTTAATAAACTCAATACACGTCGTATATCTTAATAACTAAAGAGATGTCTGCGAAAAAGTTGAATCAAAATACTAATAACAACAATAACAGAAAAAGAAGTAATAATGACGAAGAATCGGAACCACAACATGAAATAGATGAATTCCAAATGGATAATATCCAATTAGATGCTGCAGAAAGTAGCGATGAAGAGGGGCAAGAAAATGAGGATGAAAATGGCGAAATCTTAGATAATACCGAAGAAGACTTCCAGGATGCCAGAGAAGAACAAGAAAGAAGTTTCAATGAAGAAGAAAAAGAAGATTCAGATTCAGATTCAGATTCAGATTCAGATGCTGAATTTAATAAAATTCTGGCCAAAGAAAATGAATCAAGTTTTAATGAAAACTACAGTGACGACAGTACTAGCTCCTCTACCAATGACGAAAAATCAATTACTGATAAATTAACCAATACAAAGTTAAATATTATTCATGAACCGGCATCAATCAAAACTGAATATTCGGATGGTACCCCAAGATTATTGAAGCCTGAAATTGACCCTATCTATGATAGCGATGATACCGATTATGAACAAAAAACCAACACCATCGGCAATATCCCATTATCTGCATACGATGAAATGCCACACATAGGGTATGACATCAACGGTAAAAGAATTATGAGGCCAGCCAAAGGGTCTGCACTAGATCAATTATTGGAAAACATTGAATTGCCAGAAGGATGGACCGGGTTATTAGATAAAAATACTGGTGCTAGTTTGAATCTAAGTGAAGAGGAATTGGAATTAATTAAGAAAATTGAAAGAAATGAAAATACCACTGATGAGGTAGACCCATATCCTAAATACATTGACTGGTTTACCAGAGACGAACAGCTTACACCCGTAACTGCTATCCCTGAGCCCAAAAGAAGATTTATTCCTAGTAAAATCGAAGCTAAGAGAGTTATGAAAATTGTCAAGGCCATTCGTGAAGGCCGTATTATCCCACCAAATAAATTGAAGGAATTAAGAGAAGAAGAAAACAAAAATTATGATCTATGGGAGGGTACTAGCGACGATGCGATTGATGATCATATTATGAACTTAAGGGCTCCTAAGTTACCACCACCAACGAACGAGGAAAGTTATAACCCACCAGAAGAATACTTAATGACCAAGGAAGAGATTGAAAACTGGGAAAAATTAGAACCAAGTGAAAGAGAGAAAAATTTCGTCCCTCAAAAATATGGTTCGTTAAGAAAGGTGCCTGGCTATACGGAGTCCGTCAGAGAAAGATTTGAAAGGTCTTTGGATTTATACTTGGCTCCCCGTGTCCGTAAAAATAAATTGAATATTGACCCAGAATCGCTAATTCCAGATTTGCCCTCTCCCAAAGATTTAAAACCTTTCCCAATTCGTTGTTCCACTATCTACAAGGGACACACAGGTAGAATCAGGACAGTTTCAATTGATCCATCCGGACTATGGTTAGCCACTGGTTCTGATGACGGCACTGTTAGAATTTGGGAAATTTTGACAGGCAGAGAAGTTTACAGAGTTTCTATTATCGACGGTGATGAGGAAGAGACTGAAGATCATATTGATGTAGTCGCCTGGAATCCTGACAAATCAACTGGTATATTAGCTATTGCGTGCGGTGAACAAATAACGTTGATTGTCCCTCCAATTTTCGGATTTGAAATTGAAAACAATGGTAAATTAAAAATTGAAAATGGGTTTGGCTTTGATACTTTTGGTAATGTCAAAAAAGATGGAAAATTGAATGTCAATGAAGATGAAGACTTAGATGACAACAATGAAAGGACTAATGGGAAAAAGAAAGCTCCTGTCGCTAAATGGAACAAACCAACAATTAAGCAACAGGCTAAGGACATTTCCATTACAATTACATGCAATAAGACAGTTAAAAAACTATCGTGGCACAGAAAGGGTGATTACTTTGTAACAGTCCAACCAGAATCCGGCAATACTTCTGTTTTAATCCACCAATTGTCTAAACACATGTCTCAATCGCCATTCAAGAAATCTAAAGGTATTATAATGGACGCCAAGTTTCATCCATTTAGACCACAGCTATTTGTTTGTTCTCAAAGGTATATTAGAATTTACGATTTGAGCCAACAAATCCTAGTGAAAAAGTTGTTGCCAGGCGCTAGATGGCTATCAAAAATTGATATCCACCCAAGAGGCGACAATTTAATCGCATCATCATTTGACAAAAGAGTTTTGTGGCATGATTTGGATTTATCCAATATTCCATACAAGACATTAAGATATCACGACAAGGCTGTTAGAGATGTTGAATTTCATAAAAAATTACCTTTGTTTTGTTCAGCTGCTGATGATGGTACAATCCATATCTTCCATGACACTGTTTATGATGATATGATGAAGAATCCGTTGATTGTTCCATTGAAAAAATTGACGGGACACAAAGTTATAAATAGCTTGGGTGTTTTGAATACAGCTTGGCACCCAAGAGAAGCTTGGTTATTTTCTGCTGGTGCAGATCATACTGCACGTTTATGGACCAACTAGTGTATCTGTGTTAATAAGTGTATATTACTATGTAGAACGGATGAATTTTCCCCTCTCCTTTTGTTTTTTCTTTCCTTCTCTCTTTCTTTCTTTATTTTTTTAAAAGTTTTATATATATGTAATTTGGATAATTTAACCATCCTTAATGATTAAAAAGTCATACTTGACATTTCAAAGAAGTGCTAATAACAATCTTTTATCATTAAGTTGTATCAACTTTTGGTGTTAGTAATGCTTTATGGAAACTCTTTTCTAATAAAAGTTTTAATTTTTTTTTTTTTTTTTTTTTTATTTTTATAATCCCCGCTTCCAGCTGTAGGCCCCACTCACTCATTTATTGAAGAAAAAAGTATTCCATTAATTTACTACATTTCTTATATTTCGTTGTATCCTTTTAAAAGTCAAATTCTATAAATATTCCACTTACCTTTTCTTCTTGATAATTGCAGCAATCTATAATATAAACTAGTAAAAAAAGAAAAATGGCTACAGCAAGAGTGCCGCCTCCAACAGGTTTTATTGGGTTTCTACGATATGCAGTGATAATATTTGGCATTATAAACATAGTCATTCAAATAAAAAAAATTACATTGCCTAACAAAGATACTTCAGAAGAATCATTAGGCCTCGATTTGGTACCTGGTATAGTAGGATTGCCGTCATCATCCATAATACAAAAGGAAAATGCTAATCTTATACTTGAAAATAGTTTAAATCAAAAGTACCCTTCATCAAGAAATGTTTTAAAAACTCGCCAGAGACAGGAATATGAATTAAATTTGGAGTTACTTCCAAAGATATTTCAAAATAGAGAACAAGAAAGGTTTGTTATCCACCAGATTCCTTCCACCAATTTGACAAATATCAGCTATTCCGCTCCAAATGAATACGATAGTGATGTTATTGAAGTGTACAACGAAACCGTCCCTACTAGAGAATGGATTGTTTATGAGAACTCTCAATTACCACCACAAGTTTATGCACCAGTTTGGAATCCATTAAAAAACAACGTAGTAAATTTAAGTATTTACATAAATAATAATGCCACAGGTTATGACTCGAGTAAAGATTTGCAATTGAACATAAATGGAATCGATTTAACCAGCATCAATGACGAACCGCTGTATATTAATAATTTTGAATACCCGTTATTGAACAATAACACAAATTATGATAAAAATATCTACATACACACGGTGCTTGGCAAATCCAATTATGTTTCAAATGATAATAATAATAATGATGACGATGGATATGGTTTGTGCGGAGAAACAACTTATAAATTGACACACTATTTCGATGACAATTTAGATAGGGATAGTGTCATTCCGTATGTTCATCCCAACATAAGCTTAGTTTTAGGCAATTTTGACGATATTTTAATAACCAATAATATCCCATCATACTTCCGGCAGTTTTTAACCGTTACAAGTGATGGGAAAAGAGACAATTCTAGCGGTATTGTTGGTAGATATTTCCCATTTGTATTCTATAATAATATTTTCCAAACCAAATCGGAAATGCTTAGGATTGGTACAAATATCACAAATATCAAGTTTACCTTAGATATTAAACTGGAGCCGCTTTCAGAAATCAAGAAAAGGTTGTTTTTTTTAAATTTACTACAGAAAACTTTTATTTCTGGACAGACTGAAAATAATGATTTTTTTGAAGAAATTATATTCAAGTTGGACCGATTAAAAAACTTTTTTTTCCATACCGATCAAAAGATTGTTATAGGATTGAGCATTGCTTTTTTATTTAGAATAATATCCGAGTGCTATATTTTTTTACAGAAATACAATTCTATTAAAAATTCTGAGATACCAGAGTTCAATTTAAGTGGGGAAGTAATATCCATCGTTTGTCAAATTGTATCGATTTTATATTTGTGGCAATTTACTTTTGCTACTTCCTATTATTTCATTTTCTTGGTTTATTTACCACTGTTGATACTAAATTCTATGGAAGTTTTGAAAAATTTGAATTTCCAAGTTTTATCTGTTGAAGAGTTTATTGTGTTAGAAGATTATGACACTAATGATCAATACATTTGTTCGGTTCCATTAATCATTAACCATCGTTTCCTAATAATCAAATATTGTGATCATTATTACCATTATTATTTTACTAACAAAAAGACAGTACCGAGTACTAGCAGTACCTTAACTCGCACTAAAATAATGATTATTTTACTAATTGTGCCATTATTTTTAAGTGAATTCAAGAAAAATATTATTGATACGCAATACATAACCAATTGGAAAAATGGTAACGAGTTTGCTGTTGCTGCCTTAGTGAGTGGCGAATTTATTAGTCAGTTCATATATTTGTATGGAAACACAATAGTGTACTCCATTCCAAATTTGGTGTTAAATTATAAACTAAAAGTATTTATGGATCATGTTGAATTTACCGGTAATATTAATCATCGCTGTAAACAGAAAATTCTGATCTTATTGAGCATTGTTAATATATTTATTGATTTTTTATATTCCCAATTCATTGATGTAGATAATAGCAAACAACAACTTGCAGGTATAAGAGATTTGGTATTGTTGGCTGTATATGTTTTTCAATCACTTACTTATGAAAGTCAAAATGTTGTAAGAAAAAAGAAAAAAAGTAAAAGTTCTAAAAAAGTTGCTTTTAAGGATGAAGAATAGGATGTTTGGGAAGTTTGAAGCAGTTATATGATGGGTGCATTATATATTAATTAGTCTGTATAATAAATCATGTATTTTTTTCGAGTTGAAGTATACATAATAAGAAGTTTATATCTAATTTCCTTTTTCTTTTTTTTTTTTTTTTTTTTTTTTTTTAAATTCTTTTAAATGTCTAATTCTCGCATTAAAGCCAAATCATCTTCATTATTACTACCATCGGATTGCTGTTCATCTAAATTTTGGATAGATATATTATTACTATTATTATTATTAATATCATTATTCATGGCTGTGGTAGTAGCATCAGTAGCAGCAACAGTAGCACCGTCAGAAGTAACATTGATATTATTATTATCTTCTTGAGATACAGTAGAAACTGAATGAGTGAAATATGTGCCAGAGCTACTTTGTTCCCTTTGTAAATAATCGGGATTTTCATTTTCATTATTTTTATTTGTGGTACTAATATTGGTTTTTATAATATTACTCGAAGGCTCAGTCTGTGGTGAAGATGATCCTGAACCATTGGTAAAATTTTGACTGGTGTTGCTAGATTTATTTCCCTCATTTCTTATGACACTATTACTAGCTATGTTAGTTTCCTCGCCGTTACTCTCAGCAATATTCGATACAGCATCTTTTTTTTCAGTATGAACTTCTATATTAGTTTCATCTTGATCCATTCCTATTTTAATATTTGCTTCTTTTAAAAACAAATTTAGTCTATAATCCTTAATATCCCTATCAACCTTGCCAATTCTTTCGCAGTTATTGATAAAATCTCTAAATCTAAATTTTGGGAAACATTGGTGTGCCCAAATTTGGTAAAACTCAATTATATTACTCAAATTATCATAGTTTGATTTTTTTGACGATATTTTGATTCTCTTTTGCGCATTTTCAACAATATATGGCAAGCCTTTAGAAGATAATAAAATATCTGAATTCAGTGACGATAAAGTATTACCGAATTTTCGTTTATTGATGTTGATTGTCGCAGTGGGATCTGTATTGCCATCGCTTTCGCCTACACTATCTACTATATTAGAACCATTGATATTATCGACGCTGACATTTAAATTAATGGCTGTGGGGTCTAGTTGCATATCATCCTCGTCTAGGAAAGTAGAAGATGTTCCAATTACATGCTCATCATAAATATCTTTTTCGAAAATATTACTTTTGTGATATTTGCCGGTGGCATCCTTAAGATTATCTGCAGAAGTATTAATATTGTTATTAATAAGCATCTAGTTGGTTAATGTGTTTAACTTTTCAGTTATTTTCTAGACACATTTTTTTTCTTTTTGACTTTAATACCAGAAGATATGATATAACAGTACATATTTAACTCAGAAAAAAAAAAAAATAAAAAAAGAAATTACGTGTTTCAACAAATAATAAAAAAAAAAAAAAAAAAAAAAAAAAAAAAATAGTTCGAAAACTACGCGTTAGAAATATATATTATATATGTATTTTTAAGGCTTTCAGCTGGCACTTAAAAAGAAATAAGATATAGTTGGAACATTGTGTTATATCGTATTGGGGATAGATGTTACTAGTACAAGGTAATGTAAACTGTGTTTCTTTCTCTCCTATGAAATGTCATTTTGACCTTTTGCAACAAAAACTATTACTTTTAAACTTCCGTAACATTTTCCATGGTATCTCTTGATTTTTATCCAAGTTTTTTGTGACAATCAATATATCATCTAAATAGACATATACATGCCCAATTCTATCCAATAATTTGCTCATAAATCTACTAAAATTCTTTGGTGCTGTTTTAATACCAAACGGTAATACTTCATATCTAAAATGACCAAAGGGTGTGATGAACGACGTTAATTTCTTTGACTTCTCGTTCAATCTCGATTGATGATATCCTGAGTGCAAATCTAGAGTTGTAAATACCTTTGCATCACCGACTTTCGCGAATAGTTCAGTGATTGAGGGAATTGGGAAACTTTCATTCACAATACCTTAATTCAATTCTCTATTGTCAACAACTAATTTCCACGTTTGATCCTTTTTACGCACTAATATAATAGGCACTCCGCAGTCAACTTTAGATTCTGACACAAATCCTTTCTTGATGAGGTCCTCTAGAAGCTTTCTACATTCTTGCTCCATCTTGGGCGTTAACCAGCAAGTGTATAAATCTGGTGTACTGAAACCTTCTTTCAATACAATATTATGCTCAAAACTTTCTGGACCCAGATTTGCTGGAAGTTCATTAGTAACATGGGTCTGGAATCTTTTCCTTAGCCCTTCTGGTAACTTGTCAAATCCATTCAACTCATCTTCTTTTTCATTCCTTATGTCAATATGCTATATTCTACTCAAGAATTCGGCATCTTGCTTCACTTGCTACACCATTGAACGTAAGTGCATTACAAGGTTTCTCTTTTAACACTAACTTTTCAACCAACTTCGCATTCACAAACGAAGTGGGGCTACCTGTATCACACAAAACTTGTACCTTTTTTTTTTTTTTTTTTTTTTTTTTTTAATCTCACGGTTGATAACCAATATGTTACCAACTAAGAGTTCTTCTTGAACTAAGAACATTAGAGGAAAATCCTTAGAATTTCTCCCCTCGCCAATATCACTTATCTGTCATGCAAGATATATCGAAATAAATATAATCATTATTCTTTAGAACATCATCAATAGGAGAAGCAACGTTACCCAAATAGATATCCTCTTGAAGTGAAGTCTCAACAGAATGTTTAGCTGCAGTAGTCATATTAGTAAGTGCAGCGGAAGTAGGAACATCTTTTTGATGCGTAGTAGTATCATGGTGTGGAGCGGTGGTAGCAACTCTCTCAGTTATACCACAGCGTTTACTTGTTTTGTGTTTCTTAATAGGAACGCCTCGCATTACCAGGACAATTAGCTTTTATATGATCTGGGGAACCGCAGTTGAAACACAACTTGTTTCTTCTACAAACATTGTAAAACTTCTCTTGAAAGTTATCCTTTCTATTGGAATTCTTCCCTTCTTTGTCTTTTCCAGTATATTTTCTCCCAGTCTTCGAATAACCATGTCTTGTGTTGTTAATCCGGTTCATGGTACAATCTAGGTCCGTATCTAATTTATTCTTATTTCCAGTAAGGTTACATTCATCATCAAGTGAAACATCCGAATTTTTGCGGCAGTGTTCAATCTTTTTAGCAGCATTAACAGCATCAATTAACCTATCAAATTGGTACATTCTCAACATTTGACGAGTCTGAAGCCTCACTCCTTGAATGAACAAATCAATAGCAAAAGCATCTGACGTATAACCACGAGGTAACATTGCATGATAAGTCATAAACTGTTTAACATACGTATCAATATCCTTCTTTTGTGAAGTTTGCTTCCAGTTTTCCATAAGCTGGTACGAATCAATCTCAGAAGGATCAATATCTCCCTTTTGTGAAGTTCGTTTCGACCTTTCCAAAAGCTGGTACGGATCAATCTTGGAACTATGGTAATCCTTAAAATCAGCGGCAAATGCAGAGTATGTCATAGCTCTACAGTCATTAAGATTAAAATAATTAGCAAACCATTCTAAAGCATCATCAGTAAAGTTTTGAGCCACATAACAAATTTTTGCGTATTCATCTTCAATACCACACTCGACGAACTGGGTCTCAAAACTCAACAAAAATGTAGAAATTCTGGAAACATCCTTTTTAGATCCAGAGAACTTAAATGGGGCGATAACAGTTTGATTGTGATTCATTCTTAAAATTTAATTTTAGTGGCGCTATTAGATGTTATGTCGCAGAGGGGATATACTGAGAGGGGTGGGGTTAGCAAACAAGTTTGATACTTTACTATTTATATCAGGACCAATTTAATAGTTTCTTGCTTCATCTTTTATATACTTTTAACCAATAAAACTATAACTTATACACTTTCATAATCAACTTCTTTAAATAAATCATCTCTTTATATATGATTTTTTTTCACCCTTTACTTTATGTTTGTATTAACCTTTTCCAATGTTTCATCGTTGTCCGCCGAGCATATTTTCCTTCTTGCGGCGGTCCCCGTATGTTTAGTACTCTCTGTATTCTCGGAAGTACTTGCATCTCGTATAAACCGTGATAACCACAATCCGTTCGGTTAATAAAGGACCGGTTAATAAAGGCTCGGTTAATAATATGACACTGCTGTGTCAACATCGAAACAAGAATAGAAACAGAAACACCAAAATAAATCGTATATAAAGAGAGGATTTATTCAAGAGAAACCAATTATGAAATTAGTTTTAATATATAAGTTATTAGTTAAAAGTATATAAAAAATCAAGCAACAAACTATTACATCTGCCTTGATATAAATAGTAAAGTATCAAACTTGTTTGCTAACCCCACCCCTCTCAGTATACCCTCTCTGCGACATAACATAGTCGGACTTATTGGTTCTATAGTGTAGTGGTTATCACTTTCGGTTTTGATCCGAACAACCCCGGTTCGAGTCCGGGTAGGACCTTTTTATTTTTTCCTTTTTTTTATGAATTTTTAACAGCGATAAAGAAAACTGTGGTGGTGGTGGTGGTGATAATAATAATAATAATGGTTATTATCTGCGGTTAAATAAATGTGATTGCAATATAAACTGTGTAGCAAAAGTTATATTTTATATTTTTTAAAAAATACAGAAAAAAAAGAGAGGTTATTTTAATTTATATTTTACAATCGTGCTTATCATCAGAACATCTTTCAAACTTATATAAGAAGCTAAAACGAAAATGTTATTCCATAATTAAAAAGGAAGAACAAATTAAAAAGGAAGAACAAGTTAAAAGTCGGTTATACCAGTAACCATTATAAATATACGAGGAAATCACTTTAACAAATGCTAGACCAAGAATTAGTATTTAAAAACTATGAAGCTGACTACGGTTGTGCAGGCACTAAGCCATCACTAAAGGGGAAATTACAGGAATATTCCGTTGATAAGCTTGATATTACTATGCAGACACAATTTCATTACTGTAAGTTAGAACATGGTACAGTTTCACAAGAACAACCTAATAACTATTATTATCACACTCATAATAACAGCAACAAAATGGAAAAGGATGATGAAGATGACAATGAGGATGTGATTGTTGACCTATCGACTGGCAGCCTAAAGCCTGTAAACTTAAAGAACTATAATAGAATGAATTCGATGATCGATGATTTTATGGATACTAGATTATCTTAGATGTGTATATTTACTATATTTTTTTTCTTTTGATACATTGAGTTTACGTTAGCATGAGGAAGGCGGAGACAAGCATTTAACACTTGGTCTTTTATTGCATTTTTAATTAATTAATTAACTAATTTATTTATTGTACATTTTATATATATATGTATATTTTTTTTTTGCTTCCAGTTTCTTGGGTTTAGTTGTTTAGGTTAGGATACGTTTTTAATTTAATTTAATTTAATTTGATTTATTCTATTTTTTTTTTTTTTTTTTTGATATTAGTGTAGTATTATACCAATGTCATGTGATATTAGAAGTATAGTTTGCTTGTAAGCCAAATCAATCTTTCTGTGATTCTACGGGGCTTTTTCGCTCGCATGTAGAAAAGTACAATCCGGGTAAACAAGAACGGTCTTCTTTACTTTGATATAAATAAAACACGTGATTTGGACACATACTGAAAGCGTTTGTAGCAGCGATCTCTATTTGTACAATATGTTACCCGGACAAATAGTTTTATATTGGATTTAAAAATTGTTATTTAAGCAAAGAAAAACACGCATGCTACACTTTTGTAAAACAGATAATAATAATAATTATACATATTTAATAAATAAATAAATAAATAATATGGAAAAAAAATAAAAAAAAAAAAATTGAAAAAAAAAAATAAAAAATTTTCTGTTCTAGGGTTTTGCTTTTTATTTTTTTTATTTTTTTTTCTTATTTTTTAACTTTAGTTTTCTTCCTCTTCCTCTTTCCATCTCTTTTGCTAGCATTTTCCAAAAGTTCATGTACCTAAAAAAAAAAAAAACAAAAAAACAACAGCAATATGTTTGGAGGCGGATCAAGACCTAATTTCGGTAATACAGGAAGTAGTTTATTTGGTCAAGCAAACAATAACAACAACACTGGTGTATTTGGTGGCACTACCACTACCAATGCTACTAATTCAGGGTTTGGTGGATTTGGTGCAGCAACCAATAGTAACAATGGTATGTTCAATTCTTTTAATAATAACAATAATAACAAAAACACTGGATTATTTGGGATAGCAGCACCTGGTAGTGGTGGTAGCAGCAGCAGCACCAATCCTTCTTTAATGCTTAATAATAATACTACTACGGGTACAGGTTTGAAACCTTTTAGTAGTTATTCTGAACGTGATGCGTCGACAAATGTAACCAACCATTACGAAAGTATTACTTTTATGGATGAATATAAAAATTATTCTTTTGAAGAATTGAGATGGCAAGATTATCAAGCTAATAGGAAAAATCCTGGTGCTTCTGCTGGAGCTGCTGCTTTTAATAATACTAATAATATAAATACTAACATGTTTGGTACTACTGGTAATAATAATAACTCTTTATTTATTAACAACAAAACCAACTCTAACTCCACAGGATTGTTTGGACAAGCGAATAATGCAAACAATACGGCCAATTCACCGTTTGGAGCCGCTAAACCGGCTGGCGGTTTGTTTGGTCAGAATAACAGTACTACTACAGGTATGAATTCACCTTTTGGGGCTACTAAAACAACTGGCGGCGGCTTATTTGGCCAAACTGGGAATAACACCAACAACAATGCGATTAATTCCCCATTTGGTACCAAACCAGCTGCTGGTGGTCTATTTGGTCAGTCTAATGCTACCAATACCATGAATTCGCCATTTGGTCAATCCAACAGTAATGCTCAAGGCACTGGCAGTTTATTTGGCCAAAACAACAACAATAATCTAGGTGGTGGGCTATTTGGTCAAAACAATACTGCTACTAACAATGCTCAAGGCACTGGATTATTTGGCCAGACAAATAATAATAATAATAATAATAATAATAGTAATAATAATACATCTGCATTTGGCAATGTGAATGGTGCTAATAATAACAACAATAATTCTCCATTTGGTGCAATGAATAGTAACCAAGGAGGCAGTCTGTTTGGCCAGGCTAACACTGCCACGCAAGGGACTGGTCTATTTGGCCAATCCAACACTGTTAACCGAGGGACCGGTTTATTTGGTCAAGCCAACACTGGTAACCAGGGAACCAGTTTATTCGGTCAGAATAACACTACTTCTCAAGGTACAGGATTATTTGGTCAAAACAATAACAATACCAACACTCAAGGTACTGGGCTATTTGGCCAAACCAATAACACACAAGCTACAGGTTTGTTTGGCCAGAATAATAATGCTACTCAAAATACGGGCTTATTTGGCCAGGCCAACAATAATACCAACAACAATCAAGCAACTACTGGCGGTTTATTTGGTCAAGCCAACAATAACAATGCTAACCAGGGCACAGGGTTGTTTGGACAAACTAACAATACGCAAAATACAGGGTTATTTGGACAGACTAACAATAATGCCACAGGCACTGGCTTATTTGGTCAAAATAATAACACACAAGGAACTGGCTTGTTTGGCCAAAATAATAACATGAACAACAACAACAACACTCAGGGTAGTACTGGATTGTTTGGTGCTAAACCTGCGACAGGTGGTGGCTTATTTGGGAATATGAATAATAACAATACCGCTGGCCAGACCGGTACCGGTGGGTTATTTGGGCAGGCCACTAATAATCAAGGCACTGGCGGTTTGTTTGGCCAAAATAATAACAACACTGCAAGGAGCACTGGCTTATTTGGCCAAACAAATACCAACAATTCTGCTTCTGGTGGATTATTTGGTCAAAATAATAACAACCAAACTACTTCGGGTGGCGGTTTATTTGGTCAAAACAATAATACCACCGCCACATCCAATATGAATGCCATGGGCGGAGGTGGTTTGTTTGGTAATAAGCCTGCTACCAACACTGTTGGTGGGGGTGGCTTATTTGGAAACAATAACAACAATCAAGCTGCTTCTGGTGGCTTATTTGGACAAAACAATGCCCTTGGTGCCAATTCCGGCAGTACTTTGGGTGGTGGTTTGTTTGGTGCTAAACCTGCGGGGACTGGTACTAATACCGGCGGTTTGTTTGGTAATACTAACAATGGTTCCAATCTTGCTAATAATACAGCGGGTGGCGGTGGGTTGTTTGGTAACAAATCAAATACTACTACCTTAGGTGGTGGTTTATTTGGTAACAACAACAACAATGCTACGGCTGCTGGCACCACCAACACTTTGGGAGGTGGCTTATTTGGTAACAAATCTGCCAACAATAATAATGCGTTGGGTGGTGGTTTGTTTGGTGCTAAACCTTCTAACACTGCTACTGGCACTGGCGGGTTATTTGGTAATGCCAATAATATGGCTGGTACAACCACTACGAATAATACATTAAACGGTGGTGGGTTATTTGGCAATACTAACAATACTAGTAATATAACTGCACCAAATACAACAACCCAATTAGGAGGTGGTTTATTTCAAAACCCAAACTCATTGCAACAACAACAACAAATTTCAACGTTGGGCCAATCCTCCTCGACCCCATATGGGAACAATGAATTATTTAAAAACTTTGCCATGCCAAATGGAATCACAGAGCCACCCAAGCCAAGCGCTGTGAGAACTAAAGCTGAAAAGAAGAAGGATTCCACCTTGTCGTCAGCTTATAAATTAGCACCCAAACCATTATTTGGTAATATTGATAATAGCACTCATGACGGCAAACTTAATTTTAATCGTTTCCCTTCTGGCGATTCTTCATCCACCAAACAAATTGAAGCCGGTGCAGCTGTTGGTACTGAGATTAGTTTATTCAATAGGGAAAGTGACGAGGCTCTTTTAACTAAGAGTACTCTTTTTAACCCAAATAAAAAGTCATTTAAAAATTTAATTCTAAACAGAAAAGCCCAAGAAAATGGCCCAAAAAATAAGACACATAAGAATGCGAACGAAGATAACGATACCAGTGGTACTAACAAAGAAGAAGCCAGACAAATCACCTTCAAGCTTGATGGTACCAATAACGTAGCCAGCGGGCCTGAAAAAACAACCACAAACGAGTCGTCTGCATCTTCACCTTCATCCGTTAATGGTTCCAAATCGCCATCTCCATTGTTTTCCAGGTCTACACACAATAGAAGTACTACCCCGTTCTTACAAACACCAGAAGATCTTGAGGAGAAAAAATTGAATAATGGTGGCACCTGTGCTGAAAATGGAAAAAAGGAAAAACCACTTGATAACGTTGCTGAAACAGTGTCGAAAGAGGTTACTATTGTTCCTAAAGATGTTGGTGAAGATATCACTTTTACCGAAGATGGGTATTATATTTCCCCATCGCTGGATACATTATCACAAATGTCGTTATTAAAACTACGTAAAGTTTCCAATTTAACTGTTGGACATGAAAAATATGGTAAGGTTGAATTTCTAGAACCTGTTGATTTATCCAATGTGCCATTAAACGCAATTTGTGGGAATTTAATTGTTTTTCAACTAAACGATATGAGCTTGTATCCAAATGAAATGGAAATACCAGCCAAGGGTGAGGGGTTAAATGTTAGAATGAAAGTTTCTTTGTTAGGGTGCTATCCGATTGATAAAAGTACCAAGCAGCCTATTAAGGATCCACATCATCCGGTTGTTATCAAGCATATTCAAAAATTAAAGAAAATTACTGCTGTTAAATTTGAGAATTATGATCCAACCACTGGTCAATGGACATTTATTAAAGAATGATTAAAAGCGATTTTTTTTTAATTATTATTTTTGTCCTATATATTATATGTAAACTTTATTTTTAATTATTGTATTGTAACTAGCTTTGTACTGTGTTAATATTATTTTGTTTTTATTTATTTATTATGTATAAAGTATGTATTTCCATTTTCCACAACGCATTTGTGCGATAAACCTTGCAAAAACAAAGAAAAAAAAAAAAAAAAAAAAAAAGAAACAATAAAATAAAAAGTTAAGCCCTATACGGGGATCGAACCCGTAACCTTGTGATTAAGAGTCACACGCGCTACCGATTGCGCCAACAAGGCAGTAACTTGTTTGTGCTGATTAAGCACCATTATAGATAAGTTAATACAGATGAAATGAAAGAAAATTGAAATGATACGAGAAGTCCGGAAACGCGGAAATACCCATAATAATGAGGTCTCTTAAATTGGGATAATTTTTTTTTTTTTTTTAATGGACAATAAAAAAACGCTGGAAAAAGAATAATGCAAATTACAAAGGAGGGAAAAAAAAAGAAAAACAGAATAATAAATACACAAATATAAATAATCAAATACCAATAATGTAAAGCCATATTTTCAATCGTATATCTTTTTGTAAATCGCTGTTAGTTGATCGGACATGCCATTTTTTAACAACAAAGGTTTTAAAAGATCGAGTAATTGGCTATAAGTATAGTGAAATTCAGC
Source organism: Saccharomycodes ludwigii (assembly GCF_020623625.1). Classification (NCBI taxonomy): domain Eukaryota; kingdom Fungi; phylum Ascomycota; class Saccharomycetes; order Saccharomycodales; family Saccharomycodaceae; genus Saccharomycodes; species Saccharomycodes ludwigii. The sequence continues at coordinate 799,478 of NC_060204.1, forward strand.
ATCTTCGAGGAAAACATACTTAAATTCCCACAACAAAAGATCATGTAAATTAGTACTATTATCACCAGTAGAACTTTTGTTATTATATTGAGTTAAATTTTGTAATTTAGATAACAAAAGTTCTAGGGTTTCTATCAGAATGGGGTATTTTGTGTCTTCAATATCGATAGCAGTTTCAGTTTCGGATTTAACATTATCAGGAATGGCTGTTGTATCGTCTTTGGAATGAGGACCGCCATGAGAAACTATAGTTACATCTTTTTGACTATTATTACTTTTTTTCAGTTCAATAAATTTGAGTATACATTCGGAAATTAAGTTTTTAATGTCAGCCAACTTCTCCTGAAATCTAACTTTCAATTCTTGGTGAGTATCGTAATCTTTTATGATTTTTTTACAATTAGAAGCGGTGATATTGTTAGAACGAGCAAATTCCTTTAATAATTTTATGTCTTGAGCACCTAATTCTACCAATTCGTAATCCTTTAAAGGCCCAAATACAGAAGAATCATTTTCGAACTTAAAAAAACTTTTTTTAGCTCCCGAAGGTGTCGCTTTAGCTTTAGGAGTGGGTGTATTAGATTTTTTCCTTGTAGTTGTGGTTTTCGGAGAAGGGCTCCCAGTTTTAGAGGTAGATGTGTTTGGTGCAGTATTATTACTACCAGTTTTCTCTTTTAGTGAAGATAAAGAAGGAGAATTTTTCTTTTTATTGCTGCTTATTTTTGCAACAGCACCAGTATTGTTTGTAGGTGTCAAGGATTTTTTCTTGTTTTTAATAGTATTGATGTTGCTTTTATCAATAGTATCTTCTTTCTTCTGTTCTTTTTTCTCTTCACCATAGCTTCCATGCTCGACAAAATTCTTTATATATTGTGAATCTTTATCTGTTTTACCTTTGCTGTTATTTTTTGTTAAATAAAACAATGCAACTTTATAGGCATCGCACAATTTCTTATTGCTTCTTCTTTTGTTTTCTTCTTTAGCCAACATGTCGTTAATTATATCTTCTGTGTTCAGTAATTGCCAAGTGTCAACTGCAGATTTATTTTTGGGGTTGATCCAGGTGTAATTGTCATCACAATAGAATTTAACACAAATCATGTTTGAATTATTAATGGTTGATCTAGTACTTCTCCCAGTATGTTTTATATCTGATTGTTGATTGGTATAAGTGGCTTTGATTTTTTCTGGAACTAGTTCGTGGGGAATTATCATACCTGGCCATGCAGGATACCCTTTTACTTTGACTAGTATTGACTGCCCAGGTTTCAATGACATCGCTAAGTTGATATATACTTTTCCTTTTTACCTATTTTATTTATCTTATTTTATTTTAAAAGTTGTTTTTAATAAATGATGATAATGGTAAAAATAATAATAAACTTTCAAAAAAAAAAAAAAAAATTGTGTTTTGTTTTATTTTATTTTTTTTTAACAAAATAATTAAATATCTTTTGAATGTAATAATTCCAAAAAAAAAAATTTTTTTTAAAATAAAAATAAAAATAAAAATAAAACTTACAATTTAATTAAGAACAAGATAGCTTGTGCTTGTTAAAGATTGATTATTTATATTCAATGCATAAAATATGGTAAAAATGAAACCAAAAAGAAATGTTACCTATTATGTTATATGATAATAATAAAAGCTAGATACTAGTAGTGTAAATAAATAATAATAATGTGAGAAAGGAAAAAAAAAAAAAAAAATAAAAAAAGTCAATCATCTTCGTCTTCATCACCACCACCGCCTCCAACTGCAATATCTTCTCCCTCATCTTCCCCCTCATCAACATCTCCTTCATCTTCGTCTTCATCATCTTCTTCATCTTCGTCTTCATCATCTGGTGCATTTAAACAAGCTTGAATCAAGTTTTTACCTTCTGGCTGAGTAACAATTGGCTGGAATTTAGGAGTGGTAAAAGTATAGACCAAGCCAGTTTCAGAAACTACTAATAGTAGTACCTGGGTACCAGTTAATACACTTAACTCATAAGCTTTTTTCATTATGCCATGCTTTCTTTTACTAAACGTTACATGTCTTTTAGTTTTGTTTTGGATAAATTTAATTTCGATCTTTCTTCTCTCGGTCCTTGATTGTGTTGTCGTACTGTTATTTTTAGTAGTAGAAGTAGAAGTGACGGCAGAATTAGCATGGGCGATGGAAGGGGAGGAGGAGGAAGGTAAACCTTTAACGTCGAGTTTATTTTCTTTTATTTGATTTTGATTATTTTGATCATTATTATCGTTATTATTTGATGAACTCATCTCTTGTGACAAACTTTAGATTCTCTTGCTTGTAAAAAAAAAAAAGGAAAAAAGAAAAAAGAAAAAAAAAAAAAAGAAAAAAAAAGAAAAATGAAAAAAAAAGGGATTATTATGATTTGTTTATTATTTGTACTAATCGAGTAATTTGTAAATTGAAGTAGCAGAAAGACACAATTGAATAATAACAGTCGAGCATGTGGATTTAAAAATTAGCTGAGATTTAATAAAGTTGGTAGAAAGTGGAAAGGATGAATGCGGTAATTTTTACTTCTTTAAGAATAATTTCTTAAATAGGTAAAAAAAGAAGAAAAAAATTAGTGATTATGAGATTTGCTCGTATATTAATTAATCACACCAATTACAACGCGTCGTTTAAAATGATGCTCAACTAAGCCCAAACAAAAATAAAAAAAATATATTTATTTTATTTGCGGGGAAAAAGAAATGCAAATTGGTTGAAAGTTCTTTGTGTTATTGTTATTTCCAGATATTTTTATTTTATTTGTTTGTTCAATTCAATCTTTTTTCCTTTTTCTTTTTCTACTTTTCATCCATTTTTAAATATATATTCTCATTACCATTTCCCTTTATCTTTATCGTAGTATAAACAATACACACCCCCCCCCATCCATATATAAATAAGTACACAAAATGTCAAGTAACAACGAAAGAACCTTTATTGCTATTAAACCAGATGGTGTTCAAAGAGGATTAATCTCTAAAATCTTAGGTAGATTTGAAGACAGAGGCTACAAGTTGATTGGTATCAAGTTAGTTACTCCAACTGAAAACTTATTGAAACAACACTACGCTGAACATGTTAATAAATCATTTTTCCCTGGTATGTTAAGTTATATGATGAGCGGTCCAATTTTGGCCACCGTTTGGGAGGGTAAAGATGTTGTTAAACAAGGTAGAAATATCTTAGGTGCTACTAACCCATTGAATAGTGCTCCAGGTACCATTAGAGGTGATTTTGCTATTGATATGGGCAGAAATGTTTGTCATGGCTCTGATTCTGTTGAAAGTGCTGAAAGAGAAATCAATTTATGGTTTAAAAAGGAGGAAATAATTGACTGGAAATTGACTTCTTTGAGTTGGATCTATGAATAGTTTTTTTTTTTTTTCTTTGAACTCTCCATATTCCTTATATACGTGTATTTTTCATGCTATTTAAGTAAGTTTAATGTTATTTTGCTTAATATAACTCTATATGTAAAGATGATCTCTATTAACTTGATGTCATACTTTAAAACTAAAAAAAAAGTATAAAAGTAATAAAAAATAAAATTCAAAAAAAATGCATCGGCCGGGAATCGAACCCGGGGCCCAACGATGGCAACGTTGGATTTTACCACTAAACCACCGATGCTTTCTACATTCCTTTATAAAGAATGATATAAGCTACAGAATAGTAGTATCAGCACACTGTAAAAAAGGAGTGCGATTATTATGCTTAGTAAACATGATCCATAAAGCATTACAAATGAAGTATAATCAGAACCAACAATAAAAGTAAGAGCTAAAACAATTGAGAGAAAAAAAAAAAAAAATTTATATTTTGAAGGAGATTCTTAATGATTGGTTTATAGGTTTAAATAATTTATTATTATCATTATTATACGCAAAGACCTAAATAGAACAAGAAATTAATTATAACATCCAAGCTCGCAATTACACCAATTAATTGTGAATTATATTTACAATGCTGTTTACTTTATTTCAATCCTATTTTTGTGGACAATTCATACGGTACTATTTTTATTTTAATTTTAGCTCATCTTTTTTAAGTATATTTATTTACAAATATATAATCAATAGTTACCCCTTAACATGAACTTATCTATCATGTTTATATATAGCTTTTGGTTTATTTAATTGTGCAAAGTTGTTAGGTATACAAACAAAAGTAACATATGATCAAATTACAACCTATACGGAAAAATTATAAATATGGGGATATATATGTATCAATTGTAGTCAAGACGAATAAGATTTTTGATATAGGTATTTTTGTATTAATGTGGTCTTATAGTGAGATCAAGCTGGTAATGTTGCCAAAGAAAAACAAAGAAAAAAAGTTTAAACTCTATAGGAATTAAAAATCGGGAGATTAATAAAAAAAAAAAAAAAAGCTTTCTAATTAGTGATGTTAAATACCACACCGATAATTCCATTAACTATGTATATATTTTAATTAAAGGGAAACATAAATAAATAACAAAAAAAGGGCCTGATATCTTTATATATGACATGAACTATTTAGCTTGTTACTGTAATTGTAGTGTTAAAATTAAAAATAAAAAAATAATTCATATAGCCTGACCTTTAGAAATCATAAAAGAAAAAAAAAAAAAAAAAAGCGGGGAAGCATAAATGGTTTATAGTGGCATGCCAATATTTTTTTATTTTAAAGTGTGCTATTATTATCATCCTTGCTAGAATTTTTAACAAAAAGAAAAAAAAAAAAAATGGTCAGATTAATTTTTTTGAAACATAAGGGCCATTTCAAATAATATCATATTATAGTCGCAACAGCTAACACACGATGAAACGTAGTTTGCTGTTTTTATTTTATTTTAAATTTATATAAAAGACAGATGTGATCGAAAAACCAGAAACTCTTTTCAGTTCTTATTTTCCTTTTCCTTTTACATTTCGTAAATACATACATACTTCTTTCTTCCACAAGGTTGTAAAAATAAAACTCTTAATCATCGAAAAAAAATATCGAATTATATATATACACATACGTATCCAACAACAATAATAAAAATCCTTACAAACGAAAAAAAAAAATGAACCCAACTATTATTAAACAATTGGCTAGAACTTCTATCAGATTGCAACACACAGTTCCACATTCAACGGGTGTTTCTGCTCGTCAATGGTTTGGTGTTTTTGGTGGTGTTGCTGGCGGTTTGGCAGGTGGTGCTTTATTATTGTCTTGGTGTTACTCTGACAATACAATTGACAGAATTTTCAAGAATCAAAGATATGCTTTAGGCTCTAAACCACACAACTAGGGATTTTTTTTTTTTTTTTCAGAAATCTCAATAACCTTTTATTATATATTTTGTTTGCGACGGTACCAGTGTCTCGCCTATTATGATCTAACGACAATTTCAATTCATATATCAAACTTATTTTTCTATATATACATAGATATATATATATATTTGATATTTTACTCTTTCTATATTTATATCTATACAATAATAATAGTAATAATAATATTTTTTTTTTAACCTTTTGAATTTTGCCTGCAAAAGGGTGTGGGAAGTTTTCTAAGCAAGACCAGATTTCCAAGTTTGATTCATAAACTCTTTGCCCAACAAGTTGTCTTGGATATGTTTGATTAATTCTTGATCAGTATCCTTCAAAACGAATCCGTTGCTTTTTAATTCCCTATAAATTTTTAAGGCAGATTTCAACTCCTCAACATTACTAACACCCAACACTATAGGACCTTTATCATGCCAAATATGGATAGCATATTTGGTGCTTAATTCGCCGATATCTATATTTTTTTCATCATTTAAAAACTTTCTTATTTCATCGATTTTTAATTTTAATCCTGGAGAAGCCGGGTGAAAAGACTTGGTTTCAATATTTGCTAATAACGACATACTTAATATAGAACCATTACTAACCATTTTAATGTTACAACCAAGAGCAGTATTACTGGTAAAGCGGTCGTAATATTGTAATAAGACATTGTTTTGTAAACAACCATGAGAATAGGATAGAATACAGTCCAAGGGGCCTATAGCACTATCGTTACACAACTTGGCAATTTCATACAACTTGGGTAATGGATACCCGCTAATACCAAAATGTCTAATGATTTTTAAATCTTCTTTTAATGATTTTAGCATTTCTAAACATGGAACAATCTTAGAAATCTCAACAAATTCAACATCATGTAAATAAACAACGTCTAAATAATCAACATTTAACCTAGACAAACTTCTTAGTACACTGAATTTGATCCATTCTGGATCATAATTGAACTCATCTAGTCCAATCCTTCCACATTTAGTAATAACGTAAAAATCTTCTCTAGCTATTGTATTTGCTACATTATTTTGATTGCCATTATCTGTACGTAATATTTTTTTTAGAGCCTTTCCATATATGATTTCACTGTCCCCATAGTAAGGTGACGTGTCTATAGCATTTACTTCTCCCGATTTGATACCCTCAAGTAACATATCTACAATGGGAATATTTTGCGGAACATCGTTGTATTGTGTGTTTAATATAGCTCCACCTAATACCAATGGTTTTATATTAGTAAGAATATCTTTGGCACTACAGGCACGGTCACTATTAACCATTCTATATAATTTGTAATTCAAAGTACGTAACAAAAAAAAAAAAAATAAGTTGGTTGTCCTTATAACCTTGTAGGGATTTTGTCTGAGGGAATGATACCTATACTAATTGGTGATTGTTACGAGGGATAAGTTTTGAAAGAGAAAATAAATAGAGAAAATGTGTGTTATATATTTTTGTGTTGTGTAAATCACAAAAATTCGATTATCCGTCGAGCATGTTATCCGCATGTCCATATATCAGTTTAATTTTATTATTATTTTTGGTTAAAAAATTATATATCAAATAGCACATGCACCCATACCTTTTCGCCCCTTCTGATGCAACAGCTATTATATTAAATTTGTATGCGGCAATTTTTGCTATTTATAATATTATATAAGCTTATAGATGTTCCGATTCACTAATAAAAATTGGTAGAAAGAAATCAGAAGAAAAAAAAAAAAAGAGAGAGAAAAAAAAAGAAAAAAAGTTTATTAGACTTTTACCTCTCTGACAAGGGCAACTTAGTAATTAACTGTTTGATTTATCAATTAAGAACCAATTGGACAAATAAATAGATACATCGACATATATATATATATATATTGTATATTACAACAGATATAAAAATAGATAGAAATAAACCAGAATAAAAAAAAAAAAAAAAAAAAAGAAAAGAAAATCAAAAAAAATCAAAAAAACGAGCTTAGAAAAAACAATTTTTTTTTTTTTTTACAACTGCAATGCCTACCACGAATAATAATAATAGCACTAACAATACAGGTTATAGTAATAACAGATACAAAAGAAAATATTACAACAACAACAATCATAATAACAACAGCAATAATAATAATGGCAACAATGGTAATAAAAATGGTGGTGCCAACAATAACTCTTCCAATTCGAATGCTGATCATAATAAAATGATTGAACAAAACTTAAATGCCTTGCCAGAAAGTGTTTTTGAATTGGGTAAAAATAAAAGAGTCACAGTTAGACAATTTAGAAACGTTAATTTGATAGATATTAGAGAATATTACAAAGATAGCAGCTCAGGTGAATTTAGACCAGGGAAAAAGGGAATCTCTTTAACAGAAGAGATGTATGATAGTTTATTGAGACAGAGAATTAATATTGATGACGCTTTGAGAAGATTGGGTTCTAAACGACCAAGGAGCAATGACCTGTTACAGAAGTATTTAAATAGGGACGATAAGGATGCTGATGCGGACAATGATGACGACGATGACCAAAAGAAAAATAAAAAGTCCAAAAGAGATAAAGATATTGCTCCACCTCAATTATTACCTAACGAAGCTGCTAAACGACAAGAAGAACTAGAGAGCTCGGCTATTCTAGTAATACCATCTTCCACTACTAAAGCTAAGAAGGAGGAGGAAGAAGAAGAAGAAGAAGTGGAAAAGAAAAAGGAGAATAGTGAGAGTGGAAATAACAATGTTGCAGTTGTAAGAAATAACACACCACGATTGGATGATTTTGAAATAAAACCAGAAGTTGCTACTACTGCTACTGCTACTGCTACTGCCAGCACTAACGACACCAGTATTAATAACGACAACAATGTTATTAACAACACTAACGATGATTTGAATAGCAGTGATGAAGAATTTGCAGCTGCCTTAGAAACCGATATCAAGAACAATGAAGTTCAAGATGAATCTAGCAAACAACAGACAAACATTACTAAGGATGCCAACGAAAGTGAAGAAGATTAATTAATTTGAAGATGGAAGTAGTTGAAAGAGTGAATGGAATGAAGTTTTTATTTTATTTTATTTTATTTTATTTTTTTTTTTTTTTTTCTTATTCCTATATACATTATTTTAATATACGCCACATAAATTGTCATTATTATTATTGTTTTTAATAATACAGAAAAAATAAGTAAATACACAGATAAGTGTCCGCAGTAGTTTTATACCGGAATCCGAGATATGGGACAGTCCCATCGGTATCATATTATGATCATACATAAGCGCATTACCTTTCCGCTCGCTCTCGTCCGTTACCGGATCCCTTAGCGGATGCCTCTCTGCCCGCTTCTTTTCCCCTTTCTTTTTATTCCCATTATTATCGTTATCGTCATTTGTTTGTTTGTTTTTTTGTTCCATGTAAAACACCGCACAACACAGCAACTAAATCACTATTTTTCCAGAAAATAGAATACAGCTAAATTAATATATATATATTTTTTTTTTCCTTAAAGACTGATTTGAAAAATGATTAATACGAAATTTATATATAACAAAACATAAGAAAAATTAAAAAATGAAGAATTAAGAATTAAGAATTAAGAAATTAAAAGAAAAGCAAAGCAAAGAAAAGAGAAAAGAGAGAAAAAAAAAAAAAAAAAAAAAAAAAAAAAGAAATACATATATATATATATATATATGTATATAACCACTGACTACTTTACAGCTTAATAATGCAAGCGAAAGAAAATAATAGTGGCAATTCCCACCACCTTGGCTCAGAACATAATAGCGGCAATTTATTAACCGGCACAAGCACGGGTACCGATGATAATAATACAACAACAACCAGCGCAACAAATACAAACAATATCATTTCAAGGCAATCGACTATTATAGAAGAAGGTTCTGAACATCCAAATCAGAATAAAAAAAAGAATAAAAAAAAAGATCAAAAAGAGGACGATCCAAATATTAATACTCAACAGAAATTACACTCACAAACCAGCACCAATAACGACAATAGTACCACTACTTTTGCGCCAATAAAATCAACACCCTCATCAGATCAACAAAATACCGGTACGATGGGTTCACTTTCTAAGAAAAAAAAAAGAAATCAAAAAAGAAATGCTTTTACTTCTTCTTCAACATCTTCTGTCTCCTCATTGTCAGCACCAACAACTACCCAATCTACCGGTAATCCTATAATTCCTACCACCAATATATCAGTACCATCGGACGCTAATAACAATGCCACTAATACTGTGACAGATAATTTTAAAAACCCGTTTAGTAATAGTACGAATATAAACACAAGCTTAAACCCTAACAATACTTCTAGCAACAGCTCCAGCAGCAATATTGTCAATAAAATGATAAACTTTACTACCGATGATAACAATGGCACATATATAGATCATAGACCTTCTATAGTGTTAGCTGAAGAGATTTTGAAAAAAAAAAAAAAAAAAAAGAAAAGGGGCACTAATAACGATAATAATAATGATATTTCCTTCAGTAAAAGCAAAAAAAAAAGTAAAAAAAGTAGGAAAAAACACAATCAAGAAGAGAGGGAAGAAAATGAGGGGCAAGATAATAACAATAACATATTTGCCTCTGAAAATGCAAGGAGATCGTCTGTAGCATCGTTAATGCTTAGCCAGCATGTTGCAGCCAATCCCAGCACCCCTTCTGACAACGATAAAAACAGTAACAAACTAAATTTAGAAAGATCGCATTATGGTTCTTTGAAGAAAACAGAACCACTAAAGTTTTCTGTTGGAGAAAACACCAATTACACTGGGAGCAATTCACAAGTTGCCAGCAGCCATAAAAATAAGAGTAATCATGTGGTTATTGACATGAAGGACTTAATGAGAAAATTGAAGGGAAAGGAAAGATACGATTCTGCAATGAGGTCACGTAATAGAGATGGTAGTGCTGGTTCACGCACTTCATCTTTTTATGGCGGAGATCCTAGGAATCATTTTGTTGGCAATAATAAAAGAAACAACAGTCATAATGGCAAAAACAACACCAATAATGACAGTAACGAAAACGTTTTTTACGATTCTGATGTTGATCATTTCACATCTAGACCACCTAGCAGGAGCGATAGTGACAATTCTTCTTTGGGTGATGTTTGTTTACCGCTAAGTAGTGACGATGATTATGGTTATGATTCTGATGATTTTGATTTTAGTGATGATCAAATAGACAAAAATATTGAACATAACATTGATGATACCACTGATACCTGTACAATCAATAATAAACCGTCCAATACCAATACAGATGTTTCGGGCTTGGATGTTGCTGGCGATAATGCCGGCGATAATGCCGCTGCTGCGGTTGATAGTAACGTTACTGGGGCTAATGAGAACACAGCTGGTGTTGAAAACATTGCTGATAATACACCTGCTACAACTAATAACGATAATATTACTGGTGCCAGAATTACTGATAATACTAAGGCTCCTAACACTGCTGCTAGCACCGCTACTAATACTAATGCTTCTGATTCGTATAACAATACTGGTAGCAATAACAATTTTACAAGTACAACAAACGGCAAACAAAACACTAATGGGTCCCGTCCATTTGTGTTGAGAAGTAAGATTCATAAGAAGAAAGGTAACAGTGCTCCTAAAAAGCAATGGCCTGATGTTTCAGTTTTAGAAGAGTTTAGGAGAGAAGAAACAAGTAGATTAAAACGCCAAGCAATGGATTATAGTAATAAATTTTTAAAGAGAACCAGTAATCTAGGTGAAAATTATGACGGGGAGAACAATACCTTTAATGATATAGATGAACAGATCCCCCCTTTTTATGATGATGCTAGCAACCGTAATAATCATGATAATAATGTTAGTGATGACAATGCTACTGGGTATACTTCGACTGTTAGTGAATCATCTATTTCAGAAGATTCGACTTCTGAAGCCTTAGAAACAGGTACTAACAGTAATGAAAATGTAAAAAGCGTTGAAGAACAGAAAGAAAGTGATGTAAAATTTGCTGGTAAGGATGCTACTGCTGCTGCCGCTAATACTGCTGCTGCCGCTAATACTGCTGCTGCTACTAATACCACCAACACTAATGCTATTAGTACTAAAACTACGGACAATAAGAACAACGCCATAAATCCTAAACCTAAAATAGCTAATGGTAAACAAAAAATCGAGTTCTCTTATCCTATAGTAACAAATGTGGATGTGCCTGAATTGGAGAATAAAAAGGTAAATGAAACTGAGGTGTTTAAAAGCGGTCGATTAAGACCCAAAAAATTAAAACCTTGGGATTGGAGACAACAGGGAGGACCCTCAGGGACTAGCAGGATCACTTCTTCAACTATTACAAAATCTGTGAATAATAGATGTCAAGATTCAAAGAACAATAATGCTATTCCTGGGTTAAACTCGAGTACTGGTGTTGTTCATGCAAATGCACAAGGAGTTACGACAAATTCTGACAATTATTACACTTCGCCAGCACTTGCAAATAACAATAATAATGGCATCACCTCTGATCAGTTGAGTAAGAACAACAGAATGAATAATTATATAGCCAATGGCAGTGGGGGTGTTATTCAGTATCCACCACAAATTATATCTAATAACCCGGAGCATTTTAGATTTGCCTATTTTAGGGATGATTTGGATGCAACAGTACATTCTCCGACCATTTCGGGATTGTTACAACCTGGGCAAACCTACGCTGATTTGTTTATTGGCTCTGTTTATGCAAGAGAAACACAGCACGACAATAAACACAACCAACCCAATAAGAATATTGAAGAAAAACCTTTGGACTTTGATGACATTGCCCCATTTTGGTTGGATGTGTTGAACCCCACTGAAGAAGAGATGAAGGTTATAAGTAAGGCATTTGGGATTCATCCGTTGACCACTGAAGACATCTTTTTGGGTGAAGCTAGAGAAAAAGTAGAATTGTTCAGACATTATTACTTGGTTTGTTTTAGAAGTTTTGATATTGTTGCTGAAAAACACAAACAAAAATCAGCTTTGAGTAGTCACACTGTCGGCAAATCGATGAGTTCCTCTTCAACGGCTACTGGTTCCAGAAGAGGTTCGTATTCATCAGCGTCATCCAAGTCTTCATCCTCTTCCTCTCGTAACAATAGCAAATCGGGTCTATGGAGATCGTTCATTTTTAAAACATTTGGTGTTGGTAACAAAAAAAGAAAACATCATCATTACCACTCTTCCTCGTTTGAAGAGCATCAGGAATGCTTAAAAAGACAGGAGCAGGAGGCAGAAGAAGAAGCAGAACGTCAACTACTATACAAGAGGAAATCCGGCGACAGACACAAACCAAGAGCAGGTGAATTGGAGCCACTAAATGTTTACATCTTAGTTTTTCGCACGGGCGTAATAACCTTTCATTTTGCGCCAACACCACACCCGATCAATGTAAGAAGAAGAGCCAGACTGATCAAAGATTACATTAATGTTACTGCTGATTGGATTGCGTATGCTTTGATTGACGATATCACCGACGCATTTGGCCCCATCATCGAACTGATTGAAGATGAGGTTTATGATATTGAAAATGCGATATTGAACATGCATCATGGGGACGATGACGACGGGGCTAGTGACTTCAGCTCAGATAGTGACTCAGATAGTGATATGGATGATAACTGCAATGATAGTGGTAGTATTCACACAGTTTACAGATCTAAAGGGAGGACATCCACTGGGTTTGCTAGATCACCTTACGAGTACACTAGCGCTACGAAGAGAAATGCCAGTAGGAAAAGAAGTGGTTCGCATTCCGACTCTATCTTTAGCCACGGGCACCATAGTTTAGGAAGCAATGATACTAGTTCCTATAAAGTTTCTTCATCATCTTCTTCTGCTTCAAGCTCTTCGATATCTGATAAAACGTTAAATCCGAATATTATTGGTTGGAAGCGTAAGGGGGACATGTTAAGAAGAATAGGCGAATGCCGGAAGAGAGTCATGAGTGTTTCTAGATTATTAGGTTCCAAAGCAGATGTTATTAAGAGTTTTGCGAAAAGATGTAATGAAGACTGGGAGGTTGCTCCAAAAAATGACATTGGAATGTACTTGGGTGATATTCAAGATCATATAGTTACCATGGTTTCATCATTGAATCATTTTGAAAAATTGTTAAGTAGATCGCATTCTAATTACTTGGCACAGATTAATATTGATATGACTAAAGTCAATAATGATATGAATGATGTCTTAGGCAAGATCACGATTTTGGGTACCGTTGTATTACCTATGAATGTTATTACTGGGTTATGGGGTATGAACTGTATAGTACCTGGACAGAATATCAATAATTTGGCATGGTTTTTCTCTATTGTTGGGTTTATGGCGTTAATGGCAATTGGTGCTTTTATATATACCAAGAAAAGGTTTGGATTTTGAGAATTTTAAAAAAAAAAAAAAAGTAGTATTAGAAAAAGAAATCATATTCTACTCCATACATTTGTAATTTATCTGCATTATGTTATTTAATTTACTTTTACTTTATGATTGCGTTTTCTGTTGAATTTATTTGTAAATTAGTTGAGCAGGGGGGGGAGGGGGGACATAAGAGAGAATAATTTTTGAAATTATAAAACATTTTTTCTCACAAGTTTTCAATTTGGAAAATGTGTGTATAAATATATAAGCTTTTCTTTGTTTAATGTTTTATTCTATGTCGTTTGATATTGACAGTGAAAATATATAAAAAAAAAAAGACGTTAGAATATTGCTTAGCGGATATATTATTAACAATATTATGACTTTTTTTTTTTTTTTTTGCTATTTTTGCCATTTTTGCCATTTTTGCCGTTTTTGCCATATAGAAATGATTTGTTTATGGGCACTTTTTTATTTTATTTTTTTCCTTCTATCAGACTAAAGTTGATTAGTAATTATTTAAGTACTTAAACGAGCAAAATAATAAAAATGCAAATATTGTAATATGATTATAAATAAAAAGAGAAAAATGTATCTAATTCATTTTTTTTTTTTTTTTCTTTTCTTTTCACTCTTTCCACTCTTTCCACTCTTTCCACTCTTTTCCAACGCAATAAGAAAATCAAAACAAAATAAAAAGAATTTGAAAAAGAAAAAAAATAAAAATAAAAATAAAATAAATAAGTAAATATCACCAATGCCCGAAAGTACAGTTGATGCAAATTCCCTTCCCTTATTCGAGGCCACCTATGCTACACCAATGGACTGTGAATCATGTATTGATTCAATCAAAACTAATCTACATGACACCAGTAAAAGTGCTGATTATAAAATCGATGATTTAAAATTTGATCAAAATGCGAATTTATTCTATTTAAAAAGTAATATACCACCAAGTATGGTTTTGGAAACAGTAACCAAGAATTTAGGTAAAGATGTTGTGTTAAGAGGTACTGGTGGTGGCGGTGACGGTGCTGTTTCAATATTAGAAGCATTTACTGAAAAATATTCCGCATGTGCTACAGCCGGAAGGGGAGCCTCAAACAATCCAACTGAGTTCCAAGAAATGAAGAAGAGATTTATTGGAGTCAATGAAAATTCTGTTAAAGGTTTAGTTCGTATGGTAAGTTTAGATACGTCTAATAATACTAGTAATACATATTTTGATATAACCGTAAATGGTGTTGATAGACCCGGTTTATATTATAGTAGTATTCATGCTAATGGCGATATATCTAATGGTTGTTTGAGTACAGGTCCAATTTTACATAAACTGGATCATCCTATAAAAGTAGTAACACCAATTAATGTAAGTAATGATAAAAAGTTGTACAAGGGATCTGCATTTTTTGGTGTCCCCAATATGAATGTGGGCGATTTAATTGGTAGAAGTTTTGTCATCACTAACAACCCAAACCATGAAATAGGAAAGAGTGGTGATTCAGTTAACATTTGTGGTGTTATTGCTAGGAGTGCTGGTATTTGGGAAAATGACAAGCAGGTTTGTGCTTGCAGTGGTAAAACTATCTGGGAAGAACGTAAAGATGCAATCAAGAAGAACATTGATAATTATTGAACTAGTTGTGCACTTGGAAATACATCTTTGATATAAGAAAAAAAGAGAAAGAAAAAAAACATAGATGCATAAATAATTTTGACGGAGAGGGATTAAAATAGTTTATATATGTAATCAACTTACGTACATACTAATAATGAAATTTGTTTTTTTTAAAAAAAAAAAAAAAAAAAAAAAAAAAAAAGAAAAAGAAAAAGAAAAAAATTATTCTGATAATTTTTGTTCGTTATTAATCTTCAATTCTTCCTTATTGGATAGATCTTCTTTAACTTTAGCACTTTCTTGCTTGACCTTTTCCTCTTTGCTCTTCTTATAAGGAGCGTGAATAGTAGAGTCATCGACTTTATCATTATTTGTGTTACCAGCAGCGCCCTTTTCCTGCTTCAATGCTTTAACTTTGTTTCCGGAAATACCGCTTTTCTTACCGTCAGCACCAATAGGATTACTGCCACCAACTCTGTCTTCAGCATCCGAAGCGGTTTCTTTTTCACTTGAAGAATATATATCATTTTCCAAATTTTTAATTTCTTGTTGCATGGCAACTTCGTTGTTGAATTTACTTTTACTAACTTTAGAGGTTGTACCCGTAGTACCAGTATTACCGCTAGCAGTTGGGTCGTCCAGTATATCCATTGCATGTTTGCCAGAAGTACTCAACTCGTTATTTTTTCCGCTATTAGAAGTAGTGATACTTTGTTCATTTGAAGTTTTATCTAATCCATTTGTGCTAGCTTGGTTGCCTGTAATACTAGTTGATTGAATAAAATAAAAGAGGATTATCAAAAAAAAAACATAAGCTATAATTTTTTTCATGGGTGTAGTTAACCAACGAGATTTTCTTCTGTTTTTTGTACCCATGATAGGATCATCACCGGAGCCATTTTTGTATCTTGGTAGTAGATCATGTTTATTATTACGATGTATACCACCTTGCATGTTTTTTTATTTTTATTTTTGATTTTGCTTGTACTTTTTACTCTTTGTGTGGGATAAAGATACTTTAAAGATTAAATTGTAAGTGGCGGTACAACAGTACAAAGAAGTAATGAAACCCCAAAATTAGAAAACATTTTTAAAATATTTTTTTTTTTTTTTTGGAACATTGTGAAAGGGAATCAAAAAGGGAAAAAAAAAAAAAAAGAAAAAAAAAATTAAATGGCTTGGTAGAAGGTTCCCACCAAATGGTTTGGGCGCATTTGTCTTGGGTGGAAACTGCGCCCAGAAAATATATTAAAAAAAAAGGCGGGATGTATTTGGGCTTGGCTGGGAAAACGGGAAAACGGGAAAAACAAAAAACAAAAAACAAAAAACAAAAAAACAAAAAACAAAAAACAAAAAACAAAAAAAAAAAGAAAAAAAGGACAACGGAAAAAAAAAAAAATAAAAAAAAAAAGACAACGGGAAAAAAGATAAAATGAAGAACACGCAAAATTATTTTTATTATAGCAATTTTTTTTTACGTTTTATTTTTACTTCATTTTTTTACACTGTTATATTTATAACTTTTATATAAACGTAAATGCTTGTATCGTTTAACAAATATAACTTCAGTTTTATACTATCCAAATCTTCCTTTCTTTCTTTCTTTCTTTCTTTCCTTCTTTATTTATTTTTAAAAAAGGAGTAAAGCATCGGAACTATAATAAGAAAAGGTATCAACCACGTGAAGAAAAACTTGGTGCTGTAACTATTTACATACAAGCTAATAATAACAAATAAAGATTGAGATTTAAATAACAACCTTTTAACAAATATAAACTTACAAGAGACCAGAAATAACTCAGGCAAAAAAAAAAAAATAATTAAAGTAAATTAAATTAAAATAAAATAAAATAAATAAATAAAAGAACAGAAAATAATAACGACTTAAAACGAAGGGGGGAGGAATGACATATAGCAGGGAAGAATATAACAACACTAGACCATCTAGCGCTGCTCTCATATTGGAACCAGAACAGCAACAATCAGAAAAAAATAACATCGATTGTAGCATATCCGATATTAATAACACTTTTAATAACGATGGTATTAATACTTTGCTGAACATGAATTTAGCAGCAAATTATACAAAGGATAATAGTAACAATACCGGTAATGCGGGGTTAGACCTAGAATCGCTAATTCTATCAACTCCGTTACCGCCATCAATAACAACTATAAATGATGCCAGTAATACTAACGATAACGCTAATATTACCAATAATGCTTCCACTGATAATGCCACCATTGCTGCTAACAATACAAATACTACAGACCCAAGTAGCAGTAGTACCTTATTCGAAGAAACATTTCACAAATCACAGAAACAAGATATGAATGTCTCAAATACAAATAATAGCAATAACAGTAATATAACATTTGCTGATTTAGGTGTTATTATACATGACCATGATGAGGATTTTGGTTATGACTATGAAGATGTGTTAACTGCACCAACTGAACGTAATTCTGTTGTCACTCCTACAGATACCGCCGCCAATAAAAATGATAACAAGCTACAATCAAATTATCCACTAATGCCACAAAATAATAATACTTGTGTAAATTCCACATTTGATTGTATTAATCCGCGCTATCTAAATAATATTAATGGGGTTTCTTTTTTCCCTACGAGTCCACATACTAGTAGCAACAGTAGCAATTACAATACTAGTTCTATAAATTCTATTTCCACTTTTACTGCCGGTGGTGATGGTTATGATGGTGGTGATGGTGATGTTAATAATAATGATAATCATAGCCACAATCATCGTCACCAACACCGCCATCATTACAATAGTCATAGCAATCACAATGTTAATAACAACAATGCCTTCACGATTAATGGGCGGAGGCCTAGCGTTTTACTAACTGATACAGATCCAGAAGATATATTCGGTTTGAATTTAAAAAGTATTAATAATAACACTAACACAGCTTTTTCTAGAAAAGAACGGGAAAATTCAATCTCTTCGATAAATAGCGGAGGTAGCATAAGCAGCACTACTCGAATAAAGAACACATTATCTAAAAATAGTAATTCTAATAGTAATAATGCTATCAATAATAATATTTTTTTGGATGATTATAGTCAAGGCAGTGGTGCCAATGGTATATCAACAACGCACATATTGTTAAGTTCTTCGCCAACCACTACGCTTACTAGGAGGAGACATTCAATTGATGGGAAAATTACAAAAAAACTAATCACATCGGATACATGTACAACTACTAATATAAATCCCGGTAGTGTCACTAATACAATAGATAATGTTATGGATTATAAGAATAACAGCAACAGTACAAATACTAGTAATAGCACGAGTATTAGTCCACTTAGTGATGTAATAACAGGTGTTACTCTTAATCCGAATGCTAACAGCGTTTGCAATAGTGCTTTGATCGATAATGGTAATATGGTTTCCACCACCATCAATAACAACGGTAATAGTAGTAGGCATTACAAGCACAATAGATCAAGGTCAATTCCTGGTAATAATATTCAGTTGAATGATATTAATCTGATTGATACGTTTATAAGTAATGATTTGTTCAATAATTATTTAAACAACGCTAATAATAACTCTGTGAGTCCTACTATGAAGAGCAATAAGATTGCGAATAATCTTAAAGATGATGACGATACCGATACCGATTATGATAATGATGAAGAAATGCAATTAAAAGATTTACTGGGACACGACGGCCTTATATTGTCTCCTCCTTTATCACCATACCATGCTGCTACTACGATTACTAGTCATAAACTAGAAAATAGTTTATCAGGTAATGGGAGTACTTCCCCAATTTCTAGTATGGCCACTTGCATAGCTAATAGTCTAAATATGAAGGAAACTGCATCTAACAGAGGGAGAGGACAAGGTAAGACTAAAAGCACAGATAGAAGCGAAAATAATTTAGAGACTAACAGTAATATTGTGACTAATAATTTTTCAGAGAATAGTAAAAATAATATTGTTACAACTAGTACAATGAATGTTAACTCAGATGATAACGAAAAACCTTTTAAATGTAGCGAATGTATTAAACGTTTTAAACGACAAGAACATTTAAAAAGGCATTTTAGAAGTGTTCATAGTGATGAAAGACCATACCCTTGCACCCTTTGCGATAAGAAGTTTAGTAGAAGTGATAATTTAACTCAACACTTGAAAACGCATCTCAAAACACATAATAGCAAAAAAACAAAGAAGTGAAATTAAAAAACAAAAAAAAAGGATCTTTTTTTTTTTTTGCATTAATAGGATTTGTAATATTAGTTATATGTATAGAGAGAATTATACTAATGGCCACACATTAATTTTAAACATTATATGGTAATATGACTGGTTATTATTATTAAAATATCAAAAAAAAAAAGTTGTTCAGAAAGTCATGGTTGCATAATCACGTGGTTGTAGTATTTTTTTTTTTTTTTTTTTTTTTTTTTTAAAGCCCTAAAACATACTTGAATTAAATAAATTGTTTTCTTTTTTTTTTTTTTTTTTTTCTTTTTCTTTACAGGTTTCAAAGACAGGGGGAAGGGAGAAATAAAAAACAATACAATCTAACTTTAGCATTGTGAATTATAAAGAACATTAATAGAAGCAAGGTTCATATATATATATATATATATTCGTAGCATTTCGATCTTTATTAAAAAAGAAAGAAAGAAAGAAAGAAAGAAAGAAAGAAAGAAAGAAAGAAAGAAAAAAAGATACAAGGCATACGTGTAACCTTGATTACAGACACACATGTTATTAAAACAACATCATATATTAATGCAGAGTTTTTACTGAGTATATAAAGAGGAAAGAAAAAAGAATATCTCAAAGAACCTATAGAATTATATAATAACAGAAATAATTCACTAAGTGCTTGAAATGTCTATGAGTAATCGTCACTCTGTGTCCCTAGCAGAAGCCAATCTATTATTACCTAACAATGACAATAATAGTAATAGCAATAGCAATAGCAATAATAATAACAACAACAACAACAACAACAATGATAACAATAATGACAATGACATTAAAGGTATCCATGGGATGAACTATACATTAAAATTAAATAAATTGAAGAGCAATAATACTGTAGGAGGTATACAAACAACGCTTCAACGTAAAGGTAGTGGTAGTAATAATCAAAAATCGCACCACTACTACCCGAGCTTGTTAGATTCTTCTTTTACTAATGGTGCTAGTAACCCCAATTTTATAAATACAACTACAAATTCAAATACAACACCAACCACACCAACATTTCGTACGTTACCATCCTTATTAAAAACCCCAAGCAATAAAAAGCTAACCTATTTTTCGATTATAGAATCCAATTTAGACAAATTTCCTATAAATGTATCACCCTTAATCATCTTTTCCAAACAACGAAAAATATCAACCACAGTGATTCCAATAGGAGATGTCACAGGTAAACTTATACCGGCAACCACTAGTACCGGTCTACCGTCTTCGTCTGCGAAAAATTATAAATTATACTGCAACCAATATAAAATATTGGAGAATTTAGGCTCAGGTCAATTTGCCAAAGTTTATAAGGGGATAACCCCCGTAGGATCATTAGTAGCCTTAAAAACATTTAGGAAAAAACCATTAAATTCTTCACAATACTCTTTTCAACAAATCCAAACTTATTTATCCAGAAATTCGAATACAATAAATACATTTGCATCATCTGTTTCTTCAAACAATAATAGTAATACTACTACAATTAACTCGTTTAGTGGTAGTAACGCCGGACATAACAATAATAATGCTATTAATAACACAATAAACACCTTAAATAGTGTTGATAGTATTGTTATGTATATGAACGTTACCAAAATACGATGGGAGATCTATGTAATGACCAGATTATCTGAAAAAATAAGTAAAAGTAGTAATAATTGTTCAAAAATAGGAAGCGAAAATGTAATTAAATTGCTAGACTGTATCGATTCTAACAAGAGCAAGAAAATTTGGGTAATCACCGAGTTTGCCGAATTTGGAGAACTAGACTGGAATGATTTACACCAACAATATAAGTTAATAATGGGCAGTACTACGGTGCTACATCAAGACAATAATTATTATTACTATTTGCCAAACTATGACTTTAATAGGTTTATTTTAGATATATATAAAGATTTGGTGCTGGGTTTATATTTTTTATATTGTAAAGGTCTAGTCCATAGAGATATAAAGCCTTCAAACATTTTGTTGTTTAAAAATGCGCATACGAGTTATAGAAATTCTCCGATTATTGCAAAATTAAGTGATTTCGGCACTGCTATTATTCATCCAGACCACTTACCATCTAGTGAAAGTATGGGCATTAATAATAAAGAGATATTGTTTGATTGTTACCAAAATGAGTTGAATAAAATTGTCGGTACTCCGGCCTTTATCCCACCTGAAGTTTGTAATTTTAAACATAACGGTGGGGATGTTAGTATAACTACTCCCTTGGACGGATTTCAGTTAGACATGTGGAGTCTAGGCGTTACCATGTTTACATTAATATATGGATGTTTACCGTTTGAAGGAGATAATGAATTTGAAACTTTTGATAAAATAGTCAATTTAGAATTAAACTTGGAGAATTTAAAATATAGAGTGGGAATAAAAAACACTGATGATGCGAATGGCTTTAAGATCGAAAGATTGGTGAATTTGATGAATTACAGAATGCTTTGTAAACAACCACATGAAAGATGTACCATTCTAGAGTTGGTTAAAGATACAGAATTAATTAGTATTCAGAATATTTCGCAGAATGACGCTGAAATGAGTTTTACTGATCATTCTAACAAGCATATACACAATAGCCATTCAACTTTGTCAAACGCTGTACCAGCTTCCTCTAGCAACAGCGATTCCGAATATGCCACAGAACGGGACTCTACAGCTTCTGTGAATAATTCATCAAATTTGGAACATGGCACTACTGAGTCTTATTTGCATTTATCCAAGTCAATATCAAGTCTAAGATTAAATGGGAAGAATCACCACGCAGCTACTACTATTAACAACGATAACAATAATGCTGATACTACCACTGACAATATTGTATCCGCTACTACTGCTGCCGTTACTACTACTGATAATAATAATAATAATAATAATAATTCCACTTCCAACGGTAAAGACACCCATAATGGTCGATTTTTCAAAAGAAAATCATCAAAATCAAGCTTAAGCATCTTATCTCCGTTAAAACATGATAGAAACCATGGCGATAGCAATGTATCTACTAACGAAACACCATCAAAAATCTTTCATAACGCTATTAATTACAGTAATAGAAGTACTAGTAACGGAAGTTTTGGTAAGATTTTGGCTAATAATGACAATATCTCTATGTATAGTAGTAGTAATAATAATACGCCTATTAAGAAGAAAAGATCAATTAGTTCATTAGCAGGAAGTATCAATAGTCATAAAATCAATCCATTTCAATCATCTTCATTGCACAAAAGAGCTGAATCAAATGTTGGCGCTGGCATCAATAGCAGCAGCAGTAGTAGTAGTAAATTAAGACAAATTGGTGGATTATTGTTCCATAAATTCGCTTCATCTTCTTCATCCAACTCTTTACATTCAAAAAATAATGGCAATAATGATACCAGTGGCACTTCTTTGCCAGTTTCAAATGCAACTATAGCAAACAATATTGAACCAATTATGAATTCTTCACAATTAGGCCCAGCGCCCACAACAGTTACCGTTAATACTATTCAAAATAATGTTGATGACATTAATACCACTAATAATCATCATAAGCATAATCACAATAATAGTAGTAGTTCTACTCTTAAGGCGAAGGTTAATAATGGTGGTACCAATACTGATGTCTTCCCTACTATTTTCCATCCAACAAATGTTACTCACTTATCAGAAGGAAACGAGGGAATCAGTATAAGTAGTAGCAGTGATAGTGGAATTGATAGCGACGACAATATAAATAGTATCATACAGGAGGAGGAGGATGAATACAGTGGGGATGATGATTATGATGAAGACAATGATGGTGATGACGATTATGATGACGATTATGATTATGATCCTGTTAAAAAGGTAAATACTAATGAATTATTAAAGCGTGGCAAACTGGAATCAGCGAACGATATATTTGGTGAGAACAAGAACACTAATAATGTACACGGTTATGTTTATGATGATGATGGTGATGATGATGATGATGAGTATAACGCCAATGAAAAACACAGGAAAAATTATAAAAATTTAGATACAATTGAAACCCGCAGAAAGTCTAATTTACTACCCTCTAGGGGAACTTTAGATATGAGCAAATATTTGGATCAATTAGATGCAATTTTTGAAATTAATAGTGACGATAACAATAGTAATAATAATATTCAAACTAACGATAATACTAAATATAATGATAATATTGATGCTAATAGCATTACAAAGGGAAAGAATGTAGAAGTTATGATATCCGGAAAAAATGATGCTAATCAAGATAATAATAATCTAACTTATACTGCGAATAATACTCAACAAAGTGATGAAGCTCGCAACGCTGTTACTGATAGTAAGGGGGAATTTGAAACAGTCGATGAGTTAAGAAGATACCTGCAATTCGCAGATGATTAAATTGGAATTACTTTTTTATTTACCATAAAAAGAAAAACCGGATAAAGTTGCAAGCTTTTCTTCACCCTTCAATGCTAAACTTTTATGCTTAGTATCGCTCTAAATATAGTACTTTTAATAGACTTTAAATACATTTACCATATATCACTGTATAGATGTGTGTTATTTTCAATGATTTAATCTTTTTTTTTTCCGTTGAATATGCTTTATCATTAATGTAGCATACATTTTATGCAATCTAAAGAAAATTTATAAAAGGCTCTATTCTTGTGCACTTCCAAAAAAGGACTATAAAAAAGAAAGAGGAATTCCATGATTCTTTGTTTTCCAATAATGCTTCGTAATTGTTTGATATTACAACGACTTATTATAAGATAGAATGGTTATCACAATTCGTACAAATATGAGAACTTCGGGGAAATACGGAAATTCTAAAAAGTATGGGGATCACCCGTAAGAACAAAACACCCTTAACCGATGACAACAACACATTGGAAAAGAATAGTACATGTGACAAACAGGGAAAAAATGAAAATATATAAGTTATAGTCTTGTTAATTAAAAGTATATATATAAAAAAAAAAAAAAAAGAACAACAACAACAACAACAGGCAATAAAACCATTACATCTGTCTCGGTATAAGTAGTAAAATATTAAATCAGTTTACTGAACCTGTCTTACTATATATGATCTTCTGTGAAATGACGCAATTTTGTTATAAAGTAAACTAAAGTTAATGTAAATCAAAAAAGTATATAAACAGAAGGAATAGGTTCATGTTAAGAGGTAATTACCGATTGTGTATAATTGTAAGTAAATATAAAATAAAAACGACAGATAATTATTAAGGTAAAAAGGGTATTGCAAATGCTGCCCTGAAATATCACTTTTTATAAACCGAATTTTAAGAACTCGTCCTTGTTAACTCAGTTGGTAGAGTGTTCGGCTTTTAAGCTATGAGATTGCAAGGAACCGAAATGTCAGGGGTTCGAGCCCCCTATGAGGAGTTCTTTTTAATATGTTTACATTTTTTTTTTTTTTTTTTTAAAAAAAATTCTTCTTTTAGAAAAGAATGTATTTGTTTTTGATTTTATTTTTTTATTTTTTTTTATTTTTTTTTTATTTTTTCTTGTTTGAGTAATAATATAAATAAATAACTTAACTGCTGAATGCCTGTAGTAAATTCATTTACTTTTTAAATAACTCATTATTGCTTATTGTAGATTCATCACATAAGTTAACTTTTTTTTTTTTTTTTTTTTTCTTTTCGTTTTAAATTTTTGTTTTTTTACCGTTGTTAACAACAAGATAAGCAAAAGAAATATAAAGTGTGCTACGTCAGCTATAGAAAGTGAAGGGGTGTCTGTCAAGCTTAGTTTCTTTATTTATTACCAATAAATAAACACAGAAGCATTACATTCGTTTATTCCTACAGTATTTATATAACTGGTTTGTAACTATTTGGTTTTCCTTTTTTATTCTTTTTATTCTTTTTTTTTTTTTTTTTTTTTTTCTTTGCTCTTCTTTTACCTATATTTCATATTACTGACTATTAAGAATCAATAAAGCATGTTACTTAATGATACTACCAAAAATAATGATATCCCAATTCACTATAACAGAAAAACACCCTTTTATAACCCTACATCTGATATAATTAATAGTTATTCCTCAAATGATATTACTGGCTTAATTTACAAGGACAATTACAAACAAACAAACGAAGCTGAAGAAGGATATAATGAACCATTTTGTATGAACAATAAGAAAGTTAGTTATCAAAGGGACTCTACTCCAATGACCGATCACCTGCAACAACCGCCTAAAAGAAATACGCCTAAGTTACATCCTTATAATTATGGTAGTGGCTCTTCCAATAACTTAAATTTTGTTCCTGCACCAGCACCTACTACTTTAACTGAGGAAGAAGGGACCTTTGCATCTATTTTTCGCACCAAGAGCACACCCGTAGCATCAGACCATAAAATGACTATATTATCTAATTCAGCACACCCATTGCACACTAATTATCTTGCCCATAACTTGAATACCCACACTAATAACCCTCGTCTTCACACCAACAATTATAAACAACCAAGCTCAGCTCATTGTTTGTATAATAATCCAACTTCCTCTAATGTTTCTGTTTCTGTTGCTACCCTTACTACTAACGTTACTAACAATGCCAACGCTAATTCCGAAAAGGTAATGTGCTGGGGTGCTCCTTGTAAATTAATTAGATCTAATAGTAGCAAGAAACTGAAGAATTTAAGCGCAAGTAGTAGTTGCAATCCTAGCAGAAGGAATAGTGTTACAAGTAGTTTGTGTTCTGCTAATGCCTCAACCATTACTACAGGTAACAATAGCGCACATGCTATTAAGAAAAGAGGATCCTATCAAAATTTGGCAGGTGGTGGTAATATTACTTCTAAGAACATCGTTGGCAATTTTAGACTGAAAAAGAAGAGTTCATTTACAGATGAAGTATATACTACTGAACATTCTTTTTGTTACGAAGACGAGGAACAGGAAGATGATATGGAGGAGGATAATCTGGGCCTAGCCAGTGAAGATTTTATATACCAATCAAACCATACTACAGTGGAAAGTTTGGATGTTTTTAAAAAAAATAGAAGTGGCATTCCCACTATCAATGCTTCAAATTCCAGCGATGGTAATAATAGCGGTATTGATAAAGTTACTAATGACGAAAAACCATTTCCACGTACTCCCAAAAGAGCTATTATTTCATCATCCGATAACATTAATAAGGAAGATAATATGATTGCACCCTTGATTTTTGGAGATTGTTTACTTTATGGGCACGAAAAAATTGAAACTTATAATGCTGATAATAGTAAACCATTGGATCATTGTATGAACAGTTCTGGTCCTATGACTGCTAAAGATAGAACCATCGCCACTTCTACCTATACTTGTCCCTCATCGAATTCTAAAGATATACACAAGAAAAAAATGCAATTCAAAAATAATCACAACACAGCAATAAATAATGATAATTCTGCGTGCAATCCTGCTAACAACGGTTATATGAACGCCCGTAACCAGAAATCCAATGAGTATTATTACAGTAGTGTTAATGCTGTGGATGATTTTGAATGTAATGGGATACCATATATCACACCGGACTTGTTTAGCGAACTTTTGAAAAAAAATATTACGAAGGATTTAAATGATGATACCAATTTAATAGTCATAGATTGTAGATTTGAGTATGAATACAAAGGAGGGCATATTAAAACAAGTTTGAACATTAACGATCATATGCTATTGCAATCGTATTTATTTAAACGTAATAATTATCTAACTGCTGAAAATCGCAATGCTCACACGGACTATGCTGGTTTTTTCACTGAAAAACACAACGGTGAAGTCCCGACAATGGATGCGGATAATTGTGATGGCAATTTATCTCAAAGCTGCGAAACTATAGTTGTTTTATATTGTGAATTCACCAAATATAGATCACCTACGTTGGCTCAATTTATTAGGAAATTAGACCGTGAATTAAACCTAGAATATTATCCTGAACTATATTACCCAAATCTATGTATTTTAAAAGGCGGTTATAACAACTTCCATGTGCAATATCCTGAATTATGTGAAGGTGATTACATTCCCATGGTTGAAGACTTTGATTTTGATGATAAATTGGATATATTTAGATCGAGATCATATTTTTTAATGAATAATTATAACAACACTGCAATTGATACTGCACTTTCCTCCAATGTCTGTAGAGATAGTAATGATAACACCTATTGTTACTTTGGGAAACCATTGAAGAATATAACTAATGTGTTTAATAAAAGTCATGTCTGTACTAAAAGCGGTACCAAAAAAGGTACTTTCCCTTTCAAAAGTGACCAAGATAATGAGTATGAAAACATGAAAAAAGATTTCAATGGTAATATTATTATCGATGAGACGGAAGAAGTATATGAGAAGAGTTATGAACAAAAGTCAGCTGATGACGAAGATAGCGAAGGTACTTATGGATACGATGATAGTTACATGGCTGCTCAATTACGTAGAAAAATTGGATTATCCGATAATATCGATGACATTGATTATGATGATGATATTGCTATGGAGCAATTGGATGAAATCCTAATTGAATTATAAGATATTATGTGTTAATTTGTATGAGGAGCAGAAATAATGACAGTAATACATTAAAGAAAGAAAAAAAAAAAAAAAAAAAAGAAAAAAAAAACTATGGCCTAACAAATGATTTTTGAAATTCAATTTTAAGTTTGGATCAGTTAAATTTAATAATACTTAATGCTTTGTCTTTTTTTTTTTTTTTTTTTTTTTTACTATTTAACTAGGAATTTACACAAATTTTATATATATATATTTGCTTGCTAATTTTAATTTTAATTTTATTTTCACTTTTACCTTCAATTTTACTTTTTTTTTTCTTTTTTCAGGTTTCTCGGATTAAAAATATTTGAATGGAAAATTATGGAAAAAGAAAACATTTATTTACAGACTTGGTCATGCAGAGTGCAATTTTATTTCTTATATAATACATTTGTTCTTCCTTGAGACTCATACAAATCAGTACCAAACCTGCTTAATGGCCAGATAATTTTAGTAACTTTTCCTACACATAAACCAGTTGATACAGGACCATAAGTATTACTATCAATTGAATGAAACACATTATCACCCTCGCACCATATGTGATTTCTAGGTATGTGTACTAATTTTTTAGCGTCGGTGCTAGTAGTATTGTTTATATTTTTAGGTATTACCGAATCATATTGCAAGCCTTTAATTCTTTTGCAATAAACTTTTTTACTATTCAAAGGGGCTTTAAACAATATAACGTCATTTCTTTTGTAGGCATTAATGTCAGTACAATTCCATTTCCATAAAAATACCCAATCACCACTTTTTAAAGTCGGTTCCATTGATCTACCATCTATCCTTGCCACAAAACACACATGATTATTAAATGTTATTATTACTGGGATCCATGTTATTGATATTAAAATGGGCTTAAAAAACTGTTTTAAATAATGTGTTGTTGTATTGTTGGTACGCATAGCTTATTCAGTTGCCTGCTTGTTATGCTTATTTGCGTATTTTATTTATTGTATAATATCACAGATTCTTGTTTCCCTTTAACTTATTTTTTTTATATAAATATATATTTTTTTTTTTTTCCAATAAACTATCTCGGTATACTTTCGGATATTGGAAAGAGTTTGTATCCGCTTGTCTGTCCCTCCGCATTTCCGCACATTTACAAAACGGACAAATTTATTGTGTAGATGCTCTTAGGCTTAGCTGGACACGGAATCGAAGAATTTCATAGGCGTAACTCAGGATTAGTCGTAGTAATTACGGATCCGAATTATGGTAATTAATTTCATCTTCTATTTTAGGTCTTTACATATAGTAAAGATTATTTAAAACTATAACTTAAATACTTTTGATGAGTAACTTGATAATAAATCATCACTTTATATCTAATGTTTATATTAACCTTTTTCCAACGTTTTGTTGTTGTTCTTTAGACGGCATCTTTGTTACGGAGATTTCCTATTCTGGACGATTGTCCGTGCAATTCATATTACGACAAAGAAAGTGAATGACCACCGCACGTGATCATCCACAGGCCCAACATTAAAAAATAAAATAAAAATAAAAATTGAGTCATTCAAAAAAGACTCATACATAAATAATTTAGTTTTTTTTTTTTCTCCGCAGAATATTTTGTCTTTTTCCTATTTAAACTTTCAACTTTAAGTTTAATTTCAAATATTTAAATAAAACATCTGGAGAAAATAACAATAATAATAATAATAATACTCTCCTACGAATAATTCAAGATATTATTTATAAAGCAGAAAAATGCATGAGCTAATCATACCAAAAATCCTAATATAAAAAAAAAAAAAAACAAAAGAATAAAAAGCATAAAAAATGAATAGATTCTGTAAGTCATTAAAACGTGATACCATAAAATATTTCAAAAATTTTAATTGGACTACTTTTTTCAAAGACCTTAAACAATATATAATATCACAGTGGTTCTTCATTGCATTAGCTATTTTCATTGTAATAGCTAGATTTGCCCCAAATTTTGCTAGACATGGTGGATTAATTAGAGGAGAATATACCATAGGATATGGAGCAGTTGCCGTGATTTTTTTAAAGTCAGGACTAACTATCGAGACTAAACGGTTTCTAATTAATATTGCTAATTGGAGAGCACATGTAACAGTATTGGTAATAAGCTTTCTAATCACTAGCGCTATAATGTACGGGTTTGTGTTGGCCATATACACTTCTAAAACCAAAGTCATTGATGAATGGGTTTTAGTTGGATTATTGATGACAGCTAATTGTCCGACAACTGTCGCTTCTAATGTGATAATGACAGGAAAAGCCAATGGTAATGATACATTAGCCGTTTGTGAAGTTATTATTGGTAATATCTTGGGTGCCTTTATTACCCCAGCTTTGGGTCAAATGTACTGCAGGGGGAAGTTACAATTTGCCAACCCTGCCAATGGAAGTAGCGTTACTGCTCTATATAGACGTGTTATGCAACAAATCGGTAGCTGTTTGTTTGCCCCCATTTTTGTTGGACAAGTAATACAGTATTTTTTCCCACAACAAATCAAATGGTTTTTCAATAAGTTTTACCCTTTGAAAAAAATAGGTAATGTGATGTTGCTATTAATCATGTTCAGCTCGTATTCAACTGCATTTTACCAGCATGCGTTTACAAGTGTTTCGCACACATGTATTATTTTTGTTTGTTTTTTCAACATTGGCATGTATTTTTTATACACCTTGATTTGCCTTATGTGTGCTAGGCCATATCCCATCATTTTTTCATTTCCAAACAAGTCCAATAATGTGTTTAATAGATTGTTGAGACCTTTTTACTTAAATAAAAGAGATTCTGTTGCTGTTATGCTTTGTGGTGCTGCTAAATCTGCTGCACTAGGTGTTGCGTTAATTACTTCGCAATATGGAAGCAATTCAGAAAATTTGGGGAAATTGCTAGTTCCATTGGTTTTATTCCAAAGTGAGCAGGTATTAGTTGCAAATTTTTTGGTTCCGATTTTTAGAAGATGGATTGATATTGATAATACCAAAACTTCATCATCGTTAGATAAGAGTAGCAATAATACTGGCACTGAGAAATCGTGTTCTAATCCATTATTCTCGGGACTGGGAAATGGGAACAGGAAAAAAATAAATAATTCGGTCAGTGAAAATTCACTCAGCTATAAAAATGTGGAAACCGATGCCGGTAATCTTGATATTGAAAGAGGTGTAAACAGAAACATGACTACCCAAGATACCTCTATTGGTTTTAGGGATGAGGATGTTAATGGTGGTAACAGTGGCAATGATGATGATGAAGAAGAAGAAGAAGAAGAAGAAGAAGAATTTATCGATGAAGAAACGCATGAACTACGATTTTATGAAGAAGGACAGCCATAATTTTTTGTTTTTCTCTTTTTTTTTTTTTTTTTTTTTTTTTTTTTTTCTTAATTCTAATATATATATATATATATGTACATATAATTGTATAACTTTCTGATATACATAATAAGTATATTATTTATAAAATAAGTATATAATTTATTAGACTAAATGCTTCACATAATTACATTCCATATAGCTGGTGGACCATATTTATTATATTTATCTCTAGTAATGAAAAATTGATCATTATAATGACCAAAAACCTGTTTGGCAACAATTTCAGCACCTAAAAAGATAATTTCACCGTACCCAGTTTTCTTCCAATCAGGAAAGTATTCTGGTGGTTTAACTAGTTTGATGCTGGTAGGGACTTGATTCTGGTATTCTAAACTTAAAACATGACCAATATACCTTCCCTTTTTCTTATTAGCTGCATTGGCATAAAACTCTTTTTCTCTTTGGGCTTTTTCTGAAGCAGGTTCCTGAACCAAATAATCTTTAATTAATTGTCGCAATACAGCCTCTTTAAATCCAGTAATTGAACTTGTGTTCCCTACAATCATTACATTATCCCACATCACTTTGCGTTTATTTATATCTGGAACTTGTTGCAAAACCATACCAACCTGTTTAGAAATTGACCTTATTAAATTACCGCATCCTTTGAACCTTTCTTCACCAACAATAACAAGCTCATTGGTGCTTGCATCAAAGAATGTATTTTCCCCCAATTCACTGTTTTTTTTGGTGTTTTTATTTCTCTCTCTTTCCTCCAAAATCTGTCTTGTATCTTTGTCGCTGGTTACAATAGCAGCAACATCAATATTATCTTCGTCATTTTTACCCAGTGAACCTTGTTCATTTTCTACGAAAGTATTGATGTTGGTGTCCATCACATTATTTGTGTTATGATTTTGACCATCGTCATCGTCGCTGTTGAAAGTAAGTAAAACTTCAAAAATATTGCTCTTCTTTAAATTTTCTACACGCTCTTCACTCCAAGTGGGATGTCTATCAGCAAATAATTTAAGCAAGTTTTTATTAATATCAGCACCGCCTATGTCAATTGAAGTTGTTAAATATTTTATGGGCAAATAGTCTAAAATAGGAATTAGGTCGGTTTTGTGTTTACCAATATCAATAACAATACCATTGGCAACGCTGCCAAATCCAGAACTACACGCTGCACCACTGGGTAAAAACATTAAATTATTTAATCCTATTTGTTCCATAAAAAATTGAACAAGTGTTTCCAATTGTAGAAATGACCATTTGTGATTAGTAACCAATAAAAGAGGGAAATTGGTTAACGAGGGTGTGTTATCAAAGTTTGAGTTATAATGTAACACAACTGATTTAAATACACTTTTTAAAAAAAATTTGAAGGAATCTAAATCAACTATTTCTCCATTTATTATAGGTGTTATTTTTTTATAGGTGGGATCCACTTTAGTTGTGGAATAATGGATGTCGTTATAGTATACCTCAGTAGGAATTGAATATGTGGGTAACGGATATGGTGGCTCCTCATTATTATAACCAGCAGTATTACTATTAGCATTGACTGGTGTTATTAATTCCACAAGCGTTGTTGTAGATCCTGGTTGAATAATCAAATAGGTTTCTTGGCGAAAAGAGGGAGCCATAATACTAGTCAGAAACTGTTCTTTAAACTTTTTTTTTTTTTTTTTCTTTTTTTTTCAAGAAAAAGCAATTTATTGCAGATAAGATTAAATGGACTTATGTATTCATATAGAGATATGTATAAACAAGTTCTTAGCATAAGTGATAAAAGTTTGTAGTATTGGCTTAAAGAAAAATTTAAAAAAAAAAAAAAAAATGGATAATTTTGAGCTTGAGATTAAAATATAAAACAACTCTCGAAATAAAAATGAAAATAAACAAAACTTATATGATGTGTCACTTTATACGGCAGTACTGTACATTTATTTTTTCTTTTTTTTTTATATATTCATAAAAAAGAAAAAATACACTGTTTAATGCCTTCTTTCTCGTGTTTACTCTACTTGCTTGATTACAGAAGAACCAAATCATATAAAGGCTACATTATATTAAATTAAAATTATGGAGTCTTTGAATGAACGTGCTTTAAAATTATTACAACGTAACAGGGAACGCAGAAACCAATTACAAAAAAGATATGTATCACAACAACAACATTACAATAGTGACGAATCTTCTGATGACAATAATAGTATTATTGGTGCCACAGTTGTAAAAGATAACAATGTCATCAAAAATAGAGTATACAAAGATGGCTCTAATACTACTACCAATTCAATAAAAAAACGGAAATATAAACCAAGTGATGTTGCCTTAGAAGAAATACGTAAATATCAAAATTCTACAGATTTACTAATATCAAAGATACCGTTCGCTAGGCTTGTCAAAGAAGTGACAGATCAATACACTAGTAATCAAGAAGAACCACTAAGATGGCAAAGTATGGCTATTCTAGCACTACAAGAGGCTAGTGAAGCTTATTTGGTTGGTTTATTGGAACATACTAATTTATTGGCCTTGCACGCTAAGAGAATAACAGTAATGAGGAAAGATATGCAATTAGCACGAAGGATAAGAGGTCAATTTATATAATCATTAAATGGTTTTACTTTATCCGTAAATGTCTAGAAATTTTACGTAACAGCAAATGTTGGAATATGCATAGATCATCGCTTTCTATTTGGAAATGGTACCAATTTTGCACCGGTAAATGAACTTATTCTTCCGTTTTCTATATCTTCCTGTTCATTCATAAAAGTTTTTTTTTTGAATTGTTTTTCTAATCTCATCCTGTTGACAGCAGCCTTTAACGGATCAGTCTCTTCATCGACATTACACTCAATGCTATTTTGCTTAATATTACCACTAATATGACTCTCGTAGTTGCCATTATGCTTTTTATTCTTTGATGGTGGTGGATCCTTAACTGGTTGGGATATTTTATATAGTTCCTTATTTGCGATTGGGGATGATTTATATTCACGTATATCATTACGTCTTAATATGTTATTAGTTTTATAATTAACGTCCGTATCATGACTGTAACATTCATGGTTATACTTTCTTTCTCGTACTACTACTCCTCCATCTCCCTCTTCTTCTTCATTATCATCCTCCTCCACTTTCTCTTCTTCTCCTTGCTCCTCTAATTTATCTTGATGCGCAGTATTATTGTATTGTTCGTCGAAAGGAATCGAATTACTTTGTTTATACTTATTGTCTATTTTGATAGTGTCAGTAGAGGTTGTTCTGTATTGTGAATCCTTATCTTCAATATTAGCATCAATTTTAATTCCCCTATCCAATGTCAATTTGTTACTTTCTCTTTTATTTTTGGTATATACTTCAAAATCTTTTTCTGCGTAATTATTTACTTCACGTTGTGTTTCTTTTTCTGTCTCTATCTGTCCGGTTATTATCTTCGGAGTATTGAAACCAATACCATCAGTTCTGATGGGACTTTTTGCAAAGATATTGCCACCGATAACTTTGCCCTTGTTACCAATGTTATAATTAGTGGCATTTTTCTGTAACTTTTTAGAGTTCCATGAAGACTTACCAAAATCTGGTATACTTTTCAATATATTTATTGTAGATGTGTAGTTGTCATCGTTATTGTCAGTTGTATTGTTATTGACAGAATAATTGTGATTGTCTTCACCTGTTTGAAGAATTGAATTGAGACTATTTTCTTTGTCATCTTTATATGTTGCTTGTTTAACAAAATTATTAATGATGCTTTTGTTCTCTGGTATTAAATTATTTGTCGGTTGCTGGAATGTTTTCGAATTAACACCCCGTTTAACATTAGAATATTTTGCTCCTTCCTTTCCCTTTTCTGCTTCATCTTCTTCCGCTCCATCTTCTTCTACTTCATCTTCTTCACTGCTTGAAAAGGTATTCTCTTTATTCCTGCTACTATAATCTTTCTCTTCAATTGTTTTGCTAATATATCCGGAATCGATAGTTGTTGGTGACGAAAGACCAATTTTATTAGGTAAAGTGTCTGTTGTTTTACTCGGAGATGGATAAAATTGATCTTCTAAAATGTCGTCAATCTCATAGTCATCACTGTTGTTATTATTAATTTTTGGAAAACTTAATTGAAAAGCCGCTTTGTTATTAATTTCTGATCTTCCAACATAATGTATTTCATTGTCTACATTATTGATGTTATTTTTATCCCTTGGAGGAGAGGATTCTTTAGAAGAGTTGGATATGGATCTGGAGTATGTATTTAATTTGTTGGACAAGTTTTTTAAATTGTCTCTGTGTGATATACGTATATTGTTATTGTTAGCGATATGGTTTTGAGTTGGTATTGGCAATTCCGGTAATGGTTGGTTTTCCAACATTGATATCCTAGAATTAAGCCTTCCAATACCGTTGAAATTACTACTAGTAGCAATGTTACTGGTATTATTATTAGTATCTTTTGGATGTTTATTAATTCTTCCCGTGCCATAATGTTTTGAAAATGAAGAAATATCTTCCATAGGACTTAAAGACATCAATGATTGAGTTAATTTTTCAAAACATGTTTGCTCTACAACATTACAATCTAAAACAAAGGTGGAATATTGATAAAATTTGTTTATAACAGTTTCAATTCTATTCAATTCGAGATTTTGCAACTCCATAGAACAGCTCCACCATTCATTTATCCAGTGTTTTTTGCTCGCTTGGTATTCCTCTCGACAAATATCTAATTTTCTGTTTAAATTATCAATGACTTTATTCCATTTATTTCTTTCTTTATCAATTTGAAAATTTTGTTTACAACCCAATTGGTTATCTAAATTCAATTCACAATCTCTTAATTCCATTACGGCTTTATTTAATTTCCCCTTTATCTCCTTCATATTCTTACGTTTGACAGCCTTATTTTTTTGTAAATTACGTAATTTCCCCTCCAAATTGGAATAATTCACGTTTAATGTAGTTATACAATCGTCGTGTAAGTCTTGTAAAACCTCTGTTTCAATTTGAACAGTTAATTTCCCATGACTTTTAATTATTTTCTCTTGTAGATTAATAAAAATCGTAATTATCCGGTTTAATTGGCCATAATCGGGGGCTATATTCAATAAATTGTCTCTATATTTCTCATTTATTGCGTTTAATCTTCTTGAATATTCTCTTTGTAATTTCCCTAATTCTTCAAAATACTTATATATATGGGACGTAACATATGTGCCTTGTTTAACGTGTTGTAATAATGTAACTACGCCTTGATCTCGTTCATCCCAAAAACATTCTTGATAATTATATATAGTCATATTAATTTAAAAAAAATTTTTTTTTTTTTCCTTTATATTTTTCCTTTAAAAGTTGAGAACAAAGATTAAACTTGAGAAAGTGCTTGAAATAAATAATTGTAAAAATAATAAGTAAGCGGAAAGTTAGTTGGTATATACTTTTGCTTATTGGTGCCACCTGTGTAAAGATTGTTTTATTATTGTTAGTGTGATTGTGATTATTTATTTTCTTTTGAATTTAAGTATTCGAATCAGATATCCGTTTTTTAAATATTTCTTTTTAACCATCTTTTTAGTTCACGTGCTATAAGTTTTCTAGATTAGGAAATAGAGTAAACAAAGCAAATAAAAAAAAAATGATAAGTTGTATCTCGGATCGTCGGATATGGCTAGGGTGTCGGATTAATTTAGAAATAATCTATAAAAGTGGATATAGAAATATACGTAATGGGATGGTAACAATTATTACTGGATGGATACTTTGTATATATTATAAAGAAATACCATATAAAATCAGCAAGCAAGACCGAGCAATGCCGGGCAAGGCCGGGCAAGGCCGGGCAAGGCCGGGCAAGGCCGGGCAAGGCCGGGCAAGGCCGGGCAAGGCGAGGCAGGACAATGCGAGACAAAATAAAGTGTGTGGGGGGAAGGCTGTATATATAAATAAATAAAAATATTTGTTGTTGTAATTAAATATAAAATAAAATAAACAATTTTAGCACAATTTATTTCAATTTAACTTCATTCCCCCTCTTCCCCTTTTAATATCAACTTTCTATCTTTTTTTTTTGCCCTCTTTTATTTTCCTCTTTTTCTCTGTTTTTTTTTTTTATTTTGTTTTCTTTCTACCAACACCTTTTTAATAAAAAAAAAAAAGGAAAAAAAAAAAAAATACACACACACACACACCAAAAATCTAAAATAAACCTCATACAAGTTGCAAAGCCACAATGTCTTTAGTGTCCACTCCCAATGTTCTCACTAAGGATAACAGTGATATGAAATCACTCACTAGAAATTCTTCACTATCTTCTTTTTCTTCAATTTATCAAGTCAATGGCAAGCCTTTATCAAAAGAAGCCTTGTATAGATCCAAATTGAAACATGGTATTTACCAATCTCCTAATTTTTCAGCTAATAGGAGTGGTGTTGTAGGTAATGCCAGTGATGCAGCTGCAAATGTAGCCACTTCCAGTGATTTAGCTATTTATGCCTATAAAAGGTTATTTGTTGATTCTAATGCATCTAGAGCAGCTGTTTCTGCCGTGAGTGCTACCAGGACTAAGGGCAACCGTAATAGTGTCGATATTGCCGATTCTAAAAGCGTAAACAACAATGCGCTTTTTGATCACGCTGTTTTGAAAACTTTCACTTCTAAAGTCTACAAGCCCCATGAAAAACAACAAAAAAAAGTTGATTTATTAAAATCTTCTGAAGACAAAGCTGTTAAAGATACAACTACTCTTACTCATCCATTGTCTGGCCAAGTTAATTTGACGAAAGTTTTAACTGGTGCTACCAAACTGGCTCAACAAAGAATTGAAGAACGTAGTAATCCCAGCAAGACTATTTATATTAAGACATCCACAAATATTACAACTTCTGCAAAAGTTAGCTTGCAAGACGAAGAAAAGTCAGGTTTAGACTTTGCCTCTTATGCAGCATCCAACGCGGCTGATAACCTATCTTCCAAAGTTTTATCCTCCGAAGAAAAATTGGCCAGATCGGAACATGATAAATTGTTGAAACAATTAACATCCAACGACGTTTTGGCTAAAGCTAAAAATAATGTTGATGCTGAAATGAAGGTGTTGGATAATGAATATTTGGAAAAACATCCAAACTTGTATTTATACAGTAATGATGCTTTTAACAGAACTGCTGTGGAAAAAGCCACTAAATTGGTTGAAGAGGAAAACGTTAAGACTAACAAATTTAAGAACAAAGTTAATCTAGGTGGTGGGTTATACTTATCTACCAAGGACATTGATAACATTGCTGCTGGTATTATTACTCCTGTTTTAAATGAAGTTTCTCTGCGTACTTTAAACCAGCGTAATATGGACGAAGAAATTAAGAAAAGAACATTTGATTATCAAGAACAAATTAAGCATTTTAATAAATTGCAAAGCGAAAAGGAAATTAATGATCGTGTCTGGATAAAAAACGCACAAGAAAAGCAGGATTCTGATTGGAAGGAGGTCAAGCAGGTTTGTACTTCTTATGATGAAAAATTAGTTCATGATATGGATGCTAAGGTGACTAAAAAACAGAAACTTGTTGCCGACACTAAATTAGATTTAGAAACTTTGAAAACTGAACTACAAAAAAAATTGGATGATAGAGCTGCTGAACAAAAAGAGGAAGTAAAATCCTTACAAAAGCAACACAAAAAGGAAATTAAACAAGTTAAGCAAGAAACAAACCAAATCTTGCAACCATTTGTTGATGAATTAGAAGCTGTTGAAGCTGAGTACCAAACATTGGTTGAGAAACGTGATGATATCAATGGACATGTTGAAGAATTACAACATAATATTGAACAACATAAAGTAAACATTGAATCTTTGAACCAAAAAATTGAAGAAACTAATGGGAAACATGCTGAAGAACAGGGCAATCTGTCAAAGTTGCAGCAAACGGATGATGAACTGCTGGCCCATATTAACACAGTAATACTGTTAGAAGCTGCCGAAGCTAAAGAAAGAGCTAGCATTGTGGTTACTGAAGCCGAATTGAAACAAGCCAAAATTGATGCTATGATCAATGAAAGAAACGCTGAAAGGGTCAAGTTGGATTTGGACTTGAAGAAGCACAAATGGCAATTGCTTGAAAATTTACAAAACCTGGCTGATATTAGGAATGAAGGGAATTTGGACGAAGATAAAGTTAGAACTTTAATTGGTGTTACCTCAAAAGAGTTTATTAATAACGAAGAAGAGCGAGATGAAGACAAAGCTTTAAATGAGTCGAACAAGATTGCTGAAAAGGATGTAAAAGAGACAGCTGTTTTGAAAACCAAGTCCAATGAAGAAGGAAAATCTACGGTTACTGTTGATACTAAAAAGAAGGTTGAACATACAACTGATACTAAAAAGAAGGTTGGAGATACAACTGATACTAAAAAGAAAGTTGAACATACAACTGATACTAAAAAGAAAGTTGAACATACAACTGATACTGAAAAGAAGGGTGGTTTTACAACTGGCACCAAGAAGAGAGTTGATTTTAGTACCAACTCAGCTTCAAGCACCAAGCCCACTGCTACTTCTGGTACTATTTCGTCTGAAAAAAATAGTACTGGTAAAAAATTTAAAATACAAGGGGGTGCGTTTTATTCAATGGTAACTGCTGTACTAAAGGATAAACCAAATGCTACGCCAAAGGTCTCGTCTGCAAGCAAAAGTCCGCCAATTAAAAGTGCTATGAAAAATACAACCAACCCTGTTACTGATCAAAAAAATAAAGAAACAGGGGGTGATACATCTATTGAAGCAGCCAAAGAGGAAAAGACTGCTCCTGTTAAAGTAACTAAGGAGGAAAAGACGGTCTCCGTTGACACTGTTAAAGGGGGAAAGACTGCTCCTGTTAAAGTAACTAAGGAGGAAAAGACCACCTCTGTTGACGTAGTTGGGAAGAAAAAGGAGGAACCCCAAACTACTAATGGTGAGAGTGATTTCGATTTTGATGAAGAGTTAGCAGATACTGACTTATCTTTTGAGGACAATGACGAAGGTACGCAAAAAGAAAGTTATTTAAAAGAGGTATTTTAGTATAAGTGTTAAGAATAGAGTCAAGCAGGGATAAGGGGAGGGAAAAAAGAGTAATTATAGTCACCATGCTTCAAGTAAAATTATTGTGGAATGTGTGATTTGCACTTTATATTATTAACACTTTTATTTTTTTCGTGTTTTCCCCTTCCCCCCCACCTTTTTTTATATATATATTTAATTTATTCTATTTATTT
Organism: Saccharomycodes ludwigii; assembly: GCF_020623625.1. Taxonomy (NCBI): domain Eukaryota; kingdom Fungi; phylum Ascomycota; class Saccharomycetes; order Saccharomycodales; family Saccharomycodaceae; genus Saccharomycodes; species Saccharomycodes ludwigii. Next base: position 840,148 of record NC_060204.1, read on the forward strand.
TTTTTTCCAATTGGACCAATGTATTGGTATTACAAAAATAAAAGTCTTTTGTAGGTACTTTATTTTGTGATAACCATATTTTTTTTTTTTTTTTTTTTTTGTTTTAGTATTTTGTTTTAGTATTTTGTTTTTCGCGTTTATTTTGTCTGTAAGTTTTTCAGTGTATTGGTCTTAAGTGGGTAGTAGTTAGTTCTTTTTGGATTACTTTTAAAGTTTTATTAATTATTTTGTATGTAATTAACGAAAGTATAGATTTAGATATAGGAAAAAGAAAAGTATAAGATTATTGTCATTTTTTTTTTTTTTTGTATATGTGTAAGTGGTTGTATGGGATAAAAAGATGGATTTAACAGAAATATGGAGTATATATGTATAATATCGGATTTGACTTGGATGTCAAATAAGAAGGAGCCATAATAAAAATTACAAGCATGAAAGACATTTATAATTGAGATTGAGGGGGTGAATAACAACCGTTTTATAAAAAGCAGAAAATATTGAATGGTTTTTTTGTAAGGTGAAAGGCAAATCAAACCAGCAATTTTAATAATTTTTTGTTTGAGGGATTTTTTTTTATTTTATTTTCCGTGGAAGTCGGATAGTAAAAGGGCACGAAGGAGCATCAGAAGCATTCTATTAATAGAAAGATTGTTAGACGGAAAAGGTATTATTATTACCTAATTGGGTGGGTTTTTTTTTTTGTCTTTTCCCTTCAACTTTTAAAATGCATCAAAAATTAAACAGCTAAAACCCGAAAACTGAACAGAATTAATAAATAAATAAATAAATAAATAAATAAATATAAAAATATAAGAAAGGTTTCGTCATCATGATATTTAAAATTAACTTGAAATTGTATTTTTTTCCTTCTTTTTTTCGAACATTTATTTATTTGTTTACTTTTAGTTCTTTCAAGGATAAAGTATAAAACTAAGCCACTGGAAAAGGAGTCCATATAAAAATTAAAATTAAAAATAGTTCAATTACTTTTATAGCTTTAACTTTCTTTTCTTTCTTGACCTTCCTGCCCTCCACCCCATATCTTGTTTCCCATTTCTCTATACAATAATGTCCAGTACATAAAAAAGTTTCTTTTTTTTTTCTCTCTCTTTCCTTTTCATCCATCACTTGTAAATTATCACGATAGAGTTAAGTTTCTAATTCGAATAACTCAAAACTAAATTTTTTTTTTTTTTTTTTTTTTTTTTTTCCCAAACCATACTTTTTATTTAGAATTGTGGAGACCCAGGGGTAGAATAGACAAGGAAAGAAAATAAAAATAAAAATAAAATAAAAATGAAGTCCATAATTCCAGAAAAATACAAACCAGGAAATTATTTCTTTCTAGTTCCGATAGTGGCTATGATCCCATGGGTAGGCATGCTAATAGCAATGCTAATCTGTTGGGCAGTACAGGGTAAACCGTTCTATTCATTCATGAATAGAGGTCAAAAATTGGCATTTATTTCAGATATAGGTGCAACAAACTTGCAACCATTATTCATTGCTTGTTCAGCCTGGCAAGGTTTGTTTTATTTTTTGACTTTATGCTGTGAGTACTATCAAAGATGTGGTAGGTGGCCGATTTCCAAAACTGCATTCAATTACAAAATATCGGTATATGACGAAAATAATGGGGGTGGCAATAATAACGAGAGAGTAAGACACGGTTTGAACTTTCCATCCTATATGCCATTTTGGTTTACTAAACACGAGAGAAACGTCATGTTTGCTGCATGCATCTTGACAGGTATCGGAGAAATTTTATTGTTGTTGGCAACGATTTTTTCAGATAAAGATTATAACACTACGCACTATGGCTTGATTTTCACGTTTGTTGTTTTAATGGCCATTGGTGTTGGTCTCAATATTTTGGAGTATATGTTGATGGGGTTGTCATACATGAAAATACATCCATTGCACAGGAGATTTAATAAATATGCAATCAGTGCACTAGCCAAGGGGTTTTGGCTATTGACTGCCATTATTTGGGCTATTTGTTTTGGTGCCTTGGCCAATAATACAATGAGAGCCCAATTTGAATGGTTATTGGCCTTTTACTTTTGTGTTTTATTTATTATTTATAGCATTGACTTTTATTTGGGTGGAAGATATAAGTATAGTAAGAATTTCCCATATGTAGAGAGTTTTCAAGGTTATTACAAATATGACCAGTGGTATGCTAAAACACATGCAAGATCTGCCAACGCCGATGATTATGCGCCAGAAACAGAGTATATGTTTAGAAATTCGGAAGAAGCACAGGGAGAAAATCGTGGGGATGATGATGACGGCAATTATTATTATTATGAGCATTATCATCACAATGATGGTACTAAAGAGACCAAGCCATCAGTCACTACTGAAGATTTTTAATATTTTCAGTGATTTACGTGTGCCATGGGAAATTTAAGTTTATATTTTATTTTATTTTTTTTATTTTGTTTTTTAGAAAAAAGGATTTTATTATTCAATATAGTATAGCATGTCGACGCATCCAGGTTTTAAATTTTATTATTATTATTATTGTCATTATCACATTTTTTTTTTTTTTTTTTTTTTTAATTGTTGGCATTTTATGGTTCATTGCGTGGATGCTGTATAGATTGTTGATGACTGCATTTTGATGGATTTATTATTATTATTATTATTATTATTATTATATAGAAGCAGAGAAACGATATAAATTGGTAGTATATTTTTTCTCTCGTCATTATTACAATTATAACATCTTTTTTCTGCTAATTAATTGATTTATTTAAGCCTTGTTTTTTTTTTTTTTTTTTTCAGTTTGTTTCAAGTTAACCCGCCCACATTTGGAAAAAAATTTTTTTTTTTTTTTTTTTTTTTTTTTTTTCTTTTCTAAAAAATTTGATATTCTTAACATCAATTTAATCTTTTTTTCAAACCGGCCGCCCCTCTCGCACTGCACCCTTCGTATTATTTATTCATTTATTTATTTAAATAATATATATATATATATATATATACTAACATTTATCTCATTATATCTGCTTTCCAATTTTAAATTTTAAAAAAAAAAAAAAGAAAAAGAAAAAAGAAAAAAGAAAAAAGAAAAAATAAGATCAAAGTTAAAAAAGATCTTTCCCATCCCCCTTATCTCTTTTTACCCATCTCTTTCTGCTCATCAACTTTTTAATTGACATCGTAACCTGCGCGGAAGACATGTTATTTTCATCAAAAAGGGACAAAAATTCTAATAATCCCAGCAGTGCTGTTCCTTCAACGAGTAATTACAAGCCAGGTAACTATTTCTTTATAGTACCATTCTTTGCATTAATTCCATGGTGGGCGATGTTAATGGCATTGCTAATTTGTTGGGGTGCACAAGGAAGACCAATATATTCATTCATGAGCAATGACGAAACCTTAGCATATATATCAGATATAGGTGCAACAAATCTAAGACCATTATTTATCGCTTGTTCTGGTTGGCAGGGGCTATTTTATTTTATCACTTTGTCTTGTGAATATTTTCAAAGATGTGGTAGGTGGCCCTTTACACCAAAGCAATTTAAATATAACGCGCCTGGAGCAGCAAATACCAACTTCCCATTTTATATGCCATTTTGGTTTAGCAAGCATGAAAGGAATTGTATGTTTGTTGCTTGTGTACTAAGTGGGTTAGGTGAAATTGCTTTGTTGATGTGTAGTATTTTCTCAACCAAAAATTACCATCATGTACATATTGCCATGGTCTGCGTTTTCATTGTTCTTGTTGCCATTGGATTAATATGTAATATTATAGAATATTTCTTAATGGGCAAGCATTATATGATAATACACCCATTACATAAAAGGTACAATAAATACACTGTGAGTGGTATAACTAAAACGGTGTGGCTGATTTGTGCCATTGTTTGGGCTATTTGTTTTGGTGCTGTTCAAGAGAGTAGTATATGTGCTGCCTTTGAATGGCTATTAGCCTTTTGGTTTGGTCTATTGTTTATAAATTATAGTGTTGATTTTTACTTGGGCGGAAGATATAAATATAGTAAAAACTTTCCATATGTCGAAAGTTTTCAGGGTTATTATAAATATGATAGATTTTATTCTAAATATGGTATTTATCCTGAACATAATAACAGAATCATTATTGGTGACAATGATAAAGAGAATGAGGATTCGTCGGATCAATATAATAATAGCAATAATAATGTTAATGTCAGTAATGGTGGCGACGGTATAGTTGTAATAGATGACGATGAGGAAGAATATGTTACAAATGCTAATGCTGTTAATAATAATAATAATAATAATAATAATAACAATAATAGTGGTGGCAATAATAACAATATAAATTATAATGCATATTGAGTTAGCATGAGTTGTTCCAATATGTTGATTGTTTCTACTTTTTTTTTTATTTTATTATTATTATTATTTTGTTTTTTTTTTTATTTTTATTTCAACGATAAGGCATGTATGATTACCTACTTCTTTTATATATGTATTTGATATATTATATTATAAATTTAATTCAATTAATTTTCAACCTTTTATACATTTCTGTTTGTAGTACTAGCAATAATAACAATAGTAGTAACAAAGCATAAGTTTCAAAATGACATTTATAAATCAAATAATTGTTTAAGTGGGTACTAAGTAAATAAAAGACATGTTTAGTCATACAAGTTGTGTTTTATAGCAGTTTTTTGTCATCGCAACTTGTTTATTTTTGTACCATGTTATATATATATATATATATATTTTTTTTTTTTTTTTTTTTTTTTGTTTTTTTTTTTTTTGCTCTTCTCAATTTAAAATTTCTGATTCAAAATTCAAATAACAAAAAGCAATCAAGCTATATACTTTTATCTTTTATAAAAATTATTATACCAAACATTATAGCTTAAAACACGTACAATTAACGGATATGGACACTAATGATAACAGCAGCAAGAATAGCATCAAGCAAATACAATTGGAAAAATTAAATCAAGAATTAACCTTAGAATTACAAAAAATAGATACAAATGTATCACAATGTCATAATCTAATAAATACGAGATTAATTCCTATAATATCACAATATTCAAGTAAATGTGATTTAATAATGAAAGATTCCAATTGGATAAAGAATCTATTTGAAAAAAGTGGGGGAATTGAATTAACTAGAGGTGCTGCTGTTACTGATAATATGATCCATAATAATTCTAAGGTTACACTGACAAAAGCAGATTTGGAAGGTGCAAATGGGGAATCGGTTTATCAACAGCAATCCAATAATAACTTCATTCCCAATATTACTACACATAACAATAGTAATGCTATTAATAATGATACTGTTGCTAAAGCTTATACTCATGACAGTAATAATAATAATAATAATAATAATAATAATAATAATAATGCAAGCTACCAAAATGGACAAAATATTCAAAATATTGCTAATAATGATAGTAGTACAAGTAGTTTATTTCATACTGCGCCGATTTCGTTATTATCACAAAAAAATGTGTTAAAACCCCCCAGTAATAATGATAACGACATGGTAAAGGGGCAAGATGGTAATCATAAGTATGACATGGAAGAAAATAGTAAGAATGAAAACATTTATGATACCATTGATGGTAATAGTAATAGTAGTATAAAACAACGGAAAAAGCGTAAAATGTCTATATTGATACAACAGAAATATGCTTCATCATCATCTTCTGTTAATTCACCTATTAACTCCTTTTCTGATTTAGAGATTGATTCACATGGGCAAGTGCATAGTGATATTCAGAATAATAAGGATGATATTATAGATGGTGGTACAAGAGAAATATAGATTATGCATAACAATTTCAACTATAATGAAATTTGTTTATATGAAGTTTGTTATTATTAGTGATTAAAGTTGGTGAATTGTTTATAATAAGAAATAAATAAATAAATAAATAAATAAATAACAAACACATCGCTTTGAACGAACAGTTTTTTTATTTAAAATTTTTTCTATTTAAATTTTTTCCAATATCATTTAACTCTGTCGAGGCCAATTTAATATCTTTTAAAAAAGTAATGTAAGAGAGAGAAAGTATAGAAAAGTTAAGTGATATTCAAATAACAATAACCAATGTCTAATAAGCCTACACCCTGTTTTGAACCAAGTTGTACAGAATATAAAATAAAATACGACAATTGCTTTAATAAATGGTATAGTGAGGTATTTTTAAACAAAAAAGCAGAAGGTGGTAACGATATTTGTACAGAAGAATGGAAATTATATAAATCATGTATAGATAAAGCATTAGAGAATAAGCCTGCTATTAAAAAATCTATAGAAAAGGCAAGACTAGAAAACCCATTTGAGCAAGAATCAACGCAAGGAAAAGAATAATAAATAAATTTAGAATCCATAAATGATATCTTATAGCGGTCCAGATGGGTAGGTAGTCATGATGCTAGCTTATACAACTATATTTTCACATGTATATAATATAAATAAATCAAAAAAAAGTTAGGGTCAGAATATCTTATTAACTATGTATATTATTTTTATTTTTATTTTTTGTTCTTTATTTTTTGTTCTTTATTTTTTGTTCTTTTTAATTTTTTAATTTTCTTTTTTTTTTTTTTTTTCTGGTTATAAATACCATAAATAGTAACAGCACCGATCTGTCTTTACCTAAATCATAACAAGAATTTAAAATCACGAATCCTTAACAGTACCAGTACCAGTACCTATATTGGAATAACACAATAAATAAAATAAAATAAAATAAAACAAGAATACCAAACAATAGAAAATGGGTAACTCTCTAAGTGTTCCAAATTTTGCTACAGAATGTTCTGATTTAAAACAAAAATATGATAAATGTTTTGATCATTATTACAGCGAAGAATTTTTGAAAGGGAAGGGAATGGAAAACGATTGTATAAGTGAATGGCATGATTACATGTTGTGTGTTAATACTCAGTTAGTTAGAAAGGGTATTAGGGACATATCGACTTTCCAAGAAGATGAATTGCCAGATGAATTGATTGAAGAGTATAAGAAATCGTCCTCCTCATAAGAATATTTGGTTAGATAGAGTAACTCAGTGATTGCTCTTCATGTAAATATATTGTATTATGTAATTATATAGTAGATGATAGTATATCAAACAGTTTTAATATATTTTTATATGTTTGGCAATGGTAATTTTGTACGACAAACAATTTTATTAATATAATAAAATAAAAGAGCAGAACAAAGCCGAGTTGCCAACCCATCACCATCAGAATCGGACAAATATAACCGGACAAATAACTGTCCAATCCGATTTTACATTGAAAGCGGAGCCCTCGCAAAATAAATTCAAGAAAAAAAAAGAAAAAGAAAAAGAAAAAGAAAATTTTTTTTTTATTTATTTTTCATCCCTTCTTCCATCATTATTATAATTATTTTTTCTTGTTTTAAAACCAAAGAAAAAAGAAAAAGAAAAAGAAAAAGAAAAAAAAAAAAAAAACTTTTAACTTGTATTGTAATATCTAACATTATATTCAAATGCATTCTGTCTTCATATTATCTTTTCATTATTAACTTCCAACTTGTTTAAAATACTACTTTTTTTTTTTTTTTTTTTTTTTTCTTTTGTAAAAAGGAAAGTTTGTATATATTAAAGTAATTTTAAATTAAATAAAACAAAAAGAAAAAGAAAAAGAAAAAGAAAGGAAAAAAAAAAAACCAAACAACAATAACAAAATTAATTAAAAAAAAAATAGCTTCCTAATATGTCCACAGCAAATACACATCATAATACTAATAGAGGAGGTGGAGGCCACAGAAAATTATCTCCAGAAATTAAGTTCAAGTTAGATACTCTAAAAGAGTTATTTCCAGATTGGACCAATGATGATTTGATTGATTTAGTCACTGAATATGACGACTTGGAAACTATAATTGACAAAATCACTTCTGGTGCAGTAGCTAAATGGGATGAAGTTAAAAAACCAGGAAAAAGGGAAAGACAACAACAATTTTCAGATTATAATAACGATTTTGATCTTCAACAAAATAATAATATATCTAGTAATGGTACCAGCATTAGTATAAACTCTCATATAAACAATAACGGTAAATATAGTAATAACAACTGGCATAGTAGCTCATATACTGCCACAAGTAACAGTCATAATAGTACTACCAATACCAATACTACTATTACTACCGCTGCTACCACCACTAGCAATAATAGTAACAACGGTGGAAGTAGCACTAATAACGGTACGAATCATAGCAGCAGCAACAATAATAATAATAGATATAACAACAACAACAACAACAACAACAATAGGGGCACTGGTGGCAGAGCACTTAAGAAACTACAACAACCAGGTAATACCAATAATACATCCAGTAAGATTAGTGGAGGTAGTTCTTGGGCTGCTATGGCTAGTGAATATACCGTATCGAAGAAATCATCAGCAATTATTCATCACCAACCAGAAGATCAAGATCAGGATCAAGCTCCAAAATCAGTGCCAGTGTCAGAAACTGCTATTCCTGCAACTACCACAACCGCTGCTACTACAACTATTGAACAACCCAAAAAGAGGACTTGGGCAGACATAGCCAAGCCAAAACCTAAACCAGTCATTATTAAAAAGAAAGAAGAACAAGATCTTGATCTATCAGATGTTAAAAAAGAGTTGAATAATATAGAAACCAAGGCAGAACAGCAACAACAAGACGGCCAGAGAGAAGCAAAAGACCAAAAGGAGGAAGAAGAAGCTAGCGAGGAGGAAGAAGGTTCTGAAGTAGAAGAGTCAAGTGGAGGAGAAGAAGAAGTAGGAGAAAGTGAAGGAGAAGAAAATGAAGAAGCAGAGGAAAGTGAAGAGGAAGAGGAAGAGGAAGAGGAAGAAGATGCAACTGGTGAAGAGGAGGAGGAGAAAATTGAAGCTAAAGAAGTAGGGGGCATTGAAACACAGGAAGAAAATGAAGAAGAAGAAGAAAAAGAAGAAGAAAAAGAAGAAGAAAAGGAAGAAGAGAAGGAAGAAGAAAAGGAAGAAGAAAAAGGTGCAGAAAAAGAAAGCCAAGAATACAATGAAAAAGATGAAAAAGCTAAAGATCAAGGGATCAATGCCTCTACTAGCGAAACAACTGAATCATTACAACATCAGCAACAACAACAACAACAGCAACCCGTTCAAAGTGTTACCTCTAATAGCACAAACTCTATTGCTACTGGTGCCACTAATGCTACACCAGTTATTCCACAACAACAACAGATCTATGGTGCTTACAGCACTACTACACCTCAACAACAATATCAACAATTAGCTGCTGCTCAACAAGCCGCTCAGCAGCCATTATACGGCGGTTACACTACCCCACAACAGCAACAACAGGCTATCGCTGCTCAATACTACATGTACCAAAATTTCCCTGGTTACTCTTATCCAGGAATGTTTGACGGTGGCTTCCCCGGTATGTTCCAAAACCATCAACAATACCCATACGGCTACGGTGTCCAACAAGCTCAACAACAACAAAGTATTGCAGCTACCACCAGTGCTGCATCTAACTTGAACAGTACTGGTATTCCTGTTACTGCCGCCGCTGAATTACATGCCAGCGCTCATACTCCAAGTGCTGCTACCATTAGTGCTGTTGCCGCTTCACCAATTCCAACCACCATGCAACTTCAACAACAACAGGCTCAAGCTCAACAACAACAACAGCAGCAGCAACAACAACAACAACAACAGCAACAGCAAGCTATGGCCGCTGCAGCTGCCCAACAATCCGCTTATGGGAATGCGTTTAACCCATATGGTTACTTTTACGGCCAATCCTTCGGCGGTTATGGTCAACAACAAACACAACAACAGGTCCAGCAACAGGCACAACAACAAGCACAACAACAAGCACAACAGCAATATCACAGTGGTAATAACCTTGGTGTTTCCAACAACAATAACAGCACATCCAGTCAATATGGCTACCATCAAATGCCAAAATATCAGACTTACGGTGGCAACAGTGGTTACCAATATCAATCTTATCAACCACAGCCACAGCAACAACCACAACAGCAACATAACACTGGTGTATCTTCTAACAACAACGGCGGTGAAGACAGCAACAATAATGACTCTACTGCAGCTAACAACAGTAACAACAATGGCAATAACAGTAGTTCTGGCACACCAGCTAATACCAATGTTAATACTGTGGTTTCAAATGGCGCTACCAACAATACTAATGGTGCTGCCCAACAACAACAGTTTCAACAATATTATCAATATCAACAGCAACAACATGCTGCAGTTGCTAGAAACAATAGCAATACTAGTACCAGTAGTAACATAGGCTATGGTAACATGCGTACTGGTATACCATATGGTGCTTCCACCACTAATGCTTCCTCCAATACAAATGCTAATATATATGGTTATGGCGATTACAGTAGCGGTAATAATAATGCTAGTACCAATTCCAATACTAATTCCAATGGTGGACACGATCCAAGGGGTTATTACTAGTTTTTTAGATTTATTCTGGTGGCTAGGAGCTGTTTAGCTAAATTTATTATGAATATACACACGAATACACACAAACCCATATATATATATACATATACATATTTAAATAGAAAGGATAAGGACATAGATATTTTATTTTAATCTCCCCTCGTTTATCGACTTATGTTTGTATAACCTCTAAATTATCTGTTCATGATACATATATACATTAATTACGCCTTTAGATTATACATTTTTTTTTTTTTTTTTTTTTTTTTTTTTTTTTTTCCCTCCTTGGTACACTGCCCTCCTTTTTCTTTCGGTCCTTCTAAAAGCATATAAATGTGCCTACTCAATTGTTTCCCCTAAGGGGACAGTTACAATAAACAAGATAAATATATTGAAATATTATTTGTGCGATAGACGCTATGGGTTGTACTTATGCATTTATTACAGGTGGAAGTAGGGGACTAGGATATGCTTTAATAAAAAACAAAATATTACAGCAAAATAGCATGAAAAAACGGATTACCGTTGCTATTGATGGTATTAATAATACCAATACCATTACAAATAATGTCAATAATAGTGAAATGGGGTTTATTTACACCAGTAGAAATGAGGAAAACATACACAATTCAATGAACAATTTTATATCTTTAGCAAATACTGCGAGTAAGTCTAAAAATAACATTGCTCAATTTGTTGGTATAGTTATGGACGTGAACGAATTTAATCCAAGATCTTCATACAAAATGATATTTTCTGATTCTCTTAATAATAAAAAAATAGAAATGCTTCAATTTAATCAATTAATAAACAGGTTAAATTGTTTAAATAATGGTGTTCATGGCAGTGATATATCCACTGTTATATTATCACATGGTATTGCCCAAGACAAATTGACCTTGCGAATTAATTCACGAGACTACATCAATGAAATTATGAACACCAATTTTACGAGTAACGTGATGATAAACAATTATTTCTTAAAAAAATGGTTACTGGACAGTAGAAGAAGTAAATTGGCTACTGCTAGTAAGGTTAATAAAGCTACCAGCAAAAAAGTGATATTAAATATAAGTTCTATCTTAGGTGGTGGAATGCATACTCCGACTGTCATTAATGACAATGAAAACAACAATATGATTGATTTGAATGTACCTGGGACTTCGATTTATTCTGCCTCTAAATCAGCATTAAATAAGTACATTAAAGTAGTACAAAACGAATTGGACATAAATAAAAAGAATAACATAACTATTAGCTATTATAGTCCCGGGTTAATTAAAGATACTGACATGATCAAAAACTTAAAAGACTCGGAATATTTATTAAAATATTTAGATAGCAAGACCACTGCTGCCGGTGGTGACAATGACAATAAAGTTTATAGTTTGAGTAGTACTTCTGATGTTGTGGCTAATAATATTTGGAAATATGTTGGCGAATTAAAACAAGGATCGCCATCTTCTTAGTTAGTGTAATATCGGATATTCGGACCTTGAAGTGAATATATTAATGTGCACGTTTCTTTTCTTTTTCAAAAATATGTATAATATACCTAAAGTATATTAATATTTTTATTATATGTTCTACGTTTATTTCTGTGTATAGAAAAGGTAAAAAACCAAACAATCAATTTTAATTTTTATAATTTTTTTTTTTTTTTTTTTTTTTTTTTTTTTAAATATTTCTAAAGATTTTTCAGTTTTTTTTTTTTTTTTTCTTCCTTCTTTTCTTTTCTGTTCTTTTCCTTTCTTTCTTTACTTTTTTAAACTATTTTGAAATCTATGTTTTTTTTTTCTTTTCTTTTCTTTTCTTTTCTTCTTTTTTAGTTTCATTAATGAAACCATTCTCTGTCTCGACATCAGCAGCAACAACAATAACAACAACAATAAATAACAACAACAATGATTATTTACAAGGATTTGGTCTCCGGTGACGAATTATTATCTGACGCTTATGACGTTAAATTAGTCGATAATGTCATTTACGAAGCTGACTGTTCTATGGTCAAAGTTGGTGGTGATGATATTGATATCGGTGCCAACCCAAGTACTGATGCTGGTGATGAAGATGGTGTTGAAGATGGTTCAGAAGTTGTTAACAATGTTGTTTACTCTTTTAGATTGCAACCAACTGCTTTTGACAAAAAATCTTTCATTACTTACATCAAAGGTTACATGAAATATATCAAGAACAAGTTGCAAGAAACCAATCCAGATGAAATTCCTGTTTTTGAAAAGGGTGCCCAAGCTTACGTTAAGAAGGTTTTAGGTTCTTTCAAAGACTGGGAATTCTACACTGGTGAATCTATGGACCCAGAAGGTATGTTAGTTTTGTTGAACTATCGTGAAGATGGTACCACTCCATTTGTTGCCATTTGGAAACACGGTATTATTGAAGAAAAGATTTAAGCAGTATACATACATACATATATATATATATATATATATTTATTTATATAGTAGTAATATTAGTAATGTAGAAGTAACTCTGTACGAGGTGTCGATAATTGTGTAGATTGTCACTATTGACGAAGTGGAATGGAAGAAAAGACCACTTTTTTTTTTTAAATTTTCCAGTAACCAAAAAAAAAAAAACTGAGAGTCTGCTTGCTAATATTCTCAATGTCCGGGTTTGTAATAGCAGAATGAATAATTATTCTTTTTATTTTCTTAAATTCACCACTTCAAACTTTTATTGATTTTTATTGGACTATCTTTACAAACACAGCTTGGCAAGTAAAAATACATATTATACCAAATAATAATAATAATAATAAAACAACAAAATCTTCACAGAATTACAATTATGTCTGGTATACCCAATAAGGCAAACAACAATTCTGCTATCGCGGCTATTGGCAATAACACGAGTAATTATCCAATATCGGTGAATTATACTTTGCCAGGGGTAATGCATTATTTGCAAACGCAATTTACTGCAAATGAAAGAGCTAGAATTGCGTGGGAATTAGAAAAGGGTGAATTGAAAGCCAAAATTGCATTATTAGAAGGTGAAAATAAAAATTTGAAGAGACAAGTATCAATTTATAAAGATCAAAATAAGGCCTCCACCGCAAATCTGAATGTTGATGCTAAAACCAATAATTCTAATGATATAAACGACATTATTGAAAAATCTAAGCTAGAAATCCAGGAAAGTGTTAAGGAAATTGCTTATTTACTAAAACCAGTTGATCCTAAACAAATATTACCTTTAGAAGATGAGGATTTTGAGTCAGAGATTAGCAGTAATGTCATTGGTAACACTGAGCACGGTGATGCTTATAACAACACTACTGGTACCGGCACTAATGATCATCATGTTACTCCTAATAATAATATTAATAATAATAGAAACAATAAGAGCTTGGAATTAGAATTAAATAACATTAGCCTGGCAAAACAGCCAAATTTAAATGTTGTGTCTACTATTTCCAATACTAACAATAGTACCGATGCCAATACTGATGTTAATAATAGTATTAAAATCAATAACCCCATTGTTACCACTACTGACCATAATATCAGTAGTACTGTTAATAACAGTACTATTGAAACTGATGCCGCTAACGGTAGTAGCAGCAACAATAATAAAGATACTACTAACGCCACCAATATTATTCCCAATGGCTATGACATTGAAAAAGAAATCGAACCCCCCATGAAAAATGTACTTCAAAACACTGATAATGATGCCAACACTGTTGGTGCTACAATAGCTCGTCCAGATGATAAGAAAAATAACGGGAATAATATGATCGCAGAAACTGTAGAATTATCCGCACCGATTATTATTAAAACAGAAGGTAGCGAAATAGACCAGATAAGTTGCAATGGGGTCAACGGTGTTTTAGTTTACGACAAATCCAAAAATCTACTACAATGTAAATATTTAGACCTGTTAAACTTGAAACAGAAAGGACATCAAGATTATATATTAAATTCCGTTGAGGGGAAATTGTTAGGTATGTGGTGGGTAACTATAAATCACACAAAAAACGTTTTAACTTTGGATACAACAGGGTTAAAATTATGGAATATTGAGTCGAATGTTAATGATGTAGATGGGAAGAAAAATATATCTCCTATTGCAGAGTACAGCGACAAATCTTTGATCCAAATTATGACACCTTCTGATAATGGTAAGATTTGTGTCGATTTTAAAGGCGATCGTTGGCTATGTTTTATGCTCCATGATAAAATTGAAGTTTGGGAACTAACTTACCACATTGACGAAGAAAATATAGGGCAAAGCTTTTCACAAAGCGAACCGGTTTCTACTGATAGCGATGTCGATGATATAAGTACGATTACTGAACAGCATCAAGAAGACGAAGATGTGCTGGAAAATAGTGGCCCTTGTGTTACCAATAATATAACTATTGCTGCAAGGAATAAATATTCAATTGACAATAGTGATATTACATTTTCCCAGGATAAAATGGTATTGGATTGTAAATTTGGTGTGACACAAAAAAGTTTGATTGTATTGACAACTGCAGGTTTGAAAATTTATAATTTCACTGATAAGTCGCTATTAACATTTATAAAATTACATGAGAAGTTTAATGCTACCACCGATAAGATTATTGATTCTAATTTGATTTTAAATAAAGATTCAAGTAGCATAATCATCCATAGTGAAATTAAAAAAAATATTACTACGACTGTGCACAATTTAATAGTCTATTCATTTGAACAGATGAAAATCATTAACATTGTTGATTTGGTAAATGAGCCAAGTCATATAGTATTTGACCGGGAATTAGTCCTTATTACATATAAAAATAGAGATACCATTGAAGTGAGAACAAAATATGGATCTTCAATCTATGCTTGTTATTCTCATTATTCGACTGATATTGCTGAACTAGATAATAATCATGACGTTGGCAACAAAAATAGTGTAGATACTAAAGAAAACGTTTATGTGGATATCATTGATCTTAATAATATCAGAACCTTTGATGGTAAAGTTTTTAATGAAAAATTAATTGTAAGTGGCGGTAATCTAAATAATGAATTAAAAGCCCAGATAATTAAATTGTAAGATAAGATTTTTTGTAGTGCTTATGTATTTAATAGTATGATGATACTAATAATAGAACCAATGTTTATTGCAGGAAAGACAAAAAAAAAAAAAGAAAAACATGCGTATGTCTATAATATATTTGATAGTAGTAACTATATAAAGCAGATACTTTGAATATATATTAATTATATAGTGTTTTCATCAATGCCTTTGGTTTTTTATGACGATGTTTAGTAAAAAAAAAAAACTTGTAAGCAGTAATAAAGTATGTGTGTTACTTACCCGATTAAATTAACTCAATAATACGTTTGTTTCAAAGAGTAAATTTATATCAAAAAAAAAAGAGAAAAAAAAAAACAAAAAAAGAAATCCACAATCTTCCACTATATCTTGTTTTCAGCGAAATAACAAGCCATTTCCATTATTCATACTAACTTTTGACCAAAAGTTATCCCACAAGGAAATATAAAACTGCATATCGCTTTATTACTGCTGTCAATAATCCGTTACAATCGTTATTATGGTTTTAGCCAAAATTGATATAGACCTAACTTTGGGTACAACTACACAAAAGAGGCATTACCGCCATTTTTTTTTGAATTCGGGCTCTACTAAGCTCCAAGAAGATGTGGATTCCACTAAAATAACTTCCTATGATTATTCAAACACAATCACTGTCAATAAAGATACAGACTACGTTTTAAACTACATGATTTTGAATGACTATACTGCAATCGGGTTGTCTCTATTAAACACAGCCATTGATACACCTGCATTAATTATTCATTTGCCTGATTTCATATTTGATCGTAGTTTACATAATATATCCATTAGAGTTGCTGATAATGGTGGAAAACAGTATATTTTGATCGAAACAATTTTGCAGTCTAATAGGATTATTTATGCCAATTTACCCTTGAACATGCAATTTTCTTTACAAGAAGAAAGTATATCTAATTTTTGTCAGATTTTTTATCCATATGATTTCCAAATTAGACAGCCTATTTCAATTAATTGTGTTAGTGACGATTTAACCATTGTTACTTTAAAGGATGGCGGTTTGTTAAGTTTGATTAAGCATTATAGTGTTAAAGGCGGTCCCAATTTTGAGTACGAAACTATTTTATTCAATGACAATACATATTTACATTCCTTGACTGAAAAATTCTTTTTTTTCAAAAAGAATAAACATAATAATGGTAACAGTATCGCTAATAGTGCGAACAGCCGTACTGGTAAACTGGAGAATTTTTTGAATGATAATTGTATTGTTAGTATGTCATACTTACATGGTTGTGAAAAATTACTTACATTGAGCGCCTCGTTAGAATTGAAAGTTTGGGATATGAAGCATAATAGAAATGTCTTAATTTTACAAGAAAAATTGATTTCTATTGATACAAAAAACAACGGGGATTCTATGTTTGTAAACTTGGGCACGTATTTATGCTGTTTGGAAAGTAAAGACCAGAATAATTTGGTGTATTTGCTAGTGTACTTGCCTATTAGAAATGGTGTTTTCCAACTTTATCAACTGTCTGGTGTGGAAAATGATAAAGTTAGTATGGACTTGTATAAAGAAATCGATTCGACGATGGATAATAAATCTACTTGGTCATTAATAGATTTGAGGTTGAAATACTTGCTTGACTCCAACACCAATAATAACATTGAAAATCTAGAGTTTTATGTTTTATGGAAGAATAATACTAGTTGCAAGTTGGAATTATGGAATAATAATAACGAATGGATTAAATCAATATCAAATAAAACAATTGTAGATACGTTTTCTCCATTAGGTTTTACTAGTATTAATTATAATAACGATATTAGGACTGCTTTGTTGAATTTGAAGGCTCAATATGGTACTTATTTATTTAATTATGCATCCAATGAAATCTATAATGATGATGATGATGATGATGATGATGATGATAATAATAATACTAATAGTAATAATAATAATAATAACAACAACAACAACGATGAACGCATTATTCAATTAGAGTCCTTGTTGAAGCAACTGAAACGAGTTATATTTGAGCCATCTTCTTTAGCATTTTATTCAAACGATATTCCCATTATTAATAATTTATCTGATTTCCCATATTTTTCTGTTTACAAATGGGATTCTATTAATGTTAAAGATGATCAACTAACTAATTATCTAGGGATTGTGCAAAATTTTATAAAAATTTTGCCGTTCAATGAAATTTGCCAGACAATTTCTAAAGATTTTATTGCTATGGTCCAAAACGATACGCCGATAAGCTCCGGCTTTGACGATTTGGTGGTTAGAAGAGATTTAAAAAAATATGTTAATCAGGGTGCCTTGGACCGGTTTGTTAATGAATTGAGTAAAATTGATGATTTCATTTCGGTTTTAAACAATTTAATAGAGAATTACATACACAATACTACACAAACAAGAGCTGGGCTGATTAGTAGTATTTTGCCCAACACTTTGGATACCTCTTTAATTTTGGAATCATTAAATCGCTCAGTTATTCAGTTAAACGAGTTAATTTTGAAAATATTATTCACTTTTACAGTTTTGGAATTTGATTACAACTTGTTAAAGTCGCATATTGGAAAATTATTGAAAATGCATTATATGACAGAATTATGGTTAACTTTGTATAAACTAGACAAAAGTGAGTTAATTATGGTGTTATTTCATCAGTACAGTCAATATGGTCATGGATTTGTTATTAATAACGGTATGGACTCCTTAATTAATATTACTGAGTATCTGTTTTCTCAACTTATTGACTATTCCAATTTTGAACCTGTTTTTTATAAATTATATTGCAAAAAACTATCATCTGGTAATAATACTGTGACAAAAACGAATGAAGCTTTAGATTTCAATTATTTTGTTGGCACGCCATTTAGTTTGAATAATTCTATGGCACAACAATACTTGTTGGGGTTATTGCAGTATAAATGTGCAAATTATGACCAATGCTATGAAATTATGACAACTAAGAATAAAACATTGTGTGAATTTAAATTGCCATCTATTATATCAAGAAATTTGCCAGCATGGAGCAAATCTTTAATTGGTAGTAGTGGTAATGCCTCTAAGTTCAAGGATTCTATATTTTTTTATGAATTATCGTTATTATTTTATAAAGCCTCGAACTATACCAATTCATTAAAATGTATTAAGAAGTCTATAGCAATAAGTTCACTTAAAGAGATTGAACAAGAACAAGGGGAAACTAAATCGAATGCTCCAGCAAACTTCAAAAAGAATCAAATAAAACATTATATCGATGTTTTGAGTATATTTGATAATTTTAAGGAGATTATGGATGTTTTAATTCTAAATTCAAACGATTATACTGCTATTGATGACGATTCAAGATACAAGTATTATGAAAAACTGCTATTGAACCACGATCTGTTTTATCAAACTATTATTGATTTGAGTTTATCTGATGAATTGATACTACCCTTGAAAGATTATAACATGATCGACAACTTGTTGCTTTTAACTAAAGATAGGAACTGTAATTTGCTGTTAACAAACACAGGAGAAATTACAGGTACCAATACCAAGTTCCAAGATTATTTAAAAGTGTTTAATTTTAGATTGAGCAACGAAAATACGAGAAAGGCTGTTGAAATTATGTATGAATATTATCAAATGGGTGATGAAAGTAATAGTGAGTACAGAGAAAATGCACGTACTTTAATTGTTAATATATTGTCCAGTTATAAAAACGAGAAAGATAGATGGTTTTTGGATTCAAAGGGTCAAATTATCCTTTTAAAAGATTTGTGAAAAAAAAAAAAAAAAAAATACAATTTTGTACCAGATTGGATAAATAAAAAAGTTAGTTCAAATATTTGTACTATTATATAATAAGGTTTAAAATAATAAATCCATAAAAATCATCCCCTATTCATTGTATTACCACTGCCCTTTGCATGGGACTCTGTAAAATTATCCCATTCACGGGCTTTGTAAGTCTGTCTATCAGCCCAGTTTTCATTATCTTCATTTTGTTCATCTTCATAGTAATCTAATTTTTCTTCGCCACCTTGTAAAACCCTACCACTAGCAAACTCATTATCTAGAAACTCTTCAACAGTCATTGTTGGTCCATATTGACCATGTCCAAAGACTTGGCTTTTCAATTGATCCTTTTTGTCTAATAGAGTAAAATTTCTCAACACTTTACCATTTTTAGACAACAACGGTTTATTTAGTGTTTCTAACCTTTCAGTATAACCAGTTTTATCTTTTGTTGATCGTTCTTGGTCGTGTGATTTCTGGTTGGCTTCAGTAATTGCATCTGTAGTGGAAAAATTCTTTAAAAATTCAGACTCATACAAATTACCCTCAATAGCACTGTATGCTTTGTATGACAACTGTTTTAACTGATTAACATACACTTCTCTTAATAATTCATCATCAACGTCATTTTCTTTGCTTGTTAACTTGAACTTTTCTTCTAAAAGCTTAACTTTTTCAGCTACTTCCTTTTCACTTTTAAAAATTTCGATTTTCCAATTTCTTTTCTTTTCGGGAGACAGCTGTTTGGAGGAAGATAACACTCCAGATAATTCCTCCAGTGTTGGAGAATAGGTTTTATTAAAACTGTTGATTTTTCTTATCAATTTATCATCCAATATTTCATAATCGCTTAATGTGACTAGAAACTGCATATATAATTGAACACTTTTGGTTAAAAACCCCAGTTTAATTTTATTTCTGTTGCTAATATAGAAACTATCACTGTTAGAAAGAGAAGTGGCAGTATCAGTGGTCTTTAGGTTGGGTACGACTGCCTGTTTTTTGGAAAGCAATAGTGCCAAGTAATAGTCTGTGGTTAAATACTTTAAATTTGCTGTTGGTACGTCTTCTAGCTGTTCATTTTCACTGAATAAGGCTAAATTGTTGAATATTTTTTGTTTTAATGTTAATAAACTATTGAATATGGAAGACAACTCATCTTGAAATTCTTTAGTATCTTGTCTTATCGTTGTTTTCAAGATTTTAGTTTCAATATCGTGTATTAACTTGTTATATTCTTGTAATAAGGACATGGTTTGGTGGGTATATATTCGATTATTTGGTTTTGCGGAAACGTTGATGCTCTGTTTGTTGTTATAATTGAAAGAGGTTAAAGTTTCTTGGTAGATACATTTAATTTTTTTCGTTTATTTCTTCTTACCTTTTGTATTTTATCTCTCAAGAAGCGTTTTTTTTTTTGGTATTTTCTTTTGTATTTTCTTTTATATTTTCTTTTGGTTAAAAAGCCAATGAAAAGTAGTTATCATTGAATCAAAGTGTGAAAAGTAAGCCTTTAAGAATTATTATATAAATATTACAAAAAAAAAAAAAAAAAAAATTAAAAACACTTTCACCAAGTCTCTGTAATAATGGCAAAATGATCAATCTGCCGATTTCCTAGCGTTACAAGCGACAATTCTCAATTTATCACACTGCAAATTAATAGTTTCATCCACTATATTATCGTTATTGCTATTACTATTCTTAGTGCTACCTTTTTCATTGGTGCTTTTGCCACTTTCCTTGTCATTATTAGATAGTAAGTTTTCTTCAATATGTTCTAATTTTAAATTACAATTTTTTATAATAAAAGTCCAAACATCATCACAAAATCTATAAGTATGTAAATGCCCTTTAATAGTCATTTTAGAATTAGTCTTTTCCTTTAATACCTCCGCTACTACTCTGTCGAAGACTTCCAAGCACACCATTGCCAAACTAGCTTCAATCCTACCCTCACTAATTAGATGGTCTAGTGCGTCTACTAATGTGGCACCTACCGTACTACGACGGTATAATTCATAGTAAGTTGAGGACATGGTATTTTACTGTAAATGTTGTTTGTACAAAAAGAAGAAAAAAACAAAAAAAAAAAAAAAATTAAATAGGAAGATGATGATGAAGAAGGAGGAGAAACAGAAGGAGGAGAAACAGAAGGAGAAGGAACAGAAGGTGACAGAAAACAAAAACACACAAACTTTTTTCTTTTTCTTTCTTTCTTTCTTTCTTTATGTTTGTGTAGATTAAAGCTTTAAGTTGTGTTTTTTTTTTCTTCTTTTAGTAACCTTGTTTTAGGATGGCCAACAAAACAAAGAATAATTAAACTGTGAAAGGGAAAGAAAAGATATCCAATATGTGGAAATACACAACAAAAAAATAAACGATTGAAAAAGTAGAAAAGTAATTGGAAAAAAAATAATACAAAGTCCGTGCTTTTGCGGATTAATAGATCTCGGTAATCTCTTGATACAGATTTACCCGGTTAAATTTACAACAAGAAAAATAAAATAAAATAAAATAAAATAAAATAATAACCACCATCTAACATTCAATAATCCTTTTTAAAACAAAGACAAAAACACCAACAAAACTACACAATGTCCAGCACTATATATTACAAGTTTTATTCCCAAAAAGATATATCAAGATTGCCCTTTGATGGGACAGGAATAACTGTCTTTGATTTAAAAAAAGACATAATAAACATCAATGCCTTGGGTGATGGCACTGACTTCCAGTTGAAACTATATAATCCGGATGGTATGGAGGAATACGTTGATGATACGCAAGTCATACCAAGAAGTTCAACAGTCATAGCTAAAAGAGCCCCAGCAACTAAGTCTATCCACAGTAACGTCAACACTGGTATGAGAATATCTAATGCCACAAGGTATGTTATAGGCAAACCCAAGATATTCAAAAAATTAGGCACAACCAATAACACGGCCGCCACCAATACCACCGTCATGAATACACTACTTAGGTCAGGTAATAGTAATATTTCTGGCAACAGTGGTCCTGTTTCTGAGGAGGATCGTATTGCTAATATGTTTGCCAACCAAGAGGTTCAATGGGAACAAACACAGAAGGAAATGAGTCAAGCCGTGCCTATTTTCCATTCTAAAAATAGCTCAGCGATGCAATCATCACATATCGAAGCGCCACCTCCACCCGGATATATGTGTTATAGATGTGGTGCCAAAGATCACTGGATCAAAAACTGTCCCACCAATAGTAACCCCAATTTCGAGGGCAAAAGAATCAAAAGGACTACGGGTATCCCTAAAAAATTCTTAAAGACCGTTAGTATCGATCCATCCACCATGAGTAATGAGGATATAGAAAATGTCAATTTGATGATTACACAAGATGGGAAATTTGTTGTACAAATGGAAGATGACAAAACATGGGAAGATTATCAGCGTAAAAAGGAACAACAAGGGAGAAATCTGGACCGAGATGGCCAATCTCATCGTTTTGGAAATACTGGTGTATACAGAAGAAATTACTTTTCTGAATTACCGGATGATTTAAGATGCCCACTAACTGATGGACTAATTAAAGATGCGGTTGTCACTAGTCAATGTTGTAAAAAAAATGTTAGTAGAAAAGTTATGGAAGATGCTTTATTGGAAAGTGATTTTATATGCCCCTTGTGTAAAAAACATGATATATATTTAGACTCTTTAGAGCCAAACGAGGATTTGAGAAGGAAAGTCAATGCTTATATAGAAGAACATGCTTCGAATGTAAAGAGTAATAGTGAAAACACCAGCACTGTCAATGGAGCCAATAATGTTGGTACCAACAGCGATAGTAGTGGGAATGTGGGGAATGGTAATCAACCAGAGAATAACGGTACTAACAAAAGAAAAACTGCTACAACAACGGGTACAACTAACGTAGAAACAGATAGTAATGGTAGTAACAAAAAACTGAAGATGCCAATAGTGCCCCCAGTTCCAATTCCGCCTTTTGTATTTCCAATGTTTCCGCTGCCACCATTTCCACCGACGAATACTCTAAATGGTCATATGGGCAATAATAATGGTAATATCAACAATAAGTAAATGCTGTATAAACACACAAACATATATATATATATATAATACCGTTATTACATAGAATTATTAAAGAAGATTAAAAATAAGCCTTTTTTTTTTAAAAAAAAAAGAAAAAAAAAAAAAAAAAAAATAAGAACAAAGAAAAAATTATGAGAAACATTAGCTAGTGCCTTCGGAAAAACATATAACAGCCCATTTACCACTACTGCACCACCACGAACCATACTCGTGTCCCAAAGCTTCCCACTCCTTGCATAATTTTTCATCTACACCATCAGACAACCCAACGACGACATCTGCTTTGCAAGTTCTTAAACTCAGGATGGGCAATCCGTTATGACTTAAAGGTCCAATAGCTGCTTTAAAGGGGGTTGTTCTGTCCCATCTTCTATCACCAGTTAATTTACGATAATTTAAATCACCTTTGAAAATAATTAAAGAGGTTTTGGACTCGATAAATTCATTGTATATAGCAGAACCCTCAGAATTAGAATCAATACTCCAATAATCAAAGTAATTGGTCCAGAATGGATCATCCTTAATAATTATTTTTTCAGAGTTTAAATATTCAATAACATGATCAGCAAGAAACGTAAAAGGATCATCATTAGTATTGTCGTTACGGGGGAAAAAGCTTGGGTCCATTAAATCGTTTAATAAGATAGTTAAATCCTTATTCATAACGTCACTAACCATGTATGGAATATCTTTGGAATGGAAAACAACTTTATCCACAATCCTAGTGTCCAATAAAAACAATGCCAACAATAAGTCGGCATATAACTCAAAACCAGAATTGTCACAAATAATGTCAACCCTCTTGCCTGATTTTTCGTTTTTATTAGACGATAATAAATGTTCCCATGCCCTTTTTGTATCATTGATCAATATTTTGGATTCTGATTTTTTTCTAGCTTCAGCGCCTTGAATTGATTTAATATCTTCTAAGGTGGCATTTGTCAATAATGATAGATCGGTAGCATTACCCCACAACGAAATTTCAACAAATTCGTTGAAAAGAATCTGCAGAGTGTCTAAATTGGTGCCCTCTGCATTGTAGGTCAATTCGTTGATAAATTTGGGATGCAAATTCTTATATTTAATAGCCAGTTCCAAAACACCGTAGATACTAGACTTAAAAGTAGATTGTTTCACGGCATTAAATATATCAAATTGCTTAATCCAGTAAGCAGAGCCAGATTCAAGGAAATACTGATGGATTCTGTTGTACAAATAAACTTCAGAAAACAACCAACCAGAATTGGCCCACGTTAGCGAATTAGGAGGTTGACCGTCATCAGGATTCTCCAAGTAAAGATTGAAATCCTTATAGATGGGCCTTTTAGCAATTAGTTTTTCAGGAAATTTTTCTAGTAAGACATCACCCTTTACAATATCTTTTCTCAAAGCGAGTATCTTATTCTTGATCACTTTTCCAGAAGATTCAATCAATTCATAATCTGCTACCCCCTCTTTGAGTAAATTTGCAGATAACTGGTTTAGGTGATTATCCAAATCATTAATGCAGTTGCTAATAATAATGGGCCATCTTTCTGTGGCAGTATAGTAACCAAATGTTCCTTTATCATTATTGTGAAACACTGGTGGGATAGACGTGGAACTTTGCTTATCAGTAGTACTGGTCATTGTTGTATTTATTTATTTATTTATTCCTTTTCTTCTTATGTAAAGAAAAAGCTAGAAAAACGTATATAACTAAGACAATAATAAAGGTTATGCAATTATTTATAAGATGATTTTATTCTTTGAAAAAACAATTACAAAGATAGACTGCCCGATTTCAGAACAAAATGATTTTATTGGTTATTTCTGGTTTATTATTTTGTATGGTGATAATGACTTGCTCGCCTCATTACAATCTTTTGGAGTATTTCCTTTGTATATCGGACATTGACGTAAAGCATCCGACAATCAAATCGTATGATTTTACATTTTAATGCTACTTAATTTTTTGCAATAATGAAGAAAAAAAAGTAGAAAGAATCCTCGCCGCCTTCTATGGACTTATTTTATTTAGTACGTATTAAAGATAAAAACACCACGCTTAAAAGTAAGAAACAGGAGAAAAGGACAAAAAAAAAGCAGGGATATTATATATATAGGGAAAAAAAAAATAAAAAAAAAAAAAAATTAATTTAATATAGATAATATCGTAGCTATAATAATTTGTTATTACTTGTTAGCACAACAATATTATAGGAAGCTAAATGTTTATTTATATTTAGCTGCTAATTTAACTTAGTTTAGCTTCTCGAAGCTTCTTTGATAAATTCTATATATTTAGCTTCCACTATGTTTTTACAGTGAAGATTTTCCCGGGAGTATATTTCCTATACGTAGTCCTCCAGCTGTATTTTTTTTTTTAGTAAAAAAAGAATTAAATACACGTGATAAAAAATACATACGTTTCTTCAATACAATTTTACGTTATAATATATTTACTGGTACCTCATTTGATTTCTGCGTTGCTTTTTGACGTGAAGTTTACAAGTATCCAAAGTTGCTGCTTCTTTATTCGGCGTTTTGCAACATTGTGGATATGAAATTTAGATTTGAATCATTGTAGTGCAATACGATGCTCTTATCCATCATACCAACTAAGACGATGCCAATTAATCAGGTAATCCCACATTTTTTTTCTTTTTTTCTTTTTTTTAACGTTAAGTATCTAAATCTTGTTGCCGTTGCATGCTTACATATATTCTTCACTATCTCATTGTTTATTACATGATTACAATTAGTTAATCCGTTACTCTACGTATTTTGTGCTCGTCCATTCTTTCCGGGATAACATCAACCATCACCATCATAAAAAAAAAAAAAAAAAAAATTTGTCGTTGCTGTCAAAGTAAGTAATGAAAAAAAAAAAAGGGGGGAAGAAAAAGAAAATAAAAAAACAGAAAAAAAATATTATATAAGCAGCAAGATTTTCATTCATAAATCAAAATTGAAGTAATTAATTTCCAATATTTTTCTCTTTAATTCTAATATTTACAAAAAAAAATTATAAAAACCATCAAAGTACACTTATAATTTAAGTAAAGTACCTTTTATATCAAACAACCAAAAACAAATTTTAATCGAATATAATCAAAATGGGTGTCGAAGAAGTTTTATCTAGAAAGACCGGTGTTATTGTCGGTGAAGATGTTCACAAGTTGTTCAAATATGCTCACGAAAAAGGTTTCGCTATCCCAGCCGTTAACGTTACCTCTTCCTCCACTGTTGTTTCCGTTTTGGAAGCTGCTAGAGACTCCAAATCTCCAATCATCATTCAAACCTCTAACGGTGGTGCTGCTTACTTTGCTGGTAAGGGTATTGCTAACACTAACCAATACGCTTCTATCCACGGTGCTATTGCCGCCGCCCACTATGTTAGATCCATTGCTCCAAGTTACGGTGTCCCAGTTGTTTTGCACACTGACCACTGTGCCAAGAAATTGTTGCCATGGTTTGATGGTTTGTTAGATGCTGATGAAGCTTACTACAAGCAACACGGTGAACCATTGTTTTCCTCTCATATGTTGGATTTGTCTGAAGAACCAGATGAAGAAAACATTGGTTTGTGTGCTAAGTACTTCAAGAGAATGAGCAAGATGGACCAATGGTTGGAAATGGAAATTGGTATCACTGGTGGTGAAGAAGATGGTGTTAACAACGAACACATTCACGCTTCTCGTTTGTACACTACTCCAGAAACTGTTTACAAGGTTCACGAAGCTTTGTCCAAGATTTCTCCAAACTTTTCTATTGCTGCCTCTTTCGGTAACACTCACGGTATGTACAAACCAGGTAATGTTGTTTTGAAACCAGAATTGTTGGGTGACTATCAAAGTTACGCTGCCAAGCAATTGGGTTTGAAAGAAGGTTCTAAACCATTGTTTTTGGTTTTCCACGGTGGTTCCGGTTCCAGTGACAAAGAATTCACCACTGCCATCAAATTTGGTTGTGTCAAGGTTAACTTGGATACTGAATTGCAATATGCTTACTTGACTGGTATCAGAGACTACATCTTGACCAAGAAGGACTATCTTTCTTCCACTGTCGGTAACCCAGAAGGTGCTGGTAAGCCAAACAAGAAGTACTTTGACCCAAGAGTCTGGGTTAGAGAAGGTGAAAAGACTGAAACTGAAAAGGTTAAGGAAAGACTTCACGTTTTTAACGCTGACGGTCAATTGTAATGTCCTAATGAGAGTTTTTAATGATAAGTAAAATTTTTTTTTCCTATTTAGTTATATAAAGCAATACAGTTTTTTATTTATTAAAGATTTTCTTTTTTTTTCTTGAGTGTTGGGGCAATTTTGTTTTTCTAAGAAAAAATAAAAAGTGAACTCATTCCAGGTGGAACGTTAATTTTTAGCTATACATTGTGATTATATAGTATTTCTTTGGTGTTTTTTAGTACAATTTATTAGACTGTGATAGTGAACAAACAAGGGCCGAGGTTATTATATAGATACATATCGAATCTTAGACTTGTTGGCTTTCGATGGTAGAGTGGTAAACTGGATCATAGAATACGCCATGAGGTAAGACGATAAACAAAGCCACAAACAGAGTGTCCCAAATAATTTGCACAGGGCCGGAGACTATAATCAATGGAGCAACAACGATAATACCGAAAAAAATAAAACTTTTTTTGTGTATAGAGAAATTAGTTCTATAAATTGTAAATTCGTCGGATTCACCATTGGAATAAAGAAATTTCATTAATATACCAAAATATAATATAATAAATAAAAACGAAAAAAATAATGCAATTTTACCAACTGAAAAGGTATAGATTATTAAACCAAACAAAGTCAACACCAAGTAATTATAGTAGAAGTATTTAAAGTTGGGTAAAACTCTTGAGCTAAAAATTGTTGACATCGTAATCAAAAATGTTGTGAGACTGTTTAATGACTGTATTGAGTTTATTGGCTTGGTAAAGTGACCAAAGTTGAAAAATTCTTTTGGAAAAGATTTCAATTTTTCATTATAAAAGGATTTGAAATCATTTAATAAGACCGCAGATGTACTGTTGTCAGTGGAGTCATTGTTTAGTAAATTGTCTGTTGAGGCAGATGGGAACTGGCTTGGGATAAAACTCATATTATTTGTGCTTGGATATGTTATTTATTTTTTCAAGAACTTAATGTGTTTTGATAAACAAGGATAACTTTATATTCTGAATATTTGCTAAAATAAAAGAGAAAAAAAATGCTGGGAAAAAAAAAAAGAAAAAAAAGAAAAAAAAAAAAAAAGAAAAAAACCTTTGTGAAAACCGAAAGTCTCGGATAAAATGCATGAAAAACTTAATTTCCATGTACCGAGAAACAATTAAATTACAAACAAACAAAAAAAAAAAAAAAAAAAAAAAATTGGTATAGTGGCGGCAATCATTTTTACGAGCAAGTAGTTTTTCGCTAATTATTAAGACCAGTCGGCTTTAATATAATTATAATCATTAAAATTAGTTACTTTCATTTGGAAAAAAAAAAAAAAATTACAGCCAATACTATTAATACTAAAAAAAAGGCAACCATAATGCCACCATCCAGGGTCACAGCACAAAGACGATTACTGAAAGAACTGCAACATTTAAATAAAGATTGTCCTGAGGGTATCATAGCGGCCCCTATATCAGATGATAATCTATTTGAGTGGGATTGTTTAATCCAAGGGCCACCAGATTCACCATATGAAAATGGTGTTTTTAATGCAAAGTTGAATTTCCCTAGCGACTATCCATTAAGTCCACCAAAATTGATCTTTACACCAAGTATACTCCACCCAAATATTTATCCCAACGGAGAAGTTTGTATTTCTATATTACACCCACCTGGTGCTGATCCAAACATGTATGAATTAGCTGAGGAAAGATGGTCACCTGTTCAAAGCATTGAAAAAATATTATTAAGTGTCATGAGCATGTTGAGTGAACCTAATGTGGAAAGTGGTGCCAATATAGATGCCTGCAAGTTATGGAGGGATAATAGAAAGGAATATGAGAAACAAGTTAAAGATAACGTTAAGCACAGTTTAGGTTTATAGTTAAAAAAAAAAAAAAAAAAAAAAAAAAAGATTTTAATTTTTTTTTATGTTAATTTTTTAATTAATTTATCATTTTTCTTTTTTATTTTTTTTCTAATTGTTTTCTTTTATCGTCGTTTCAATTATACGTATGTGTATATATTATCAGTAATAATGAACACTTTTGATAATTTTTGATGTTACTTGGTTAGAAAATAACCTTTTGGCAAATAAAAAAAAAAAAAAATAAATAAACATTTGCATCGGCCGGGAATCGAACCCGGGGCCCAACGATGGCAACGTTGGATTTTACCACTAAACCACCGATGCTTTTATTGATGATTTGTGGAAATGGACAGGAACCACACAATGCGTTATAATACCTGCTATTAAAATACTTATTTGGACCAATTTTGATTCTTTTTCTTTAAATTTTATATTTATTTATATATAGATCAAGTAACAATTATCTCGAAAGGTGACCCTCTATATTTGTAGCAAATTACTTGAAGTTTTAATATTCTTGACAGTTTCCAATCTAACTGCATAGATATTACCATTTTTTTTTTCTTTTCTTTTCTTTTCTTTTCCTTTTTTTTTTAATCTTTTTAATAATCACGCTCCTTGTTTTGTTACTGCTGTTATTACTTAGTTTAATTATTTATTTATTTATTTTTTTTCTATTTTTTTTTTTTTTTTTTTGATACGAAAATAAACTATTTGTATCTTCAATCATCCAAATAGTACAACTCATATATTTTCACTACTCTATATAACCTATACAAAACGTTCAACTACTACTTGAAGAGCGAATAATAAGAGACCGTAGCTCAAAAGTTAAGAGCCAATACACATATATCTAAAATGAAAATTTATCAATATTTTCTATCACTGATATTTCTTTTATCATGTAAAGCATGGAAATCATCAGTTTCTGCCTTTTATTTTGATCTAGATAATTACACTTCTGTCGTAGATGCCAGCGAATTAGTTGCACAAGGTTTAATGGATTATTATAATGGTCTAGACTATGGTGAGACCATTGGGATGTTTACAGCACCATATTATTGGTGGGAAGCAGGCGCAGCTTGGACTTGCATGTTAGACTATTGGTTTATTCTTCAAAATGATACTTACAACACATTAATCAACCAGTCCTTATTGTACCAAACAGGTGAATACAATAATTATATTCCCTTAAATCAATCAACCACAGAAGGTAATGATGATCAAGCATTTTGGGGGATTGCTGCCATGACTGCTGCGGAGAGAAATTTTACTAACCCACCAGATGATGAACCACAATGGCTATATTTGGCTCAGGCTGTTTTCAACACCATGGCTTTGAGATGGGACAATACCACCTGTGGTGGTGGGTTAAGATGGCAAATTTTTGCCTGGAATAACGGTTATGATTATAAAAATAGTGTTGCAAATGGTGCGTTATTCCATCTCAGTGCTAGATTGGCGAGATATACTGCAAATAATTCATATGTTGACTGGTCCGTTAAGGTCTACGACTGGATGAAATCTATCGGCTTAATTAATGAGACTTGGTGGTTTGTTTATGATGGTGCCAATATTAATGGCACCGAATGTGAAACTCCAGAATATTTACAATGGACTTATAATCAGGGATTAGTTTTGGCAGGTTGCGCCTATTTATACAATTATACCAATGAAACATTATGGTACAATAGGACCATGAAATTTTTAGAAGGGTCATCTGTTTTTTTCAATTCGACTACCGGGGTTATGTACGAGGCAGCTTGTCAAGGTGCTGGCTCATGTAATACAGATCAGCGGTCCTTTAAGTCTTCATTCGCTAGATTTTTAGGTCTGACTGCCCAATTAGTCCCAGAAACCAGTGATAGAATCTTATCGTGGTTGAATATTAGTGCGTATAACGTTGCACAAAGTTGTACTGGTGGTACTGATGGTCATACCTGTGGGTTGAACTGGTTTAACATTGGTTGGGATGGTTATTATGGTTTAGGTGAACAAATGTCTGCATTAGAGGTTGTTTTAAATACCCAAATTTTACACAGACCTGCTCCATATACTGCATTTGATGGTGGTTCTTCTAAAGGTAATGGTTCTGCCGGTACTGAAAGTCATCCAACCAATTTATCACCATTGACTATCGATAGGGGTGATAAAGCTGGTGCCGGAATTATAACAGCGGTGGTGGGTATATCATTGATTGCGGCGGGTGTATGGTTGGTTGTTTAGATTTTTTCTCTTTCTTTTTCTTTTTCTTTTTTTTTTTTTTTTTTTTTTAAATATTTGTTTTAAATATTTGTTTTAAAAATCCTTATGTTGTTAAGTCTATGTAATTATATATATGCACCTCTACAATTATTAATATACTTTAAAGGTACATTTTGTTAATCGCATGGGATAAAGTTTATAATTGTTATACATATATTCTACGCATCGATAAAACGATACATACTTCTCTCTCTCTCTCTCTCTCTCTCTCTCTCTTCTTTTATATAAAGGCTGCCTTTGTTTATAAATTATAAGAAAAGCTTGGTATCAAACCATTTGACACTAACATTTTTAGTATTGTCTATTTTATTTGCCAACCTTTTAACAAAATCTATATCTTGATTACTAAACCCATCGAGTCCTAGTTTCATTAATTCACTTGACAGTATTATGTTCTTACTAGCAACACTGGACTCATCTCTTTGCAAAAATTCATTGATACAATTCAATACCTTTTCTGTACGGGTTCTAAAGATATCCATATCAATAGGAGGTTCTATGCCTCCCTCGTAGTTGAGCAGACCACTATCTTCACTTTCATTGCCAGTAGATCTATCAAACCCTGTCTTTAAAAATTTTTGTTGATACGGTGGAGCAATGGTACCCAGACTCAAAATAAGGTACAGATTATCAATAAAAAACTGAAACCAGCTTCTATTTTCTACATTATGGGGATTAATTTTACTTCCTCTCATTTTCCATAAATCCAATGGTGTAACTTGTATTCTTTTCTGATAATAATTGTACATTCCTATCTCGTTTTTTTTTAAAACTAGTAATTTATCAT
This sequence comes from Saccharomycodes ludwigii, assembly GCF_020623625.1. Classification (NCBI taxonomy): domain Eukaryota; kingdom Fungi; phylum Ascomycota; class Saccharomycetes; order Saccharomycodales; family Saccharomycodaceae; genus Saccharomycodes; species Saccharomycodes ludwigii. Next base: position 872,612 of record NC_060204.1, read on the forward strand.
ATAACGGTATTGTCCATTCTTTTACAATTGAATCACCAGTTGAAGCTACATAACCTTTAACCTCACCATTGTCATTTCCATTATACTCTTCAGAAATATATTTGTTTTCCAAGTAACTCATATCATGTAAACCAATGTTGTAAAATGGTTCTTCTAGCCCATTAGAAATGGTGAACAAATAATACACCAAAGTACTTAAATCATCAAAGGAATAAGCATAATCCTCATTTATGATTATTATTCTTTCATTTAACAAGCACGCTTTCCAAAGAGGAAAAATTAATGGCCCTAAATCCTTAAATAGACCCGTGGGTAAATACCTTTTGGTTTGATTATCTGGTGTAAGTTTAAATTTAACTAAGCAGTCTCTCAAATTCCCAAAATTACGAGCTTTGATGTCAATTGTTTGTATCAATTCTTTTAAAATACCAACATAGGAATATGGATCAGTAGCTGATGTCCTGAGAGCAATGCCTAAACTGTACATTTCCAGCAAACTTCTGTCCACATGTGTAGAATAACTTTTTGCGGCACATTCAGATGCGTTTGATTTAAAAACAGAAATACCTTGAAAATGTTCATTAAAAGTTTTTGTGTTTTTCTTTGGAACAATAAACTGTACCACGTCTAAGTCCTTAGCTTCATGTAAGCCCGATGGCAAAGTCTTAAATTCAATATTTGTTAAGTCGACGATTTCATTCCCTATTTGGTTTTCATTTTGTAGATTTTCATTCCATAGTAATTCATTTCCCTTTTTCACATCAAAGCTGGTAACAAATACGCTTATAATGTCATTGCTCATTTTGCAAAAGGGTTTGCTTAGTTTATAAAGGAGAAGAAAGTAAACTGGCCAAAGGTAATTCTTTTAGATGGTTTTTATTTTAATATTATTTTAAAAGGTAAACTTTTAAAAAGAAATATAAATTATATGCCTCTTTTTTCTTTTTCTTTTTCTTTTTTTTTTTTTTTGCACAATTTTTTATAATCGGTTGTTAAAAAATCAGGGAAAAAGTTTATTTTTGAATTTATAGCGTATTATTTTTTTTTTGCTCAGAAAAAAAAAAAATTGGAAACGACGAAACAAGAAAAGTATTTAAATATAAACAATTATGATAAAAAGCATAAGCAAATATAATTCTATTTGATAAACACATAAGGTACCTCTTGGGCAATAAACTGTTTTACTTCCTTAACAAAAACAATAAAAACAACGGAATAATACATGAGCTCAAATAGTAAAAAAGTTTGGAAAGATAACCTAGATCATTTTGTAACAAATATTCAAGAAAACATAGATAAAACTGTTTCTAAAGAAGTCATTATAGCCAACGAACAGACTAACAAACTCCTTTGCGAGTTGGAAGAATTAAATAAAAAACAACAAGACCAGCAAAATGGTATTATTGACCAAGAAGATTTGATCAAAAAAAGGAAGCAATTTTTAAATATGAAAGAAAACATGAGTGAAAAAATAAAAAATATTGAGACACATGTAGATCGTTTAGAAAAAATGTATGATGATCTTATAAATTATCAAAAAAAGGTCAAAAAGTCAAAAAAATGAATAAAAAAATGTAAAAATTAAACCTTTATTAATATATATACATGTACACTGTTTTTTTTGATTAAAATTTTTATACTTTTAGCTTCCAAAATAATATACTATGTTGCTAATAAAAAAACATGATTACGATGAGTAAAGTGCTCTTTTTGAGTTTCGAGCGGTATTTTCATATTTGCTTAATGAAACTTCAGGCCATATTTTAATGTTAAAACTTTAAACTTTAATTGCGAAAAGTACAAATTTTGCACAATTAGTGGAATTACATTTTTTGTTAACACTTTTTTATGACAAATAAAATAAAATAAAATAAAAATAAATAAATTAAAAAAAAAAGTTTAATGAGTTATTAGGTGCAGCATTTGACTGCTATTGATATAATATAAACAGATATATATATATCCACAAATTTGATCATCACACTCGTATATGCGCTAATAACTACACATATATGTAGCGATAATAAACAAAATTTGGATACTCTATTTTCCTACACAAAAATTAGAAAATACAACTCCCAGGACTTCTTCTACTCCAATGGTTTCACCAGTGATTTTACCTATACCTTCTGAAGCTATATTCAAACCTTCAGATGCCATAACTACATCATCTAAAGCTTTAGCATTTTGAAATTCTTTTAGCCCATACAGCACATCATTATGCAAAATTTCTTCTACCCGCTTTGATACAATTATTGGACCAGTTTCATCATTTGAATTTGTTATTTCTTGGAATTTGCTAATTAAACTCCCCATTAATTCCTCAACACCAGTATTCTCTACACACGATATGGCGCATATTGGATAGTTCCCGTTAAGTTTTTTGCTAATACTTTCTTTAATACCCGCAAGTTGGTTTCTATCTTTGAGCAAATCTGTTTTAGTTAATACTATAAAAACTTCTTTTCGCTTCAAGCTGGTATTAAAATGTTCTAGCATATCCTCGGAAATAAAATTTCCAGAAGGATTTGCTGAATCAACCAGTAACAGTACAATATCACTATGTACACTTTTCAGTTTAGCCCTTTCAATTCCTTGCAATTCAATTTCATCTGAACTTTTGTTTCGTATACCTGCGGTATCACATATTACTACTTTATAACCTTCCAGGTCCAACATTACGTCTATGCTGTCTCGAGTAGTTCCAGGTATATTACTAACAATTGCTACATTGTCGTCGACCATTGTATTTAAAAGAGATGATTTCCCAGCATTTGGCTCGCCAATCAAAGCCAATTTAATACCGGCTTTCAAAATATTTGATTTTTCTAATTTTTTAACAAAACTACTTATATCTCCCTTTAAAAGCTCCACATTTCTCGAGACCCCATTAAAAATGTTGTCTATATCTTCAATATCTGCATCTTCTCCGAAATCTATAATAGCTGTCAATTGTGCCATGTTTTCCAAAATAGATTTTCTCCAGCTCGAAAATAGCACTTTGTTTTCACCATTAAAACTTGATAATGCACTTTTTCTTTGAGATTCAGTTTCAGCATCAATTAAATCACCAATTCCTTCAAGCTGGGTTAAATCTGCTCTTCCATTTTGAAATGCCCTTTTAGAAAATTCACCCGGTTGAGCATACCTAATAGATATATTTTCTTCACTACTATTACTATGTAAACTTTGAATACTTTTCAAAACGCCATTTGTAACTGCTTTCCCACCATGTAAATGAACTTCCAATATGTCTTCGCCAGTAAAAGTCTTTGGTTCTTCGAAAAATAAAACAAGTGCTTGGTCTAATAACTTCCCGTTTTTTTGGGGTTCATAAATCTTCCTCAAAGAAGCCCTTCTTGGTATTGGAGCTGCTTTTGATTTAGTTAATTTGTGATATATATACTTGGCTTTAGCACCTGATATTCTTATTACTGCTATCGCTGACCTCTGACCCGGCGGTGTTGATAACGCGTAGATCGTAGGTAAATATGAAGTTAATGATCTATGCATTTTCTTTTTTTATTTTAATGATTAATTAGGCAACGATTCCAGTGGACAAAGTGTGATTATAATGTCAAGTTTTTGAAATAGGTATTGATTCCAAATGAATGCGTTTAATTGATAGTTTTTTTGTTGACGGTGTAACATTTTTTGGTTAAAAAAAAATAAAAAAAAAAAAAAAAAAAAGAACTTAAATGCTTATTCCGATAATAACCGGGCTAAACAAGTTTGAGTCCGAGATTTCGATTTTTTAATGTTTGTGTGTGTGTAATGTAATAGCAAAACAATATTTCGTTATAAAGTAAAATGCACTGTCACTTTAACGTGTCAGCAGACGTCGAAAAAAAGTTTTTGTGACTAGAGCAAGAAAAGCTTATTAGTTTAAATAACCTCTCTTAGAATAATATATTTATCTAATCAGAAATAAAAAAAACCAAATCATAGTTTATTTATCTATTTTGTGTCAAATAATAACAACTTGTTTTGCGGTTGAAAACTGAAGATAAGAAAAAAAAAAAAAAAAAAAAAAAATAAAATAAAACTTTATGTAATAAAATGCATGTTACTTTGTTTCTTCTTTTTTGGCCCTTGTATAAAATTGATCAAACTATAAAATATCACAGTTTTAAATATCAGCAAGGACAAAATAAAAAATGAGTGCTTTACAAAGTATCTTGCTTACTTTAGCACATCAGTTGCTTTTTTTATGTGTGTGTGTATTGGCAACTGGTTTAGAAAATGACGGAGAAAAAGAGATATATAGTTTACTTTCTACCAACATTCAAGAACCTCCATTAATTTTTAACGAAGTGCTTTACTCAAAACTTAGTAGCAGCAATATAAAAACAACATTCGCCAAATTAAATGCTGATGACAAAAACAATATAAATAATGAATATAAAGATGAAATTAATAATAAACAGTTATTCGATTCAAAAAAAGAATCATATAAAAATAGTGTTTATTCGAATATTGACAAAAATTTTATAGATAAACAAGATAAAAAGCCAGTATATTCCTCGTTGTCACCCCAGGGTTACTCATGGGCTTTGGATGGAAAAGACAAAAATAAAATTGTAACTTTTATTCCAGAAAAAAATGTGGATACTGGTGCTGAAGATATAATATCTAATGAATTAGTAGAACTTATTATTTCGGCAGCAAATCCAAAACTGCATATTGAACCAACAAAGCCCGTAATTTATTCCACTTCTCCATCTAATATTAAACCACTTAACTCATATCCCACAATATTACTACCATCACAAATCCACTCTATTTCCTATAAAAATGAGGAATTATTACAAAATCCAGTAACATCACCAATTGTGCAACCATCACCTACATCAGATAATAGCATTGAAAAATTGATTAAGAACTTTCTAAATAATCTTATAGAAAATGGGTTTTTACAGAGCAAAGCAGCAAATAATGAACAATTGAAACCACAAAAACAACAACTACAAAACCAAGATATTTTTTTTGCCAGATCCACCAACACACCAACAACAAATGCTTTATACAGCGGTAGTATTGAAGATGAATTATTTAAAAGTCAACTCACAAAGAAAAATACAATATCAACACCCTCAGTGTCAAAGAAAAAAGTACCAATCAACACTTTTATTGATTTATCTAACGATGATGCTGGACTTACTACTAAAGAAAATAAAAAAACAATGGAAGAGAAGGAGAGTAATTTTGAAATTGCTTTTCTGAATTATATTCGTTTACATGAAAAAGAAATTTTGGACAGCCTAGCAGCTGCATTTAAGGAAAAACTGAGCAAAAACCTAAACACAGATTTAATAGAAAATGTAAAAAGTAATACTGCTGATGTTAGCAATAATTTGGAATATACTTTAAACGAGCCTATTATTTTTCCTGAAAAAATGTTGGTAGGCAATGATATCAAGTTGAATGCAGATGCAGAAAACCAGCAACAACTTTCAGTTGAAGACCTAAAACTGTTTATAAATAAACTTTTTCAAGCCTTAGAAGTCAAAAATACTGATATTAAGAGTGATCCTATGACTAACTTGAAAAAAATTTTCAGTAATTTCAAAACGTTTGATTTTGATGGAACACGAGAAGAAAATATTAACAAATATAGAGATGATTCTATTGGAAATTTGGTTGAAAAAGTCCCAATTTTTTCAGACTATTCTAACGGAAATAATTTAGCTAAAGATAATGTCCAGACTATTGGTATGACTAATACTGCAGACACTCCATTTAGAAGTTATGGAATAACAGAAAATAGCCAGATAGCTTTTGAAAATAAAAAAACTCAAGACAAAATAACAGGCAATTTGCTTTTTGTCAATAAAGAACAACCAATAAGTCAATCAGATAGTCTGCTTTCTGATGGAGCAGATGAAAAATCATTTAATAACTTAGAGAGAACATCAAATGAAATAACAACTAGGAATGGTAATTATCTAAATTACATCGGTTTAATGGAACCAGCAAAAACTTTAGAAACATCTGTTACAAGTACCATTAATGATTTTATTTTAAACGAGGTCCCAAGTTCGCCTGGAAAATTCCAAAATTTAATAGAACCAAAATTGCTAGTGCCGGCAGGGCATTCCAAAAATACATATACTAAGCTGGATATTAATAATGGTAAAGTGCTGAATTCTAGCAGTAGCAATGCCACACAACAAAACTTGAAAATAGATAGTGGTCACAATAGATTAATAAACAAAATGAAAACAAATGAAACGGTAGATTTAGATAGCAGGATTGATAATAATGATGATAAAGACAATAACAAAATGAGCAGAATAAAAGCTTTTTTTGCCAAGTTTCTGGGGGTTTTCAAAAAAGATAATAAAAAAGACAAGATTAATGAGGACATTAAAACACAAGATGTCTATAGAAATGGTATAAACGATTTTGAGTTTGATGATGTTAAAGATGTACCATTTGGAATAACTGAATCAGCGGGAATCCAAATTAAAACATGGTCTATTATGGGACTGGTTGTGTTGATTATTACAACAACATTACTTTTTTAAAAAAATAAACAGTTTAATATTATTTAAATAGTTTTTGTATTAGTAATATTACGAATATTCTTTTTTCTCTTTTAGCATTGAATCTTTATGGCTAGAAAAGTTTTAATTGTAGTTCAAGGCCAACATTTACCCGGTCTGTGTACAAAGCATTTCATACGAAGCGTTTGTTTTACTTCAATTTTTATTTTTTTTTTTTTTTTTTTTTTTGTTAAAGGAAAAAAAATTTTTTTTGTTTTTGAGTTGAAGAAAATTTTTTTTTTTTTTTTTTTTTTATCCCAACTTCTTCCCTTCTTGGTATAATTTGTTTTGTCTCTGACTTGACTTCTTCACAAACTTATTCCAATATAACAAAATTGATCAGTCCAAGTTGAACACATCCCAGAGAAGGCAATAACATACGAAAAGAAAGTATTGTAAAAGTATTCTAAGTTCAGTTTGCAGTTATCACTAAAAAGAAAAGGGTATAAAATATAACTTTTAAAAAATGTTATCTAGTAGTCTCAGAAGTAATAGCAGAATAATTATAAGATCAGTTTACAAACAATCAATCATTAGATCTTTTCAAACACAGCCTTTCAAACAACAACAGAAAAGCGCAGCTACAACAAATAATAACGTTACTATTCCAAATAAAAACGTTATTACTACACCCTATTTAAATAACTATAAAAAATATTATCAATTGTTACAAACAGCAATTCAAACCACACCAGATGAATTAGTATCAAAGTCACCAAAGCTCGTTTCTTTACATCACAGGTTAAACTTACCGTTGAATTTTAAGCTATCTACATTATCCAGGTGTTTAAATTGTCGCAGTAGCTCCATTAGTGATAAATCAAGTGATAATCATGGTCTGAATATTTTAGGTAAGAACCTATTGACATTTTATGTGACAGAACATTTAATGAAGAAATATCCTCGTTTACCTACTGTTATATTAAATGCTGCTATTGATGCATACATTTCTTCTGATGTTTTGTATCAAATTGGCAAACATATATGGGGTATTGAACTTGAAAATGATACGATCATGAATAGATATTTGTCTAAAGAACCAATTTATCATACGTTAGGTAAGCTAAGATTCTATAATAATATATTACCAAAGGAAAAGGGCATAGAAGTTATCAAAAGCAAATCTTTAAGTGAAAAAGATGCGTATGGTTTGGCAGTGAGAAGTATAATTGCAGGGATATATATACAAGCAGAGAAATCACCTTTAGAAGTGGCAGAGAAATTCATTTCTGAACATATTTTATCTAGAAAATTGGATGTTTCTGCCTTATTCCAGTTTGAACAGCCAACTAGAGAATTAGCTGTTTTATGTCATCGTGAAGGTCTTCAACAGCCTATTAGCAGATTATTGGCTGAAAATGGTCGTTTATCTAAAGCACCTCTTTTTATTGTGGGTGTTTTCAGTGGGGGTGAAGAATTAGGTCAAGGGTATGGTAGTTCCTTGAAGGAGGCTAAGGCTAGAGCTGCTACGGATGCCTTACTTAAATGGTACTGTTATGAGCCCACCACAAAACAGGCGCCTGTTATCGATGCAGGCCCTGTGATTGTTTAAACAGACACCATGGGAGCCAAACCTAAGAATACAGTCACTAGTTTTGAGCACCAAAATAATTTGATGTTTTTTTTTTTTTTTATTTTTTTTTCTTTTTTGTTTTTTTTTTTATATTTATAGTTTAAAAACAAAAAAAAAATAAAAATAAAAAAAAAAAAAGTCATCACCTGTATATATCAGTATATATGAAAATATTTAGTAAGAATAATAAACAAATGAATATAAGAACTTACATTGAATCAATCACATATTCCTAATGAAAAGATAATAAAATAACCTATATTAATAACTTACGAACACTATTTTCTATATTATGTAGCAATATCCTTCCGGTAACAGGACATTTTTTCTCCCTTTTCCGTTCTTCCTTTTCATCACCATCAGTATCATTTAAGTACCCTACAATGCATGGATAACAGAACACATATCCTGTTTCTAACATTGCAGGATTAGTAATCGTGGAATTGCATAGTCTACAAATATGAGAGGAATCATCATTATAATGACGAGAATTATTATATATTGCTAGTGGGGTAGGCACATAACGATCTATGTCGTTCAATTTTTTTTTTATAGTGCCTAATAAATCTTGGGAGTTATAATGTTGGATCACTTGGATGGCGTAGATAATAATAATAAACAGTCTACTGCCTATATTACTCTTGACATTAGACAAAACAGATTTTATATATTTTAAAATTTTGTTTGACGAGAACGAATAATGAGTCAATCTATTATTTATGGGGATAAGGTTATTGTCATTAGAACTCTTAGTGTGTGGTTCTTCTTTTTCTATAAACCTTCTAAATCCCACAGAAAACAGATTATCCAATAATGTAGTGGATTTGGTTAGTTTCTTTAGAAATAGTAATTTAACACCAAAGTTTAGAATTTTCCAAAGTTTCTGGAATATAGGCCAATATTTAATGAAAAGGGATTCTAACAAGGTGTATGTGTAATCGTCATCGACCTCATATTCACCAGTAGTAGGGTTTATTTTTGTCTCAAACTTTCTTTTTAAGATAGATGCATATAGTCTGTCCAATTTATTAACCAAATATTGGCTAATATTTTTCTCATAAAGTATGACCATAATCTGCAGTAAAGTAAGTTTACCGGTAGTATTGGCAGTATTATACCTTTGTAGGCCATAATTTTTTTCAATAAAAGTGGCATTATCCCCACTGTTTAGAAATTTATAGCCAATAATTAAATTATACAATGTCCACCATTCCTCAAATGAATTATGAATTTTAAAGGTGTACTTATTGGGAAATCTACTGGTTAATTGAGCTACAGCATATCTTGCAGCAGGTGTAAACAAATCTTCAATTTCGTTGGATTCTATGATTTCTAATAGACTGGGTGTATCTTCAAGCGTACTTGTTACATTATTGTGAAGTATAGGAGCAAGTATTGAAGTTAATATATAGTTCATTTTTTGTTTTTGTTTTTGATGTAGTTGGATAAGGGGGGATTGTTGTAGTGATTATATTATGTTTTTGAACTATACTTTCGGTGGTTATATTTTCCATTGATATGATAGGAAATAAAATAGTTGAATAAAGAAATGATAAGCGTTATAAACAGCTGCAATTGTGAAAAATATCATTTTTATATACTCCGCGGCAATTACTGCAGTATTTTTTTTTTTTTTTCTTCTTTTTATTTATCGGACTACCAGCTGGCACAAAAGATTTATGTCTCGGATAAAACAGTTGTGGAATGCCTGCGAGAGTGATCCTTTTTATATTTTTATAATAACCGCTTTTAAAATATTTGCTCAAATAATCGTAATTTGTGTTGTTGGTCTTTTTTTTATTGCATTGTATTTTATTTCTTTCCACGTCGTATTTGAATAATCAATAAAAATGAACCTTATAAAAAAGAAAAGAAAAGTTGAGCAAATTTATATCATACAAGAAAAAAAATTTATTTATTTTGTTGTTGTATTTTCTTTCTTTGTTTCTTTATTCACTTAATTATAAAACAAACTAGAAAATAGAATAAAATATTATCAAAAACTAAATCTGCTTATTCTTCTCATAACAACCAAGCAATTATCTTAACAATCCATAATTCCATCATCAAATGTCATCTATTTAGACTCAAAACATTTGATTAATATAAAATCAATAAAAAAAAGAAAACCACTCACTCATCATCCTACACCCTTGATATAGTTGTATTAGAATTATATTATCCAATAAATATAATTTCAATCATCATATACATAAATTAACTTTTCCTTTTTTTTTTTTCTTTTTTTTTTTCCCCCCATCTTTTCCTTTTTTTCCTTTTTTTTTTTTTTAATTTTATTTCCCTTTTCAGTTGTTTTTTTTTTTTTTTTTTTTTTGTCTTTTTTTTTAACTTTTTTTTTTTTTTTTTCTCATTCCTATCTCTTCTTTTAGTCTTTTCTCCCTACCCTTCCTCCACAATAATGATTATATTTGAGAATGAAAAATATGCATGTATTAGTTGTATTAGGGGACATAGATCAACAACATGTAATCATACGGACAGGATGTTAGTTAAAGTCCGTTCCAGGGGTAGGCCAAATCCTCTGGACATAAGAAAAGTCATATTAGTTGATAAAAATTCACAACATACATTATCTACAGGTGACGGTGCTAGTTGTATCGAAAGAATCACACCACCGGGAATGCTAAATGAGAAAAACTTCTCACCTAAAAGGAAATTACTAGAGGAACAACATTCAACACAAACACAAGATGGTACTCTCTCGTGCTGTCAAAAGAAAAAAATAAAGATCGATTCTTTGGGGTCTAGTCCAGACACAACTTCTTACAAATTAAATGGAAGACCAGTAATTGAACCTACAATAAAAGCCCCAATATCACCAAAAGATAATTGTTTTGATCAAAATGCTCATAAAAACTGCAATAAGAAATGTTGTAATACCCATACTTGTGAGGGCATGGATAATCAGCCAATCCTATTCTTAAGGGCCAAGAAAAAGGAAAAAGGCCTACTGCTTAATGGGAAACTAAGTATATTATCCAGTGAAAATTATGACGAAGATACTATTACCACTTCCCACAAAAACAATAACGATAAAAAGACAGACAAGGACGGTCATTCTATTATCACGAGTACTGCACCTTCACTGGTTTCTGAAAAAGAATTTCCGGATAAACAAGTTGTTTCTTTTGGCGGGAAAAGTAACAGCAACAATGAATGTTGTGGTAGCAAAGAAAAGAAAGTTACCATTTTTAAATGCTGTAAACCAGCACATCAATCTCCATCACAGCAACCAAGACAACAGCCTAACTTTGCATACTTGCCGAGTCAAGCTGATTTAGTTAATACTGGTTTGTCTGAAATGAAAAGTGTCCACAATTCAGCAAGCAGTACACCAGATATAGTAAGTACTGCTAGTTATCCAAATCGTAACCATGCAACCATAAATAAAAGGGATGAACAGGTAGACAATACTGGTATCAATGACGATCTCCGCTCGAATTTTGTTGAACTGTTTACTCAAGAAGGTTTATATTTGAGTACCGCCTGTTCATGCCGTGCAAATTGTCAATGTGCAAATTGTTTGATTCATAGAAAAGATGACGAGCTAAATAGTTATATCCAGCAACATGTTAATTACCCGCTTTCCAATATGGGATATGCCGAAATTGCTAGTGAAAATGCTATAGCAAGCGCTTTACCACCACCTCAACAACTTCCCGCTCAAAATCAAACCCAGCAGCTAAGTAATCTGAAAAGATGTCTAGAAAAACAAATGTCACCACCTAGAAAATATAGTACTCCTGAGGCAATAATAGCAAATAAATCGGATATTTCTTCTACTAGTGCTAGCAGCAATAATGCGCATGATAAAAGGGAAGCCAGTACTATAACCAGTAACAAACAAACTATAAATACAATCAATAATAATGTACTGATGCCCAAAGTCGATGATAAAAATAAGCTCGGTCATAATAATGCATGTGATAAAGTTACTACCCCATGTTTATATTCCAGTGATCAATGTATATCTTTATCCTGTTTTGAACATCCATTTGAATTATTGTCTATGAACCAAATATTTTTCATTGGCTTAAGACATATTCGATTGAAAAGGAAAACAGTTATACTTTATAAAAAAAAATTACTTACAAGCAAATATTGGTGGGATTTTTTGGCTATGCAGATCCCACTAATATTTAATGGAACTGACCAGCATTTTGCAGCTTTTGATATATTGACTTGGTTTGAGAATGCGATAACTTTATACAATTCTGAATTACTCACTGATACAGGAAATATTGCCATGAATATAAACTTGCTTAGAGAGAAAGCTATCTTATGAGTTAATATCTCCATTTTTCCAAGAATATATATATATATATATATATATTTTTGTCTTGATTTATTTTTGTTTATCCATAAGTATTGTATTTACTCGTATTGAACTATATTTAGGTTGTTACTAATAAAATTGTTCCTCCATTGTCTTTTATTTGTTACATATACAAATCAAAATATATTACTTATCCTTTTTATTTATTTATTTATTTATTTATTTTTTTTTTTTTTTTTTTTTTTTTTTCCCCCCATTTCCCTCCCCCTTCATCTCTTCTGCATTTACCCTTTAGTGAATAAACGAACAAAATTAATGTTTGGGAATTTATAATGACTCTTACGACGTGCCTCTAAAATTAACTATCATATAAATTGTATTCTATTCTAAAAATAATTATTTAAAATATATTGGGCTTCCCTTTTTCCAGATTCAAAAGCTCCATATACACAACCAGCACCGTCCATTATAGTGTGTTCACCAGCAAATCTGATTCTCATGCTCTGCCCTCTTTCCAAGCTTAAGGATAATTCAATTGGATCATCGTCGGGATAACATGCGGTAAATGAGCCTAAAGAATAAGGATCAATCGTCCAGTTACTAACAATAATATTTTTTAAACCTGGTAATATCTCACTATAGATGCTCCCATTATGATTATTAGCATGTGCATAACCTAAGTGTTTAAACAAATTCAATAAAATTGGTTTGAAAATGTTACATATTGTAGCCTTTTCATCCTGTGCATTCAGCTTTTCAATATAAGAAGTTAATGGATCTTGCATCAACATGACTAAAGACGGTTTGCCAGTAATGCCCATATAATTTACAAACAAAAGCGGATAGTTTTGTGGGTCTAACTGCTCGGTGATAGTGTTATTGTATGTAGGTGTTGTTAAAGAGTCGATTTTGTTTAAGTACTCGCCATTAAAAGCTTGGCCATTCCTGACAGCATCTATAATATTATTATTTATTGCACCAGTGTAGTAGAATCGTGTATGTTTCGACTCCCAAGCAGAATCAAACTCAAATATGATTTTACCTAGCGCGCCATAATGTATGTTTTGGAATGAATCATAAATATCCTGGTTTAGTTTGGGTATGAATTCGATTCTTCCGGGTGCGGGCACATCATACAATGATTGTTCTAATACACTTTGGGGAATTGTAACAATAACATAATCGCACAAAACTTTTGTAATCTTACCGTTTTTGGTATCTTTGGTTAAAATTTCCAAGTTTCTATTTCTATTACTTATTCTTTCTTGTTTATCTTTTAAAGCTTTTATTTGACACACCTGTGAATGTAATTTTATCCAATCCAAGGGAAATTCAGTGGCCATTCTATCAACAACGTCTTTATAAAACAAGCACATTGCATTTCTTCCTTGATGATCCATCTGTGCATACTTTCCACTCAATTTTTTCCAATTGGTACCATGCCATAACTCAATACATCTGGCTGAACCGTTTAAATATTTGATTTGAGCATCAGTTAAAAAATCCTTGTACCTAAACAAATACTTTTGGACCATTTTGAAATATGAAGTGTTTGGGTATTCCAGTTCACTGAAATATTCCAATTCTACAAATTTTTCCAATTCATTCTGAACAACTTCTAATTTTAAGTCCTTGTCGTGGTTTAATTTAGTCCCCATTTCATCAAAAATAATCCCATAATCATCATCAAATATGTATTTTGAAGCTGTTAGATTTTTTTTCTTTAATTCGTGTTCCTCCTGAAACAATGGATTCCTTAATATATCATGATGCCATGCTGCACCTATATCGTACCTATCGTTTAAACCATCTACGGTATATAGCCTACCACCAATTCTATCTCTAGCCTCCAAAATAAGGACCTGTGGTGCTGTTTCTACTACATCTTGACAAAATTTTTGTTGGTATAACTCTTGAGCAGCTTTCAAACCGGCTATACCGCACCCTATAATAACAATTTTTGTTTCTATGGTACTGTCAGTCATAATCCTATGTATATTGTTCCTTGCTTTTGCTTTCAAAATAGACGGGTTTGTTAACTTCGAAAAACCACTATCTATAACATAGTTGACAATGAACTAAACAGCCAAAATAATTTTGAACTTGCAATGGAAAAATCTAAATATATCATATCTAAGGCAAACTTATTCTGCTTATATATATAATACGGTTTTTTTTTTTTTTTTTTTTTTTTATTTTTCCCGCTCGTTTATTTATTTTGTTCTATCACATGCTTCATGGAAATGGCTATTGATTGGAATCTGAGTACCAAAAATAAACCCATACATTTGCGGTTTTAGCTCAGTTGGGAGAGCGTCAGACTGAAGATCTGAAGGTCCTGTGTTCGATCCACAGAAATCGCATAATGGATTTTTTTTTTTTTGTTTTTGTATTTTTTTAAAAGATGTTTTAAATAGGTTACTTAGATAATATATTTATAATACTGAGTCTAACAGATACATACACACACACATATATATATATATATATATATGTACATTTACAATTTGCCCAAAGGCTTATTTAAATCATTAATAACAAAATCTGCCTCCCTAATACCACTAGCCCAGGCTGCCCATGCACATCCGTTACCTTCAACCATTGTGTGTTCCCCAGCAAATCTAATGGTTTTTTCATGACCTAAAGTAATGGTCTTTACAAAATTTTCTAAATCGTCACCGGGATTAGAAACTGTGTATGCACCTCTAGCATAAGGATCTAAGGTCCAAGAAGTTGTAATAACGTTTTTCAAAACGGATACACCGTCATCAGCAACACTTGTAGCATCGGGACAATAAACCGGAGGTTTTTCTGCACCCAAAGCTTTGAATAAATTTTCCAATACAGGTTTAAAATAATTGTACAATTTTGTAACATCGTTTCTAAAGCTTTCCATGTGATTGGTTACTGGTTGTGAAGTTAACATCAAAATCGTTGGGACACCTAAATTTCTAGCTAAATTAACGAAGAAAAATGGATGGTCCAAACTATTTTGGACACTCTCGATTTGTGAATCCTTATCACCGATTTTATTGCTTTTAATTTTTTCAACAGTTCTCAAACTAGTATTACCGATGTATAAAACTCTACTCTTTTCTGTACTCCAGGAACATTTATCAAATTCAAAAAAGACTTTACCTAAAGCACCATAATGAATTTTATTCAAAGCGCTTGTTAAATTAAAGTTAAATGGGGGTTCAAATTTTATGGTTCCCTTGTCATTGTGCTCAGATGCGTTGACAGAAGCTTTCAACAAACTTAATGGAACAGTCACAATACAATACTTGGCCTTTATTCCCTTCTTAACCTTGTTTTTCTGCAAATACTCAATTTTTATGAGTTTTTTTTCAGACTGTGTTTTTTTAATTTTGGTGACTTGAACATCCAGTTCACATATTTCATCAGTATAAAATGTCTTTATTGGGAATTCCAAGCTAACGATTCTATCGACTATCCCCTTATGTCCATCAATCAAGGCATTTCTACCATAATGGCCACCTACGCTTTCTAGACTGGAAATTTTTTTCCAACTAATACCGTGCCACAATTCAGCAAATCTAGCAGTACCATATACGTATTCAATTTGTTTATCAGTCAAGGTTTCCTTGTATTTGCCTAAATAATCAATAACAGAGCTGTACAAGGAAGTATCTTTGGCATTTCCATTTTGTTCAACATTTTCATTTTTAATTTCAATAAAAGTTGATAATTCATCCAATATAGGTTCTAACCTGTATTTAGAATTATCATCTAATCTTTCACCATCGTTGTTAAAAATTGCTGGTAAGTCATCTTCATAAACAAATGGTGTATTTAATCCAGTTTTTTTTAGCTGTAATTCTTCTTTAAACAATGGATTGATTAATAAATCGTGATGCCATGAAGCACCTAAATCATATCTGTCATGATTTAAACCAGGAACAGAGTGTAATCTTCCACCCACTCTGTCTCTAGCTTCTAGCACTTTAATATTTGTGATTCCGTTGTTAAATAAATGAGAAGCGGCTTTGATCCCGGAAATCCCAGAACCAATAATAACGACATCGTATGTAGTATTTTCTTTAGTTGACATGTTTGTTGTTGTTGTTGTTGTTGTATTATTTGATATTTACTGTTGAATATGAATTAGTCAAGTCAGTATTTTACAAGCTGGAGAGGGAAGGAAATTAAATTTAAAGATGATAAAATAAACAAAACTCATAGACATATATATATATATATATAGTGATTTTATTTTGGTCTTAATTAGTTTATGTAGTGTCACTTTTTTTCCCATTTTATTGTTATTTTTTCTGTATTCTATTTAGAATATTATCTTGAAAAATAAAAAATAAAAAAACAGTAAAGCTTTAAAAATATTAGTAGAATAAGATAACATAAGCGCATTTTGCTGACTCGCCCGTTATTATCGGCGATAGCCATCAAAACATTTAAATTTCCTCTTTGAAATACGCTTGGTTTTGTTTTGTTTTGTTTTGTTTTTATCAGTAACCTATTTTATCAACATTAGTTCCATTGTTGATCTTATCTTTGTATATTTGTAAATATAGGTACCGTGTTTTTATGTCTATAAGAAGATAAGAAATATGGGGCTCAATGCCCGGGTGTCTTTATGAACTCTAATCCTTGTGGTTATATCACTTTGAAAGGTTATATTAAAAAAAAAAAAAAAAAAAAAATGTATTGATATTAGATCAAAATAAAACAAAAACTTTCACAAGAATGCGCCAGTGCCATTGAAAATAAATTATAATCTTGTAAACTCAGTAAATATCGGTTGTTTATACCTTTTTAAAACATTACTTTATTATAGCGATAATTAATGTCAGTTTAACCCTCTAGCTTCTCTCATGTGTTATAACTTTTATTTTCTGGGAAATTTTTCAATTAAATTCAATTTTATACAAGACTCTTCTTTTCAAATCTTTAAGTAATAATACGATAATACTATGTGGTTGTAATAAATATAAGATGTTTAAAGCTACATCATGTTACAATCAGATTAATTTGAAAATAATTTAAAAAGTACCACGTTATTCCTAAACTGGAAAATATTTTGTTTAACTTGCTTAGCAATTGCATTAACTTGGCGATTATTTATCATGAAAAGTGGAACCATCTGTATCTTTGTTTTTCTGAATATTGGTATCTTAAAGATTTTGAACTTTGTTAAATATAGCTTTATATGTTAGCTAAAAAAGAAAATAATTAACGTAAAATTATCTACAAAATAATATTTTAGCACATCATTATGAACGAACAAAAAATTATTCCAATTTATTTCAAACAATAATAATAATAATAATAATAATAATATTTTTACGCGTTTCGTGTTGATAAATGTGGTAGTTTTCCAATTATAATTATTAATATCGTTAAATAATCTTGATTATTTTTGTCACTAATAAAGCTTACAGAAGTAAGAAGTATTAAAAAAATTAGATCTGGTCTGACCAAAAAGACATTCACAAAAAAAAAAAAAAAAAAAAAATAAATAAAAGGCAACTCAAAGTTGGAAAATGTTTAGACTAGCTACTAAAAGAAAGCTAATTAATAGAAAAAACTTAGAATCACCATTTTCAGGTGCTAACGTTGATGATAATTTTCCTACAGAAGATGGGCCCATAATTAATATTTATTCAACTGGGTTAACACCAAAGCAAGAAACGGAAATATATAACAACTTGTATGATACTAGTACCAACACTTTATTGACGATCTATGATCAGCCACCAAGAGGTGAAATTACGTTAGACCAATTTGAAATTTGGGCTATTGAAAGATTAAAGTTATTGATGGAATTAGAGTCCTTAACACAAAGAAACAAATCATTGAAAGAAATTGAAGCAATTATCAAACCAATGCTAGACAAGATGTATCCAATTAGCAGTGGTACACCACTTACTTTTCAAAGAAAAAAAGATTATTATTCCCATTTTATTTTAAGATTATGTTTCTGTAGAAGTAAAGAATTAAGGGCAAAGTTTGTTAGAAATGAAACTTTATTATTTAACTTACGGTATGAGATGTTACCCCTTTCAGAGCAAGTTTCATTTATCGAAAAATTGCGTAAAACAAGATTGTTTAATCAGAGTGGTACTGCTGCCAATATGTTTAAGTTCATTACTGATGAGGAAAAACAAAATTTTTCTAATGAACTATTTAACTCTATTGCAGCTAGTTTACAATTTGATTTAAACTTAACCGATAATAACAGTAAAAGATTATACTTTGAGAGGGTAAAATTTATCAAGTTGCCCTTTGAAAATGTTATTGAATTAGTTGGTAGGCATCAAGTGTTTATCAATAAAGGTTATGCCTACTTACCACAATTTCAACAATTGAAATACATATCTAATCGGTATGGTGAGTATTTAAATGAAGAGTTGTTATTAACTTATCGCAACTTGCCCAGAATGAATGAGGATGATAGATTAATTCCGATTATTAAGCATCTAAGTTCGGGTTATACTATTTCAGACTACAATGCAGGGTTTGATGTTGATAATGGTAGGGACACTACCTGTATTACCAGTGATATGATATTAAATGATGCTAAATTATGGGAGGCTTATCCGTTATGTGCACGTAATTTATTGGATGGGTTGAGAAGCAATCATCATTTAAGATATCAAGGCAGACAACAATTATCCCTTTTCTTGAAAGGAATTGGATTAAACATAGATGAGGCCTTGAAATTTTGGTCCAAAGAATTTAGTAAAAGTATGGGGGTGGATAAATTTGAGAAGGAGTACAAGTATAATTTTAAGCACAACTATGGGTTGGAAGGTAACAGAATTAACTATAGGCCGTGGGATTGTAGTACTATTTTGAGTAAGCCCAGACCTAACAAGGGGGAGTTCCATGGTTGTCCGTTTAGAGATTGGAGTAAAGATAGATTGGTCATGGAACTGAAGAAAAACGTTTCAAACAATGATATTACTAATCATGAGATCAATTCTATATTGGATAGTTGTAAAAACCACGAATATACAATAGCATGTACTAAATACTATGAAATTAACAAGAAAGCTATAGTGCACGGGGATAGCAGTGGCATTAGTAGTAGTAGTATGGAGGGAGAGCATATTACACATCCTAACTTATATTTTGAAAGAATAAGAATGCTTCAAACTCAAGAGAAGAAAGGATGAAGATAGTTTTATGCTTTATTACATAACCAACTTTTTAGTTATAACAATAATATATTATGATCATGGATAGTGTTACAAGTATTTCTAAAGTAATTCACAATGAATATTTTTATTTTTTTTCTCTTTTGCTATTGTAATTTAATCTGATATGCAATAATGTAAAGGTATCTTCTTAACTTGGTGTATGTGTGAGGAAATAATCCGAAACTTTAATTGCACGTTTTATTAGTTGACCAATATAGAGTTATTCCGTTCACAAAGTATAATAATTTACAAAACAAGGAAAAAAGAGCAAAAAGTAATTTTTTTTTTTTTTTTTTTCTCTTTCATTTTGTAGACGTTTTACAATTTTTCACTGTATCTCACTTTTTGCTGAATTATCCCCCTATACGACGGTAGAAAATATGCTTTAAAAGAAATGTATATCCTTTGTGATATTGATAGCATTATTTGGAATTCTTGAATGAACAGCACCTATTAAAGGTTTTATAAATGTTTTCCATTGTTTGTTGCTTTTTTCTTATAATACAGTAAAGAAGCAGTAATAGTACAAGAAATCGCATGATATATACTATTTTTTTTATTTTATTTTATTTTATTAAGTTGGTGCTGTTCTTTTCTGTTTCAGATTATTTCTTTTTTTTTTTTATTTAGATAGGTTTTAATACGTTTACCAAGCGGTTTAATTACGTACTCAACGTAGCAGCCACAAATAAGAATAATAATTGAAGAGGGAGCAAAAATGGTTTAATTTTATATAAAAATAAATAAATAAAATACAAGAAATCTTGTCTACGGTTTAGATTATAATAAATTTAATTTTGCCGTTGTTGCTTCTAATTTGAGAAAAAAATGTATGTAAGATATATACGTATTGTTGTTTGTAATTCTAGAAACGATGATTTATATTCGTTTAAAACTGAAAATAAATAAAATAAAAAATACAAATTTATTTAATTATTCATTTTTTTTTGTCTTCGTTTTTCTTTCTTTGTTTCTTTCTCTCTTTCTTTAATTGGCTATCACACCACACACACCCACTGCAACACCCACACATTCACACCATATCCTGTGGCAGCAGCTATTGCTATTAATCTATTTTGTTTAACCAATAATAAAACAACGCACAGCTTATAAAATAAAAACTGTATATATAATCATCATAACTCATGATTCTTCCTTTAAGCTTTTTTTTTTTTCTTTCTTTCTTTCTTTCTCTCTTTCCTTTTCCATTTCTACTCTTCTTTCTAATTCTTTTCATTTTTTTAATTCTACCATCATAATTGTCGGTACTTGATGTAGTTTGTCTTTCCCTTTTTTTTAAAAAAAAAGAAATGTCTTTCAAGAGAAGCAAAGAAAGAAATTTGGCTTTTTAATATTTTTTTGTAACCTCGTAGAAATAAACTCTATAAGTGACAAATAAAGTATTCCCTGTTGTCATATATCTACCACATACACACACACACATATATATATATATATATATATATTTGGCAGCATTGAACAGAAAAAAAATAATCAATTTCTTCCCCCCTTCCAATTTTTTTTTCTTCTCCACCCTTCTTCTCTCAATTTCAAAAAAAAAAAAATTAAACAGATTCAAATAGTTTATTTTGATTTTATTATATTTTTCAAGTCGAAAACAACAATAAAAAATAAATTACATTTATGTATAAAATGTTAGTAAATATAAATTCTAATGGTACACCACCTGCCATTTCCAATGAAAATAATGCTAGTAATACTAATCTTCAACCTAATACTAATACTAATAATAGTATAAGCAACGGTGCTGCCAATATCAACATAAATGTCCCCGTTTCAAGACCATATTATACGGGCATTCCTCCTATCGGCAATCAAATTACTGCGAATACAAATATTGGTAATGCTGGTGCTCTAGGAATGTATGCTTTACCTGTACCACAACCTCAACAGCAACCACAAACTTATTCGCCCCAACAAGACCAACTATATTTGAATAACACCAATAGTACTCCTATTTCCACTCAGATTAACAATAACAGTGTCAATAATAATACTCCAGCGATGATAAATCAGCACCAACAAACTTTTGCTCACCAAATACCCGAACCATATTATCCACCAATCCAAACTCAAATGAATCATCAGGCAAGTCTATCATTATCTAGTATTCCACAAGTAAGAAATACTAGTAATACTAATACTAATACTAATACTAATACTAATACTAATACTAATACTAATACTAATACCAATACTAATAATAATAATAATACTAATAATAATAATAATACTAATAATAATAACAATAATAACAATAATGGATTATATAGTAACTTGAATTTTTATCAAACACAGGCCCAAGACAGTAATACGCGCTCAATTTCTAATTCGAGTAGTATATTGAATAATTCCACGGTTAATAATAGCAATAACAATAATCCTAATAACACATCTACGTATATTCCTAATATCCAACAAAATATTTACACTTTGCCAATCGTTCCAAATACGGGTATAATAAATAATAGCAATAACAGTAACAGCAATAATATAAGTAGTACATTAGAATATTATAATTCAAGAAGTACTTCCATGCCTACTTATGTAAATAGCATACCATATACCATGATTTATAATTCCCCATATATGTATTATAATAATAGTAATAATAATGGTAATGAGAACAATGCTAACGAAAATAATGTTTCTACGGACCCAGTGTATGCAAATAATAATAATAATAATAATAATAATAGTAATAATAATAATAATAATAATAATAATAATAATAATGGGGCTATTAATCAATATTCTCTGCCATTAGGTTACCCTTTTTACAACAATAGCAATGTTAAAAGTATTTCTTCGGATCATTTAGGAAATCCATATAATAGTAATAATAATAATAATAATAATAATAATAATAATAATAACAATAATAATATGATAGAAAGTAGTTCTTCTGATTATTATACCAATCACAATAATATCATGTATTATAATGCAAATCCTTCAAATTCCAATCAAATATCCAGAATTGATAATAATAAACAGCATCCATTATTAGGATTTTACCAGCCAAATGATAATGGTAATTTTCGATTAAATTCTAATGCACCTAGGTTTCCAGCTAATTCTAGTATTAATAGTAACAATGAAAATACAGATAATCACAATAATAATGTAGCCTCTGGTTTTACTACTACTACTACTAATGCTAATAATAATACTAATAATAATGACAAAAATAATGATGCTGGTAATAGTAATAGTGATGTTACCAATAATATACCACCAGTTATCCCAGATCATAGAAATAATAATATCGCTGGTGCCCAGGCTTATTCGACGAATAACGTGAGCGGCACTACTGAATTAGGCCAGTTGAATACTAGTAACAATACAAAGGAACGTGCCACAGGAGTCAATAAAATGAATAAACATAAAATTAATAACGGTAAAAGTGATTCAACAAAAACAATGGCGCCCACCACAGAAAATCTAAATTCTGATAATCTTGATATTAATAGTAACCCTTCTCAAAATAATACACTAAATTCATCATTATACAATCGTATGCCCAAAGTAACGACAACTATGTGGGAGGATGAAAACACCATATGTTACCAAGTAGAGGCCAATGGTGTTTCTGTTGTTAGAAGGGCAGATAACAACATGATTAATGGCACAAAATTATTGAATGTAACAAGGATGACGAGAGGAAGGAGAGACGGGATTCTAAAGGCTGAGAAAACTAGACATGTTGTTAAAATTGGTTCAATGAATTTGAAAGGTGTTTGGATTCCATTTGAACGTGCCTTGCTTATGGCTAAGAGAGAAAAGATTGTGGATTTGCTATTTCCATTGTTTGTTAGAGATATTGGTGTTGTTATTAAAAAGTGTTCAACAACTTCCTCCCAAAATTATTCAAGAGATAATGCTATCCATATCGGTCTTACAAATATCAATCCCGTGAATAGCAACAATGGTAATACCGGTAATATGGATAATTCATATAGTATGTCACAGCACAATGTAAAATCGGCTAAGGTGGCTACAAATATTCACATGAATAGTAACAATATTAAGAATATTGTAAACACTACAATGCCAGTTTCCAATTCTATTTTAAATCCTTCCATTTCATCTGTGGAGCTTTCCAATAATACCATTAATGCACCTGCTATATCTACAGCTACAACAAGCACTATACCCTTTAATAATAATATTAATAACGGGACCACCAACGATAATAATAATGTTAGTTTTAGTGCCGGTAGTACTAGAACAAATACTGGGGCAAGTTTCATAAACACTACTGAGGATGCCATGAATCGTGTCACATCAGCGTCGTCATTATCTTCTGTAGAATCCAGAACTAAACACAGCAATGAAGATTATAGGAATGATAATGATGTTAGTGCTAAGAATAGAGCTTTTTTATCCACTGCCCAAATTATTAATAACAATCGTATTAATGACACTAATGGTGCTGATAATGCTAATAACAATAATAGTGTTAATAATAATGTTGACAATAACAATGGTAATAATAATACTGACAATAATGTCAACAGTAATAATAATGAGGCGAATGGAGTTATTAAAACTAAAAAGGAGATGAAAGTTTAAATGTAAACCTTCCCCCACACATACATAACTTATATATGTTTCTATCTATAGTTCCTATAAATGTTTACCTGTACTAATAATAAACAACATTGTAAAATATTTGGATTTAAATCTTTATATATCTTTTTTTTTTTGTAAGAGAAAAAAAAAAATATATATATGTATTATATTTAATAGTCTGACGATACTGAATATGTAAGAGTAGTATTTGACCGAAATCTCCTTTTCTTTCCATTCTCTAGTTATAGCCAAAAATATGTGAAAGTGCACAAAGAAAGAATCATTTGCAGCTTTCTTGCTGATATTCTATAATTGGCATTTTTTAATTAACAAATGAACTTTTAAAAAAAAAAAAAACTCATAAAACAGACATAACAAATATACTTATATAAATAAGTAAAATATGCATCGGCCGGGAATCGAACCCGGGGCCCAACGATGGCAACGTTGGATTTTACCACTAAACCACCGATGCCTTTCTTATTGCTAGAAATTGTAGCATGAATAATATTTTGAGGCAGGGTTAGTAAATTGATTTAGTATATTTACTACTTATACCAAGACAGATGTACTACTTTGTTACTTGATCCTCTTATATGCTTTTAACTAACAAAACTTTAACTTATATATTAATAACTAATTTTATAATCAACTTCTCTAAATAAATCATCTCTTTATATATATATATATATATATATATATGATTTATATTGTCTTTTCCATTTCTATACTTGTTTTGATGTATAACAATCTAAAACATTATTTATCTCAAATAGGAGTTTGCCGATTTGTTGTTATTTCTGCATTCTAGTTCATAATATTGCGTCTATTCTAAGCGTAAGTCAACATTACTTGTAGTAACTATGGGTTCTGAACTGATAATTAATTTATTATTCTATTTAGCTCTTTATACAATAATATAAAAGACTACTTAACTGTAGATCGATCTTTAAGAATATTTTTCAAGATACTCTTTCTTTCTTTTTTTTCTAAAAAATATCTTAAATTGTTAGCATTATTTTCCTAATTATACCGTTTTCAGATGATGCTAAATTGTTCTATGCTGGTTGTAATATACGTTTATATTTATATTTCATATTGCGACACTTTTTTCAACACAACGCTTACCCTGTCATTCATTCTTACGCGACTTTACCTTTTTTTTTTTTTTTTTTGGTACGAAAACACTTCGTATATTAAATATTCTATAATATGCAATTGTTATGTTTTAAAAAAATTTGACCCAATAACCTACTGAAAGGATAATAATCAATTAAGTCAACCTTATAAAAAGACAACAATAAAAAGCTATTAAAAAAAGAAAAAAAAAAAATTAGCACACTTGTACATATATATATATATGTATGTATGGCCTCCCTCGTCGAGAAACAATATAAAAAAAACAGTAACATCTTTATTGAAATATCAAATGATATATGGATTCATGTTATATTTCCATTGTTATTACCCAAAGAAATTTTATATGTCACAAAAGCGTTATCCAAAGAAATAAGTCATAAATTTAAACTTGATGAAGATACCTTATGGAATACTATTTTTCAAAGAGATTATACCCTCTATAAAATTTTACATTCTTTATATGGTCTAAGTACACCCAAAGAAGTTTCTTCGATAAAAAGATATGCCATTTTCCACGAGGAATCACCGAACATATTTGATGAACATTATGGGGGAAACAGTTTAACATTTCACAATATAATAATGAAAATCATCAAATGCCATTCAATTGTTCAATCGCCGAATTATTCCTTTAGAAGAATTGATCATGCATTAAATTATTTAAGTATAGGCATTGATATGATCTTCACAAATAAAGAATCGTACCCCCTAGTTGCTATAAATGGTAATACTAGTAATACTAATCTATTTTGTGATTTAGAAACATATTTTATTACATTTTACGCAATGTTGGACCCTGCATTTACTAAACTCTGGAAATATAGAGCCGCTTTTTACTATAGTGCAGAAATAAAGATTAAAAATGAAGTATTTCCCCACGTAAGAAGAGAACGCTGGTTAACAATAAAGATCCTAGAGGAAACTGCCGACTTTGTTTTTCAAGCCTTTTTCCAAAAAAATTTAGACTTTGACCATATTAATTACGATGATGATAGTTTTAATCCATACAGATTTTATGCTGGTGAATTACATAACACTTTGCACTTATTTACTATGATGATAATACTACAAAAAATATTCAGACGTACATTTAAGTTCAACTTTCTTAACGATCCAAACTTTGAACTTTATCATAGTACAGGCAGACGTATCAGCGGGATAACTGGTGATGTTTATGTTTGGTTTTTCAAAACTTATAAAATGGTGTTTTTAATTTATATGGACCATTTTACAGGGAAGCTAGTGTTTAGGTACGTACCTTATACTGTTGATGCCAACACTGCAGCTGTTGGTGCCAACACTGCAGCTATTGATGCAGGATTTACGTTTGAAAGCTTGAAAAAATCCCTACAACGCTTTGATTCACTTAGCGATTTATGGTTGTTTTTACTATTCTTAACAGAAAACGAACGTACTACAAAAATGGGGTTGTTGCCGTACGTTGACTTTCCAATTTCAAGAGTCCCCTTTCGCCCAGTTATAGGGTCCACAGAACATGCAAGAAATTGTTTTACCCACGGCAATAATATTTATGCCAAATATGAGGACTTAGGTAAGTTCTTTATAAATGAACCGATATTTCAAACAGCACAAGCAGGAAATAGACACAATGATAAGACTGTATTATTCAATGCAGTATTTGTATTGACTTGTTTTGTAGAAAATAAAGATGACCCACAGGATATTTATGGTGTATTTATAAATAGCTTAGGTACAGAAATGATATACCCATATTCTAGGTTTAAAAAGTTTGAAATCAGAGATTACGGAAGAGACTTGGTTGGTCAATTGGTGGATTGCTTTAAATTTACATGCATTTCCCGTCATTTTGATGGGTTTGATTGGGAACGATGGAAGTTTATTTTATCAGAAACAGAGGATAAAGCTTGAAAAATTGGTTAGTTTTTTCTTTTTTCTTCTTTTTGTTTCTCCTCTTTCTTTCTCCTCGAATGAAACTCATGATAAAAACCACGATAAAGTTATAATAAGAATAAAAGTGGAAACAATTTTTATAAGAAAATAACTATGCGTTTTACCCGGCCTGTAAACAGGTTAATGTAATGGCCCTTTAAATAAATAAATTCTAAAAAAAAAAAAAAAAATAAAAATAAAAATAAAATTTAACGTATAGGAATGTGATAAATTTAACAAAGTTTAAACACACGCTCTCTTTCCTTCTTTCTTTCTTTTTTTTTTCTCTTTCTTTCTTTCTTTCTTTCTTTCTTTTTATTATCTTGTTTGTAAGTATCCCCTCCATCGTTAAATTCTTTCTTTTGAGACTTATCAGTGTGCAAACCATTGCTACTAATTTTAATCATTTAGCTAAAGAGGAACAACGTAACCTTTTTTGTCATATCTATACACACCCAAAATTTTAAAACATAAAAGTTTGCCAATATAATAATGGACTATATAAAGAAATCTATATGGGGACAACAAAAACCAGACCCGAGAGAACAACAACGAAACTTGAAGAAAATTATACGGAAAAATAGTAGAGAGGTGAACAGATCGTTGTATGAATTAACAAACTTAAAGTTGAAATCCGAAAAATTAATTAAGGCAAGTGCCAAGAAAAATGATAAAAAAAAAGTAAAGATATATTGTCATGAATTATATCGTATAAATAAACAATACGATAGGATGTACACTTCAAAGGCACAACTGGAAAGTATTGGCCTGAAAGTCGATGAAATGTTGAATTTACAAAAAATTGGCCAAACTATGGCACAAGGTGCTGGAATTATGAATGAAGTTAATTCTTTGATTCACATACCTGCATTAAGGTCATCTATGATAGAATTGGAAAAGGAATTAATGAAGAGCGGCATAATTACTGAAATGGTTGATGATACTTTAGAAATGAATCCTGAAGATGATATAACGGTTGAAGAAGATGATGAAGAGATAGAAAACGCAGTTAATGAAATTATGGAAAAATATACCAATGAGAAATTTGATAAAGTCCATACTGTTCCACAGACCAAATTACCTATTCATCAGCAGCAAGAATCAATACCTCAAAAGGAAAAAGATGAAGAAGATAAAATTATCCCTAATGAAAATGTGGATGGTGAGGCAGACAATTTATTAAACGAAATGAGAGAAAGATTAAGAGCATTACAAAGTTGATGTTATGTTTAAGTTTTCATCTAGGTATTTTTTTTTTTTTTTTTATCGTTATTATTACTATTATTATTAATATTAAACAAATCTACATCAATTAATTTTCTTTTTTTTTTTTTTTTTTTTTTTTTCCTGTATAATTATATTTTTATATCAGCTTTATTCTTTCTTTGTTGTATCTTGTTGATTTTCCTTTTGAATATCACCGTTAATATTATTAGTTATTATTATTTTATCCTGTTGTTTATCCCGTTGATTTTCCTTTTGAATATCACCATTATTATTAGCGGATATTAATGTTATTTTATCTCGTGTATCTTTAGTGTCATTATTATTATTAGAATTGGAAGTTTCCAATGACAAAATATTATTATTGTCGTTAGTAATTTTGGAAACATTTGGTGTCGAAGTACTATCATGAATTCTTTTTTCTAACTTTTCTCTCAACATTTCTTTCAAAAGCTGTTTATGCTTAACCCATTCTTCAGCTTTGCCCAACGTTTCATCAACAACATCTATCACATTACTAACCATATCTAAGGACTCCTTGGCTAGCACTAATATTTTTTTATTACCGCTTATTTTATTTAAAACATTCCCTTTGTTGTTGTTGTTGTTGGTACTGTTGCTGTTGTTGTTATTGTCGTTACTGTTGTTACTGTTACTGTTACTGTTGTTGTTGTTGTTGTTACTTGGTTCATATATGCTCATAGACCATTTAGCAGGTAGTTTTAATAAAGTTTCTCTAACTTTAGATCTTGCTGGTTCAGGCAAAGAATTACCAGTATATTTTGATATCAAAGTGTAAACTTTTTTGACAGTGCCAATGACCTCCATTTTGAGTATTTGGTCGCTAGCATCAACAAAAACTTCACTGTTACCCTTAGTTTCAATGGCCATAGAATTATTTTCTTTTTTTCTGCATTGTTCCTTTTGTACCAAATCCTGTAGAAAATTAACTTTATTAGATAGATTTTTATTAGCTAATTTTAATAAATGCAAGCAGGTGAACAATTTTTTTTTAGATTCAATTGACATTTTTAATTTTTTTCTCTGTAGTGCCTGAGATATTTTACCACGTTTTTTCTTGCCATTTTTAGTGGTAGGCACAGCCTTAGAAACTATATTAGTATTAGTATCCATTGTAATACTGTTATATGTTTTTGTAGTGGTGCATTTACTTTTCTTTTTAGGCTGGTTTATAGGTATACCGGTGGCATCAACACAAGTGACATTATTATCATTGTTCCTCTCTTTCTTTTCCACCTTTTTCCCCTCTTCTTCTTCTTCTTCTTCTTCTTCTTCTCCTTCTTCACGTCTTCTTTTTAAAATATTATTACCGGTTTCTTCTAATTTTTTCACAACGCTGTTTTTGTGTTGCTTCAATTCTGCCTCAACTTTTTGATAGTGCATTTTGCTATTCTCATAAAAGGTCACTGCGTTGCTTTTAATATGATTTAATAATTGAGATCTTTTAGATTTCTTTAGCTCACCTAGTGCTTGAATAGCAATAGCCACATCTTTAGGAATATCCTTGTTCGTTACCAAAGCGTTTGTAGGCTTAATACTAGCTATTTTATCATTCGTAAAGTTGATATCATAAAACTTTTCTTCTTGTTCTTTTTCTTCCAAATCTTCTGATTCGTGTGTAACATGAGATTTTTCAGTTTTCCCTGTAGTCTCTTTACGAACTTGGGATTGAGTTTTAGTTTTTTCCACTTTTTCATCAACTACTTTTATGTTCATTTTTTTGGGTTTCGACATGGAGTTTTGAAGTAAATCAGGACTCTGTTCTTGCTTTGCTATAGCGCTATTTTCCTCCTCTTCATCATCAGCTCCATCATCTGATATAATTTTGGTACTAGAATTATTATTGATTAAGCTTGGTTGCTTCGTTATATTATTCATATTCTACTTTCTTGTATATTTTCTTTGGCTATGCTTGCAATAGTCTATTAGTTTTTCTATTTAAATTATTCTTCAATGTTTTGTTTTGTTCAGCTCAAGAACTATAATTTTTGTTTTATATTTGTGTCGAGATGACCAATAATATAATGATGATAGTAAAAATGTTAACGGTTGGTAATACAACTTTTTTTTTTTTTTTTTTTTTTTCTTTCTGTCTTTGGATCTTTTTTTCTATTAATACTTAAAATCAAAGCTATGGTTATTTATTTATATATTTATATATTTGTAATAAATGGCTTATATATAAACCATTTATTGATTTTCAGTTACTTCGCATGTGAAAAATATCTAATATTAGATTTTGTGTTGGTGGTGTATGGGTTTATAACTTTTTAATATAGCACGTGAAATCACAAATATATATATATATATACATATCACGTGGCAACATGCTTTGAAGTTACAACCAAGGGGGAGATAACTACGATAGCTTGTACCATTTGTTAAATTAAAGTAAATTAAATTAATAAAAGGAGAACCCTGTTTAGTAATAGTCTCACGTTTACTAAGAACAAAGAAAAAAGAAAAAACTATAACGTTTTATTACCCTGCAATAAACTGGCACTGGGAAGAGTTTATAAGACTTTGTTATCTACCATTGAAAGTGTATTATCCTGATTGGTAAGTTACTCACTACATGATTTATTAAATACCCTTTCATTTCTAAAATACTAATATGATTAAATGGTTGGGATAATTGTGTTCAGTACTTGAGCTAGGCATGTAAATGTCACATCACCAAACATTTCTTGGCTAAATACACTCACTGCCATATAATTACTTACATATACCGAGTGTTTAGTTTTTCGCCTTTTCGGAATTCGTAAATCCCCCCCCCCCCCCATTTCATTATCATCATCATCATCATTATTATTATTATTATTATTATATTCTAAAATAAATAAAAAGAAAAGGGAATCAATTTAAAAAAAAAAAAAAAAAAAAAAAAGTTCTAGTTATTTTGTTAGCTTTTTCGATGTATTTTCAACTGTTTATCAAACAATGCTAATATCTGTATATTATCGTAAAGCTACAATCTATCGATACATATACATCTAATAGTAATGATATTACCAAGATTCACAATTTTAAGGGTTACTGGTAGTGGTAATGTTCCTACTAGGTTATTTAGATCGATCGCTAGGTTCTATTCCGTTTCTCAACCCAACACCGATATTGGTATTAATAGTACTCACTGGAAAGAATTGTCCAAAATAGTTAATAAAAACATTATCCCTAAAATAGATTTATTAGCAAAAACAACTAATAATAAATTTGTCAACAGAGTTGGTGTTTTAATCAATAGGAATAAAACATCTTCTAAAGTTTTATCTGCATTACTCTTGGATCCCTATTTACCTGATCAATCATGGATAAATATGTTTCAAAAAAGATACAATAATGTCTCGCTTTCCAATAACAATTCAAATATGATAACTTTAGTCAAGTATAATGGAACTTTCCAAATTAATAAGATTGGCAATGTTACCGTCTACGAAATTCCATCTCCATATTTAAAAACAAATAATGTCGAATTTGTTGAATATTATAAGGACTACTACAATATAAATGTTTTTAGGGATAACTGCTATATGTATCTTAACATACTATCCTCCAAGGATACCGTCAATGCACCAGATATTATATATCCTCATATCAACGTTGTTGAAGATGGAGTTAGTGATTTGTTGAGTAGTACTGTGTACTCGGTAGATTTTGCTGCAATACTTGAAACCATTTTGGACTTTCGTTCAAATAAACAAAAAAATACTTCAAAATATAAGGAGGTTTGGGTTAACTCAGGGATGTCGATATTTGTATCTAAATTAAGTGGTATTTTGTCATCGCAACATCAGCGTGCCTTATATATTAGAAATTTGGAAAAAATTGTAATTGATCAACTTTTACGAAAAGATCCCGATTTAATTAAATTCAATACAGAATTTAAATTACAGGATCATGTGGCTTCGAGTGAGATTTCTCATTGGTATTCATCATCTCATAAAGAGCTACAAAGCAAAATCATGAATTTAAAACCGGTTTCCTTGTGGAAAATATATTCTTCTTCGGAATCCAACCTACAATTACAATTGTTGGCTAAGCTAGATCCCAAAAATTGGGACATGTTCAATAATTTAAATTATGTCAAGGGTAAATTGGGCATTCAATCAGATAATAATAAGTTGCCGCACATTGTACTTGACCATAGTATTATTGCTACGAAGTTACACAGTTTTTACAATAAATCGGTCTTTACCAATTTTTTCACTTTACAATTACCCTTGGTCTTAATTTCCGTAATTGGTGTGTTGAGCAACCAATTCTCTATGTATTCTATGGGATCTCTAGCTAGTGTAGGTATTGTATTAGGTGTTAAGAAAGTGTTTGACAGCTGTAATAAATTTTGGTACAAAACTTTGGATCAAGACGTTGTGGATCCAATAAGAATGTTTATTGAAAATGAGTCTATTCAATTAAAAAAACAAGCTAGAGTAAAATCTTCGGCAGTAAGAGAAAATGTTGCGAAAAAACTACAAATTATTAAACAAATTGAACTACGTAGTAACAACACTGCTGTAAATTAAAAATGCTTGAAAGTTAATTAACGAATTTCTACTCCAATTTTTTAGTTTTTTTCATTATCTTACTTTCCTCGTTGTTATACCTTTTCCTTTGAACAACATACCGAGTCTCGCTTGCTGTATCAAGTGGTACGTGGAATGATTGTGTAGCAGTGGCGATATCAGGCGGTACGTCGATGTGATATTTTAATTTGTCCTTTATAGCAATAAAATCATCTTTTTTATATTCTGGATTCACAAACCTTAATTCACATACATCATATACGTTAATATAATAATTTAAAATATCGTTGCAACTTTTTTTAAAAGTTGTTATATCAGAATGCAAACTCTCCAAATTATCCTCCACTATAGTGGTATTTTTAACACTACCGTCACTATTCTTGTTGTCCACTAGCATTTTACAGATTTTCAAAATACTTAGAGCAATTGTATGTGAAGGTGCTAGTAAAAGTATTTCTAATTTTAAGATATCATATCCCATAATCCACGATAAATATGCTTCTTCTCTGGTATAATTAAACTTGGAACTAAACTTAATAATACAGTCGCCTATTGAAACATTAAATAATCTTTGGTCGAATGAAGATGCCTCTAAAATTTTCAATTCAAGCGCGGCAACTTTCTTCTTCATATCATCAGCCAGCAAAGGATTCATGTTGTTACTAGCATCACTACTACTATTATTTCCACTAATAGGCTTGCCACTGCTGGACTTTGTCACCTTAAAAAAAACATTGATCAAATCAGTTAATTTTTTCATTGTTTCAGTTTGCTTGCAACTTAAAAATATCGCTGCAATAGCCACATCGGTAGAAAATTCAGATTCAAATACATTATAAAGATAGAATCTTTGATAATGATACATTGCACATTCTAATGTTTTCCTAGGGAACTGTAGTGAGATACACATGCTACTCAGTATTTTAAAACATTGTAACCTTTTATGATTATATATTCTTCTGTCGCTTATAGTTTTGGCTTGTGCTTCTTTAATTTCTTGGCGTGATAGAAACGGCTTAGATAAAATTAATCGACTTTCAATTTCTATAGACATTTTAAAGAGCAGTAATTGTATATTTATATGTAAGTAGGTTGGTGTATATTTTTATTCTTCGTATCCGCTCCTTTTCTAAATTCTGTTGCTATATTTTACACTTATCCTTGATAGTTATGTTGTTTATGTAACATATTACAATGAAGATGTAAAAATCCTAATATTCGACCATTAGCCAAGTGATGTTTTCAATCTTAAAAAAAAATAAAATGAAAAAGATATAATAATAATAATAATAATAAATGAAAAAAAGAAAAAAAAGACAATTATGCATTTGTCTATATTGGGGACACTTCTAAACAATTTTTCATCAAAAATCCGATATAGTGTAGCGGCTATCACATCACGCTTTCACCGTGGAGATCGGGGTTCGACTCCCCGTATCGGAGTTTCATTTTTTTTTTTGTCATGTTTATGAACGGATATTTTTTTATGTTAAAATCTTAATAGGGAAAACAATCCCCAAGTAAAAGAAATAAAAAAGTATTATACATATTGATCTAATAAAAGTTATTGTAAACATATATATATATATATGTGTTGTGTGACTTTTATATTTGAAAATAATATTCTTTGTCATTGATTGTTTTATATCTTATCCATGGAAATGACTGGTATTTCAAAGAATCCTCCTGAATTTTTAAATATTCAATCTTTAACCCGCTACAGGTGTAATAGGGAATCTCAAATTGTACACTAATTAAATGTGAAGAATTATTATTATTATTATTATTATTATCGTCAACAATGGCAGTAGGACTTTCGAGGGATTCTACGCTACCATCCTCTCTATGCAAGTTTTCATATAGTTTCTCTAATTTAGGCCCAGTTCTTAGCGGGGGTGGGTCCATGGAATTTTTCAATAATTCTTGTTCTTTCAAGTATTCATCCTTGTCAAATAATTTAAATTGACAAACAGTTTCATATTCTTTGTCGCCATAACTGCCCTTTATCGAGCCAACATCCCATAACACAAAATCATCGCTTATGTTAAATAATATAGTACCCCAGTCGGTTTTAAATTTCGGAGCAGTTTTCAAATCAATTTCATATTCTTTTAAAATTCTCTTAACAGGGATTTTCAATCTTAATACCGATGTAGAAGTTTGTTTTTTGAAAAAAGTTCGAAATTTAACAAATACTCTGACCCATTTTTTAGGTTTAGTAACTACATTATACTCTGTTATCTGTATGACTGGAGGATCCAATTGCGGTCTTCTCCTCAATTTATAATTAGCCAGTTCAAATTCTCCGTCTGGAGGTGTAAATTTTATTGTGTTTGAGTCTTGCAGTTCATCCAATTGAACACATTGGTGGAATTGAAATCTGTTTAATAAATAAGTTGTGTTCATCAATTTATTATCCATAAGTCCCACAGTTAACACTGGCATCCCACTCAAGTAACTCTTACAGAAAATTGTTCCTACAATAAAATTTTCTCTAATCTCACCAGTGTTCAGATCCTGGCAATATTCTACTTTCTCCACCACATCTAAGAAAAACTCATTTTTAGCATAGTATATCCCCTTTGGTCTCCAATTGATGCTC
This sequence comes from Saccharomycodes ludwigii, assembly GCF_020623625.1. Lineage (NCBI taxonomy): Eukaryota > Fungi > Ascomycota > Saccharomycetes > Saccharomycodales > Saccharomycodaceae > Saccharomycodes > Saccharomycodes ludwigii. Next base: position 908,222 of record NC_060204.1, read on the forward strand.
GAGGTAATGGTTCTGGCTACAAAACTGTTCATATAGCTTTCATCTTCCTCGAAGCCTCGCATAACCTTATCCTTGATATCAACCGAGGAGATCAATGTACTAGGATGTTTAATTATATGCAAAGTGTTTTGTATCATGTTTTTATGACTTTTTTTTTTAGTGTGGTTTTTTTTCCTGGCCGTTATCTCTGATTCTCCATGTTTATCAGAAGTGGTGGTATGTGCTTCATTTTCATTTTCATTTTCATTTTCTTCTTCGTAGTCACTCTTATCCTGTTCTTGTGTTTCTTCGCTTTCTAAATTGGCTTTAACTTTAATATATTCTTGGATTATGTTATAGTCAGTCAATTGTGGAATACCAAAATCCATACTTTCGTCAAATAATTCATATATCAGGTTAAAATTGTCTGTAATAATATCTCTATCAATGTTATTTTTCAAATTAAAGTATTTGCACAATAAGTTATGGAATAGATCTAAATATGTAATGCAGCTATTGATATTAATTAATTTTTCACTGTTATTAACAACAACAATGGCTAAAAAAATTAGATGGGATCTACTTATATGAACATAATGTATGTATTTATATTGCTCTGATTGTATAATCGGTAATAGTGATAATGTCGATGAATTTCTATTGTTAGTGATGGATGACCTGTAAAGTTTTTTGAAATCATCTATTAGATCATCCTCGTCACTTGGCAAATTAACCATTGGAGTGAAATTTTTGATTATCAGTGGTTTTAAGGTCAACTGATCTAGTATAGTTATTACATTGCAAGTGCTCATATTGCCTTACTATATATATATATATATATATGTATGTATATATATTTTGCTTTGCCTTGCAACAATTGTATTATAAGAAAAACCTTTTTTATAGTGTTTTTGTTTTTTTTGCTATTTTTTTGGGTAAAAAAAAAATACAAAGAGGAAGAAGAAAAAAAAAAAAAAAAAAAAAAAAAAATGATATATAGTTTTTTGTCTAAAATAATCTTTTTAAAATGATAACAAATTCGATTGATTCGTAAAAGAAAAGGACAAAGAGAATATTAATAACACGTAGAAAAAATGTACAATAAATTATCCAAAATAGCACCAATAGCAATTAGCCATCAAGAGTTACTAAAACAATTAGCATTAACACTACCAGACTGGCAACTATCATCTACTGGAAAGTCCATAATAAAGAATTACACTCTACCAAATTATGAAAATACATGGGCATTTTTACAACAAGTTGCCATGAGATCGCATTTATGGGGCCATCATCCAAGTATAACGACTGTTTATAATAAAGTTAAAATAGAATTAACCACTCATGATGTAAACGGAGTAAGCGATATTGATATTAAATTGGGCACTAAAATAGATAAATATGCATCTTACTTTATTAATCAAAAGTAAAAAAAAAGCATGGTGATGTTTAGCGGATAATATATATATATATATATGTATATATGTATTGTGTATATACAAATATAAATAAATAAGATAGTAATCACGTCATATGAATATAATCAGATAATAAATACTTTTTACGCCTATATACAGACACTAGCACTAAGGCTCTCTTCTTGGTAATGCTCATTTGGGTTGTTGCTTTTCCTTTTCCAGTTTGGCTTCCAATTTTTCAAATTCCTTTAGAGCAATCTCCTCCTCTGGATCTAGAACTTGCACAACATTTTCTACCTCTTCGATGTAATGTTTTAACATAGACTCAATTCCACCTTTCAAAGTATCTTCACTGCTAGAACAACTCTTGCAAGCACCTTGAAGTTTCAAATAGACAGTTCCAGTTTTGGGGTCAAAGCCTCTGTATAAAATATCGCCTCCATCATCTTGGATAGCTGGTCTAATTCTTGTTTGAATTAATTCATCAATCATATCACTAATTTCTTGCTCTTCCTCATTTAATTCAAATTTAGGAAATGTTATCTCATAGCCACTTTCCCCAGAACTCTTGACGGTATGGAACTTATCAGTCACACTTTCTTCTCCTTTAGCTAAATGTTGAGTTAAAATGTCTATAACTTCTGGTGTAATCTGGTTCCAATGTAGCAGTTCATCTTTATTAACAGTAACAAAGTCATCACCGATCATTACAGATTCAACACCAGGACACAAGGCAATAATTTTTCTTGCCAATGGAGAGTGCTTTAACAATTCCTGATCTGTGTTTTTAATTTCCAAACTTGGTGCACCCCTTTTATCCAAAAATAGTTCACCATCTGTAGAAATAAACTTGATTGCATTCTCGTTGGGAGTAGAAAGTGTTTTGATATGAATGAACCTGATACTTTTATTTAATAATGGAGATGGTATTGTTTTTGTAATGGACAAATTTGTGCCGGCATTTTTAACAATAGTAGGATTTAGCTTTAATAACTTGAACATTTGAATATATAAAAGTATTGTACTTTTTTTTTTTTTTTTTTTTTTTTTGGTCTGTAGTTATTTAAAAATTATTAACGATTGTCTTAAATAGTGATTTATAAAAAAATAAAAAATAAAAAGGAAAAAGGAAAAAGGAAAAAGGAAAAAAAAAAAAAAAAACTTTAAAGAAGAAAAAAATAATAATAAATAACTTTAATTGTATCAGCTTAAATATCTGACATCAATAACCATTTTTAAAAAGTTATTAATAACTCTTAACGTGTTATAACATTAGATTATGATTTCTAAAGTACATAAACAAATATTTAAAATAAAATAAAATAAAATAAAATAAAATAAAATAAAACCCCTCTACAACTTGGTTCTTGTTCGTCCATTCTCTTATAATTTTTAAAAGTTTTTTGCTCTCTACCTCATCTTTTCTGTAAATAGTTAAATCTGTTTTGTTTTTTATTTCTTAGATTCATCATCACGTTTATTACCAACATTGTGAACATTTTCATCATCTACAGGATCTCTAAATGGGTTATCATCAAGATCATCCTCGACAACATTGGCATCGTCATCAATATCATTGAATTCTTGTTCTAGTGAATGCAAATCATCCAAATCAAAATCAGCTATGTTTTCTGGGTCTGTAGGTAACTGTTGAGAACAGGCCAACATGTAAGATGTGGAAGTTGGTCTCCAAATAAAGGCGATAGAAACGAAAACAATGAAATATATAATGCTTGGCCAGAAATCAACAAAAAAGAATCTGGTTTTCCAATGTTGTTCCACTAATTGAGTGCTTGACATTCCAAATACTACAAATGAGGTGATGACCAAAAAGATAAGAATGATAACTAATGAAAACACAATTATATTCAATAATTTCTTGTACATTTGTAATTTAACAACTTGTTTTTGCTCATTTAAAAACGCCAACGTAGAAGATAGTGATTTAATAATAGTTAGGTAAAAAACAAACAAACAGAAACAGGCAGGGAAAAACGTAATCAAGGGTTTTAAACTGGTGTCGTCACTTGGGGTCAAATAATTTTGAATCAAATAAGCAAAAATCCAGGCATAGGTAAAGATAGTAAACAATTGGCATCTTAACATTAACTTCTTGTTTAATTTGGGGAAAACAACACCGTAACCCAACGCAATAATCAGAACTAAGAAAAAACTAAAAGATATTTTCCCAGCACTGAATAATGATAAAAAAACCATATAGGCTTTGGCACCAGCACCGTTACCTGTTTCATTTCTAATGTCATAATAGGCCCAGACAAAAATCGTTTCGGCCGTTAAAAACACGAAAAAGCCCAATAGGTACTTTTGCAATGGTAATAACTCATGTCTATGCTTCCAAAATGCAAATAAATACAAAAACATAGCCACTGCATAGGCTACAGCCAATATCCCGTATAATGGTAATTTGTTAATTTCACTAGCGGGTAAATGGCCAAAGGCGTTTCTAAAATTAACAACTGAAGAATATTTTAGATTATCGTCACCGTCAGCGGAAAAAGTGTCGACACAATAATAGCCAGTTTTCTTGACTTGATACTTGACTTCATGTAAGCCAGTTTTTGATTGATGGAAGGTATAAATTTCAGCTGACAGAGTGGTATTTTCATCAGTGTCTGGATTGTAAACTGGTGCTTCTTCAATTAAGAAATTACCTTTATCATCTGAGTCACATAACCCTAAATCAACAGCATAGTCATCACAAATATATTTTAGTTCACCATTAGTACCAGGTATTTCCTTACCAATGTGGAGATAGTCCTCGTAATCAAATATAATTACACTTATATCTTCATCATCGTTGGAAGTTTTTTGTAGGTTGAAAGAAATGAATGGATCTACTTTACCACCCCAATCTTCTTTTGAGTACATACCACTACATACTTCGCCATTATTTTGGTTTAAAGTTTTTTTATCGGCTTGAACTAAAGCTGGCAAACGTGCTACTGATAGTAATAACAGTAAGGTTGCGAACAGTGGTTTTATAAAATTGTTCATTTATATATGTTTGTTTGTTCTGTTCTTGGTTGTTGTTGTTGTTTTTTTTTTTTTTTTTTTTTATTTTTGCAATGAAAACAATTAGTATATTATTAGGTTAATTGTTAAATATAAAGTTTTTAAATGTTTATATTTTTTTTTTTTTATTTTTATTCATAAGCATTTTTTCTACTCCTTTTTTTTTTTTTTTTTTTTAAATTAAATTAAATTTTATTTATTTTTTTCGGGTTTGTTGAACAGCTGAGTTTTTTTTTTTTGTTTTTTTTATTTTGTTTATTCGGACTATCAAACAGCCTACCGCATAAACCACTACTCGGAATATATACAAAAATATCCGATTTCCTTCGTGTTTTGTGGTAATCGTTTTTTTTTTATTTTATTTTATTCCACAGCGCAATTAAACAAAACAAACTTATAAAGTTATACAATTGGAATCTACTAACTGAATCACATCTGTTTCCTGTTTTTATAAAGCCACATATCAATCACTCAATTAGGTTATATAAACAGTCAGAATATTAAAAAAAAAAAAAAAGAAAAAATTATATGAATTCTTCTTACGCTAATAACCCCAATAATATATCACCCACTCCAAGAAGATATAACCGTCGAAATTATCCCAATACTACCAACCTTGACATGAACAACAATGGTACCACTAACTTCTTTTCCAATCCTGGTTATGGTGATTTTATTCCAAGAGATACAGTTCCTCCTCCTCCGTTAAATAAACCAGCTTTTAATAATAATGAAAATGTCTTTGGGACTACTGCCAATCCAAGTAATAATATAACAACAGCAGATGTCGGTATTAATAACCCTATAATACCAGAAGAATATAAGAGAAACTCAGAGTTAATTAGTAGGTTATTAAAACAAAATCAAGAAGTAATTAATAAATTGAATGATAAGCAAGATGAAATCGATAAATTAAACTTATTGGTAGGTTCGTTGAGAGGTAAATTAATTAAATATACCGAATTAAACAAAAAATTGACTCGCAAACTTAATGAACAACAAAAAACATTTGACAGCACTCTGATCGATCGTAATATAGTAAATGGTGAAGAAAAAAGAGAAGAATCGCCGCTACAAAGAGATTTCATTCAAATTAATAAAAATAAAAACACCAAGAGTAACAGCGATTCTAATAATTTTGGCTTGTCTAAAGAAACACCAGTAAAAAAACAGCAAAAAAATACTGTTTTTCTCGAGAATGATTCGAAAATTAATGAATTGAATGATAAATTGGATATGTTAATGAACTTTGTTAAGGAAAAACAAGGAAATGCCTCTTCCATTAATCCTAATACACCTATCGCACTTAATAATAACCATAAGTCTAGCAAACATGACTCGAACAATAATGTTCTCGGTGATACAGAAACACGACAAGAACAAGATTTCAACAAAAAACAATATACCGTAACTGATGAAGATATATTAGTCCAAGAAAGTAAAGAATTAAAAGATTTAGAGATGAAAATCGAGGAAATGAAAAGAAAATTGTTAATAAAAAAGCAAAATGAGCTAAGAAAAGTTTCATTGAACCAAGAATTATTAGATTTGATGGATAAATTAGATCCTAGTCCTCCTCAACAACTGCCAATTCCCGCTCCTCCACCCGCTCCTACAACATCAAATAAGCATTATAACTCCAGTTACATCAATCATCAACATCCTTATCATTATCATCGCTACTATCATACCCCTAATAATGATGCATATGAAAATGTCCCACATAGTAATAACGAGAAAAATAATGATTTCTGTGAACATTGTTATAAAGCTTCAATGGCCATGAAAAATGACAGACCACTGACGTCTTCGCCTCTTTTAAATCATCCAGATCCTAAGAGTAGCAGTATTGGTAATAATGGGAGTAGGAAAAACAATAAGAGCAACAATTTAAGAAACATAAGTTCTGCAAGATCAACAAACCATAACCACAATACAGCTAATAATATAAGTGATTTTATTATAACACCTGATTCTTCTTCAACATCATTGGATCGAGATTTCTATCGTAGAGTGCATAATAACGGTACAAAAAGAAGAAATCGTAATAACAGAAGCAAAGAACATGATGATTTAAGCAATGAAGATAATTACAGTGATGAAGACCAAGATGACCTGAGCCAGCCAAATCCACAAGATATCAATGACAGTGTTTTACAAAGAAAAAAAGAACTATGGTGAGTTTCAATTATTTTAGTGTATTTAAAATGAAAGAAAAATAAGGGACAAATTGATAAGTATGTATAATGTATAGTATGGATATTCTCTGAATTTGTTAATGTTAGATAGAATTAAAAAAAAAAAAAAAAAAAAAAAAAGAGGATTTATAATATATGAGTCTTGGTCAGTATAATAGTAGTACTGATATGTGTATTTTATTTACAGATTCTTATACCAACCCTTTGTAAGTTGTTAGTAATTTTAAAATGTGATATTGTAAGAAAATAAAAAGTGAGTAAAATAATACTGTTGGTTAATGGGAAATAAAAGGCATACAGCTATAAGATAAAGAATGGACACTTCAGATTGATCCATTGGGAAGCTTTCCCCTCACAGACACTTTAATTTTTTTTTTTTTTTTATGAAAAAAATTTTTTTCTTTTTTTTTTTTTTTTTTTTTTGGCTTTCATTATTACGATTTTTGTAACTGTACTTCAAATTTTTTCTTTTGCTTTTTGAATCTTGCTTGATTTTTAGAAATATTCTAAATAAAAAGAAAGAAAGAAAGAAAGAAAGAAAGAAAAACGAAAATTGATAAGCTCAGCTAAAAATGACAGAAGATGGACAAAACATGACAGAAGATGGACAAAAAATGACAGAGGATGAGCAAAAACGACAAATATCGAAATCAGATCCACAGGTCTCACTAACCTTTGACGCCTTATTAAAAAAGCATAGAAAAGAAAAAAAAGATTTGCAAAATCAAATAACTGGCATGAAAAAACAAGCATCCAAATCAAAAAGGAAACAAATCAACAATAGATGTATTGAACTAGAAGAAAAACTAAAATTAGATCATGAACAAGAACTCAAGAATTGGAAAGTTGCAAATAACATGATCGATGAAAATGATGAAGATGACAACGACAATTACACCGAAATAACCCCTGAAAAGCTCATTGAACAATTGAGTCTATCCCAAGACCCTTCTCCGGAAAAGACATCGAGTAAAAATGACAACTATGCTGCGCTACCGCAACCTACCAGACGTCGTAATCGACAAAGGGAAAAACTGGCTAAAAGAGAAGCAGAAATCCAAAGAATAAAAGAAGAAGCACGCAAAGAAGCATATGAACAACCCGATTTGAAGAAAATAGAACAAGAAACATTGGAAAAAATCTATGAAATTAAATCTTTAAAACAAGTTGATATAAAGCCAGATGGTCATTGTTTGTTTGCATCCATATTAGACCAATTGAAATTGAGACATAGTAACGTACAACATCCATATTGTTTCCCTCAGACATACACTAAAAATACCCATATTAATGATCTTGATGTTTATGATTTACGTTCGTTAGCTGCTTGCCACATTAGAGAACATAGCAACGACTTTACACCATACTTGTTTGATGAAAGTACGATGAGTTTAAAAGATGTTAACCAATATACTAAATCATTAGAAGAAACTGCTTGTTGGGGTGGTGACGTTGAACTAATGGCCTTGTCTAACATCTTTCAATGTTGTATTGCAATTATTTCTAGTGGCAAATCCACTATTATTATTAATGAAGATAAATTCAAATCAATGAACCCTGAATTGAAGTTGGTTTATTATAAACATAGTTATGCTCTAGGTGAGCATTATAACTCATTGCATGATATATAATGGGATCATATATAACTAATTAATTTTTTAAATTTTTTTTTAATTTTTTTTTTTTAATATCTTCTAATAGTGCTTTTACTATTAATAACAATACTTGTTGTTTGTTGTCGTTGTTGTTTTACTAGTAAGCACGATTAATGTTAAATCAAAGCCTTTTTTTTTTTTTTTTTTTTTTTAAAAAAAAAAAACTTAGAACGATTTATACGCATTTAAAAAAAAAAAAAAAAAAAAAAAAAAAAAAAAAAATAATAACACTCATATTAGGACCCAAAAGAAAATCAAACTAACAATGAAATTCTCATTAGTTTTATTTAGTACTCCGGTCAAAAAAGTACTGTTAGGTCGACCAACAAATAATTTAACCTCGGGGATCGTTGGCCTGGCAAACGTTGGAAAATCAACTTTTTTCCAAGCAATTACACAATCTAAATTGGGAAATCCAGCAAATTATCCATTTGCCACCATAGAGCCCGAAGAAGCAAGAGTCATTGTACCCAGTAAAAGATTACAGCATCTAAGTAACTTGTATCAAACGGCAAAGCCAGTTCCCTCTACTTTAACCATATATGATATTGCGGGATTAACTCGAGGAGCTTCAAATGGTGAAGGGTTAGGTAACAAATTTCTAAATGATATTCGGCATGTTGATGGGATTTATCAGGTAGTTAGGGGCTTTATGAAAGAAGATATTACACACATCGAGGGCAGTGTTGATCCCGTAAGAGATCTAAGTGTTGTTCAAGATGAATTGATTTTAAAAGATATAGAGTATCTAGAACGTATTAGAGAAAGATTGCAAAAGAAAATGAACAAAACCGCAAAAAGTTGTAATGATTATAAAGAAATGGAATTTGAAATGAATTTGTTAAACTCTTTGGAAGAACATTTGTACGGAGGGCAAAAAATATATCATTATAAGCAGAGCAATGGATCCGCTTGGACTGAAAAGGAAGTTGCGGTTTTAAATAAACACAATTTTCTAACTGCTAAGCCAAGTGTTATTCTTTTGAACGTCTCTCCTAAAGACTACCTGCTACAAACTAACCAATTTAAAGATAATGTTTATAAGTGGATACAAGAATTCTCTCCTGGTGATCCGCTATTGTTGTTTAGCGCTGAATTTGAAACAAAATATAACGAGTTAATGTGCACAGAAAATAAAGCTCCAAAACAACTCCAAGAATATTGCAGAGAAATAGTGGACGGTGAAGCCATTGTGAAGGATATAAAGAGTGCTTTGCCTGAAATCATTACACTAATGAGGGAGAAATTAGGTCTAATCAGTTTCTTCACTTGTGGTCCCTTAGAATGCAGACAATGGTCGATTAGAAAGGGTGCCACCGCTCCTAATGCTGCAGGGATAATTCATACAAGCTTGGAACAAACGTTTATCAGTGCTGAAATTATCAAGTATAGTGATCTTGCTGCTTTAAGCCCCCCATTCCAGGAATCTTTTCTGAAAAACAATGGGAAAATTAAGCGTGCAGGTAAGAATTATATTATGGAAGATGGTGACGTTGCACTTTTCAAAGCAGCAAAAGGAAATGCCAGATAAATAGTTAAGAAAACATGTATATATTTAAAACAGTAAACAAAAAGTTTGTATATAATAATCCAAGAGTGTTACTTCTTTTAAAAATAATGAAATAATACAGATAAATCTGTACTCCAACAGTAACAAATAATAATAAAAAGTCAGAGCATTTGACAAAAAAGGTGTCTCATGAAAATTAAATTCTTCGAAGAGCTGGGTTTATAGCAAATGGCTTTGTAGCCTTGGTCTCATCATAAAACAATTATAGACATAAGTCTATATGTTTTCCCGTTATTATTATTATCAGTATTATTGAGGTTATTGTTATTATCATTATATACATGTGGTATTTCAACTGAAATACATTAACATAGATAAATGAAAATATTGCAAAGTGCGATAGTAGATAAACAAAAGTAATAAAAAAAAAAAAAAATTTTTTTTTCGATTAATAATGGTCCCTCTTATTCCATTAGTGAGTTACAGACTAATTATTTAGCCACAATTTCATTTAATTGTTCATTATCATTAAAAGAGAAAAGGCACATTCTATGTTGGGAAGAAAGTGATGATTTCGCTTTTCTCTAAAAGATCTTGGATATAAACACTTGAATGTAATGGATTTTTAGTTGTATTAAATAACTGAGGATACAAATCTAAAATCTGAAAGAAAAAGAAAAAAAAAAAAAAAAAAAAAAAAAAAAACAATTACAGTTTTTCTTTTTTAAAGATAGTAACAGGTTTTATTTCAGGTTCTCTTTTTTAGGGCTTTTTTTAATAATAATAATTTGAAATTAAAAAAAAATGTTGGACATTAAATGTCCGATTATCTCCGAGACGGGGAATCGAACCCCGATCTGGCATGCGACAAACGCCAATTCTAACCGTTAAACTATCTCGGATCTCGTTGTGGACGCCTTGATATACCTTTTTATCTTAATTTTTGCTTGTTTTTGTACCTATTAACTTGCAATTATATAATCGGTACTTAATTTATATATATATATATATATATAGTTATTTATTAAACCTCGTTTTGTTTTTATATGCTTTTTAAGCTAACTTCATACTTCCCTCTTTTAAGTGTTCTATCATATTATGACATATCTCAAGATTTGATGATTATCATCATAAGCTACTTCATAACATTTATGCGTACAAGACAGTTAGATCCTTCTTCACACACATGGATACACGATATCTGTTAATGTATAGGAAAAACCTAACTTAAAAGAAAAGAAAAACCTAACTAACCTTATTTCAAGGTTCTTTTATTTATCAATTTACACTTTTCGAATTTTTCCATACATGTTCTTCACATTACTGCCAGAAAAAAAAACCCCCACCCCCCGCCCTAATTACAAAATAAAATCAATTGGCAAGCATCGGGATAGTTACTACTAGAGATGTCAAAAACAAGATTTAGATTGTTAGATATTATAAATACTGTTCAACTTCAAAAACAATTTTTGCTTTATTTATATAAATCTTTTATCTATTTTTTTTTTTTTTTTTTTTTTTCCCTTAATATTTTCCGTAGAAAATAAGAAAACACGCTAAAAGCTAATTGCTCTGTTCAATAAATACAACTTATACATTTAGTTGGCATTTCCTCATTAGTCATTTTCGACTCAAAATATGAAAAACATTTTTTTTATAGAATTTATATAGCGAGCATAATAATGGCAATGTGTCGCAACTATTTACTTTCCGCTCACAATTATTTTCAAAAAACTGTGCCATCACTGAACAATTCAATTGGGGGACCTTTTGTTTTAGGGCGCTTAATAGCAGCGATTTCACGACCACCTTTCCAAGAACCAGCTTCAATTAACTGTGGCAAGGAGAATTCAAAGCCCAATCTTTCATTAACCATGGGTAATAAGTGATCCAATAATCCAATGGTCAAGCATCTCCATTCTACAATGGCACCATCTTCAGGTTTATAGGTTGGAATGTCTAATGAATAAGAAGGATTTAAACTTTTTGTTAATTCCAACCCCCTCTTTAAAACATCTGTTTTTAAGGTTAAGACACCAAAATCATAAAATAAACCACCGTTCCTATACTCTGGTAGTCCAGTTTGTAAAGCTTTATTTTCAATAACAAATTTATAACCATAAGTTTCTAATGGGAAAATTAACGAATAGCATAACCATTGTGTTAATTTATGGAAAGTAACAACACCTATGTCTTTATCATCATTTCCAACACCTGCTTTCTTGTCAGCCAAAGTCTTGGTATCTAGAAACCAAGCATCTCCGATGGACTCTCCTCCGATGCTGATTCTACCCTTTGGCCAAATAGAGGTTAACCCAGTCATTAAAGTGTCCCATAATAAATTCAAATCTATCACATTTTGATTATTTTTAGCACCGTTGGGCTCAGAATTTTTGTATAAGTAATCAACTATGTTACCTGGTCTACCATCTTCACCAAAAATTTCTTTGTTACTAATTAAAGCCATACCCAAGTTTTGAATCAATTTTAATCTACCATCGCATCCACTTAACGGGTTTTTTTCAGGGTCGACCTGAAAACCCTTAACAAAATCATCCATTGTCCATGACATTAGCTTGGATCCATTTACTTTATAATTATCTTTGTCATTAGAAAACTTCCCAGTAACAAATAGATAATAAGAAGCAATAGCTAAACCCTCTGAACGGCCAATTTTCTCTTTGGTTTCCGGGTCCGTAAATTTCCAAAGGTTACCAGCACCTGCATCGACTAAAACACTAAAAACAATTAAATCGATTAACTTTCTAGAGATTTCAATGTCATCATATTTTGCGTCATTTTTCCAAGACTTGATTAACTTTTCCAATCTAGGTTCGGTACTTCCATAGTTCAAGTGTTGCCAACGACCATGAGGTGGAATATCTTGATAATTTCCTCTGGGGTAATTCTTCTTAATAATATCATTACAAACAAAATCGGCAACATTTTTCATTTTATTCAGATCCAAAATGTAATAGTTGCCTTCGTTATGTTTTACAACGTATTCATATACTTGGCCAGTGGTGTCTCTTACTGACTTGATAGATTTGTAATATTTTGTGGCACTAGTAGGAGCTTGATCCCCTTTTGCGACAGTCATTTTACACGGAAGGTGAAACAGAAAGAAAAAAAAAAAGTGATAAAATTATTATATATTATGAGTTGGTCTATTTAATACAGCGTGTTTGTTGTGCTTTTTTTTATGGAATAGTTCCTAGTAATATTGATCTGATTATCTATATGTTTATGTCTTTTTAGTGGTATAAATTCAAATGTGTTTTGATGTGTTTTAGAAAAATTATATATACTGTTTATATACTTTTTTTTTTTTCTTTTTTTTTTTTTTTTTATATCTCACCAAATATTTATGATTATAAGAAGTTTTTTGGTGACGCCTATATTGTTTGAAGTTCATACATATTAGACAAGATGATTATATTCTTTTATCTTTAACAAAATGTTATTATCACATTGCTGTCTTCATAAAATCAGTATAAATAATACACAAATATGCGTATTGAACTACATTTCGCCGTATATTTCCACCGGAGAAATTAATATCTCTAATTAATGATATTTGTAAACATTTAATAATTTTTTTAAATCCGGCGGCGCTAATTTCATAGAAAAAAAAAATAAAAAAAAAAAAAATAAAATAAAAAAAATTCAATTATGATTTGCTTTGTGACAAGTATTTACAAACATCCGTACATTTCTAAAAATGGATATATGTATATATATATTTTTTTTTATATTTTGAATTTTCATTGTATTCTTGAATTTTTTAGTAAGAATGAAAAAAAAAAAAAAAAAAAAAAAAAAAAAATAGTTATATATAACATATTGTCTTTACCATTTTTAATGGGAAAGGAAGGAGAAAAACATTGCCTTTTTTTTTTTTTTTTTTCCATTCTTACTAAAAAATTTAATAGACTCTTAAAAACCATTTTGAGGTACTTTTCTTTGTCATTCCAAAGTTTCGAGATGGCTTGATATGTTTATTGTTAAATTTTCCAAGTTTTTCATTACACTTTTACAAAAAATCTAATAAACCCCAAGATCATATAAAAGGTATAAACTAACCAAAATGTCTGAAGTCGAAAAGAAGGAAATCGAACAACCACAAGAAGAAATTTTGAAGATCAGAATTACTTTGACTTCTACCAAAGTTAAACAATTGGAACAAGTTTCCTCCAACATTGTTGAAAACGCCACCAACAATGGTTTAACCAAGAAAGGTCCAGTTAGATTGCCAACCAAGGTTTTGAAGATTTCTACCAGAAAGACTCCAAATGGTGAAGGTTCTAAGACTTGGGAAACTTACGAAATGAGAATCCACAAGAGATACATTGATTTGAATGCTCCAGCTTCTGTTGTCAAGAAAATCACTCAAATTACTATTGAACCAGGTGTCGATGTCGAAGTCACCATTGCTGCCTAAACAGGATTAAAAAAAGTAATTTTTATGGTTATTTTTTTTATTTTTGTTTTTTATTGAGTAGTATGAGTTGTTATTGAATTTCATTTGGTTTATAAATGTATATATATATATATATATTGTATGATTTGGCATTGTATTCATTTTCGACCCACTCTAGGCATTAGCAGTTCTTTATACCTCTGTTAAGCTATCAGTGGTTAAACATAGGAGTCTATAAAATCTAGATACAACTGTTGGAGATGTTTATTATGCCAAATTGAGTTGTATATTTATAATTCAATAATCTTTCAGATTGATTTTTTTTTTTTTCTTTTTGTCTTTTTTAAGAATGTTCGCTGTTTGCAAAAGTGAAAGTGGGAGTTTTATAATAGGCATGGAAATAGCACTGGACGGATTGAAAATCTAGTACATGTTTTATATGCTGATTGGGTGGAATCATGTAAGGAGCTTATTGTGAGAGGGGAAATGGCTGATTTGGATTGTTACTTTATATTGCTTAACTACATAAAAAGTTCGTTCTTTAATCAGAGATTCTTGAATTTCTTAAAAAATTGATAATAAAAATTAATATCACATTTTAAGTTTTCAGGTGTACATTTGAAAAAAAAAAAAAAATAAAATAAATAAATAAATAAATAAGGGCAAAAGCAGTAGAATAATCGCGTATACTTTACAAGATAATAAGATGGTAAGTCAAATATACGTTAAAATGTATATCGAGTAAGAATTTGTAAATTTATTAGTTCAAAAAGCAAAGATTTCAGGCAATCTTATTTGATTATCGTTATTATTTACTTTAAAACCCATAATAACTGTTTCAAAATGTAGGATACTTTTTTTTCTATTTTCTTATCTGGTTATATAAATTTATCTACGATAATACTAGACTTGTAGTCAATTGTTAAATTTTTGTTGTTCTTAACATCATTCCTTTATATATATATATATATTATAATTATCATTTTATTAGGTCGTTACCGAATCTATTTGTCATTGTTTATTTTTAGATATATAAAATTATGTTTTTGAATTAATTATGACAAATATAGGTGTATGAATTTTTGCATAAAGCAATCCAAACAAAAAAAAAAATTTTTTTTTATCTTTTTTATCAAAGAAGTTAAGAATAAATTAGCAATAACATAGTTATTATAATTTCCAAGACCATGTGTTCTTAGTTACCAGGGTTACTAAAGATATTACTGCATTAAAAACCATGGGCAAAAATAATAATGGATCTTTTTAAAAGAGAAGGTGTCATAAGCGTAGTTCAAGATTACTTGCAATAACTATGGGTCCGGATTCAGTAATTATTTTTTCGTTATGTTTAAGATTCTATGCAAGATAAATATAAAATACCATTTAATATTATAAAACAATGATTTAGAACATCTTTAGAGATATTCTTCCTTTATATACCCTTCTAACTTGTTTCTAATTTTATTCTCCTTTACTATTCTCGTTATTCTATTATAGCTGTGCGTCTTAATTAGCATATGGGTTTTCGGATCTGTTGCTTATTGTTAATTGTATTACAATATTGTATTTGTGTAACAATTATAATATGAGTTTAACCAATAACCTATTACCAACAGAGTGTCGTAATATGAAACCAAATGAACACATATTACAACCGAACATACGGAGACGGCCGCAAGAAAAGATTAATAGAAACATTAGAAAAGATTAATAGAAACATTAGAAAAGATTAATAGAAACATTAGAAAAGATTAATAGAAACATTAGAAAAGATTAATAGAAACATTAGAAAAGATTAATATGAACATCAAATATAAATGTGAAAATAAATCATATATAAAGAGATGATTTATTATCAAGTTATTCATCAAAAGTATTTAAGTTATAGTTTTAAATAATCTTTATTATATATTATTATTATAATATTTAAAGACCTAAATAGAACAAGAAATTAATTACCATAATCCGAACCCGTAATTATTACGACTAATCCTGAGTTACGCTTACGATAGGGTTTGTTATGTCGCAGAGAGGATATACTGAGAGGGGCAGGGTTAGTACACAGATTTGATACTTTACTATTTATATCAAGGCAGATGTAATAGTTTGTTGCTTGATCTTTTATATACTTTTAACTAATAACTTATATATTATAACTAATTTCATAATTGATTTCTCTTGAATAAATCCTCTCTTTATATACGATTTATTTTCACGTTTCTGTTTCTGTTCTTGTTTCGATGTTGACACGACAATGTTATATTATTATTGGTTGGTCCTTTATTAACCGATCTTTTATTAACCGATCTTCTATTAACCGATCTTTTATTAACCGATCATTCTATATTCTGTACGGATTGTGATAAACACAATTCTACTTCATAACACAGAGAAATAACAATCCGAGATAGTTTAACGGTTAGAATTGGCGTTTGTCGCATGCCAGATCGGGGTTCGATTCCCCGTCTCGGAGTATTTGGTTTACTTTTTTTCCTTTTAATTTACTTGTTTTTTTGTATTTTACATCCATATTGCTTGGTAACAGTATTAGGGAGTAATTAAATACCAGTTCAGAAATGCTTGTATTTCGGTTTACATTTTTATGAACAAGAGTTTTTTTTTTTTTTTTTTTTTTTTTTTTTTTTCGTTTTTACTTAGTGATACAATGGAAATGGGATCTTTATTGGACCGCCACTTTTTTACTAAAACTTCTAGATTTTATTTTATTTTTAATTTTTGTTTCCTTTTTTACCATTAATATTTTTAATCTTATATTAACCATAATTGCGTATACAAGTGGGCTTTTTTTTTTATTTTATTTTATTTTATTTTCAACATGCCACCCAGATCATAATTAGTAGAATAATTATAATCACTTGATATGGTTTGACAGTTATACGTATTACAGTAAATGGAGCTAAAAAAAAAAAAAAAAAATTATTTTTAAAGGATTTTTATTAAAATTATAAACGTATGTGTTTGGTGTGATTATAACAAGTTTGGTGCTGCTACTGCTGTTGGTAATTATCATCCATCATTTTTTCTTTCTTTATTAAAAAAAGTGGGAATTTCTCGATGGATAGATCTAAATACAGTAGAAATAATAATAATAATATTTAGAGTATTATTAACATATCGTATACCGGTCATATATGATTTGATATATGTAAATGATATATACGTAGATATAAGATGCACCTTTTTACAGGTGGTTAAAAAACACGCACTTTTTAAGTTAAAAAAAAATAAAAAAAAAAAACTCCGTAAGGGGAGCCATGTGGTTCTCTCACGTGGAATGGAATGGAATATTAACGAACAATAAAATAATGTGGAGTATTATATAATCCTCATCATTTTTTTTTTTTGCCCCTTTTTCTTAGTAGCTGCAGATTAAGCGAGAGTTACTGTCAGTATATCACATAACCCGTCATTTCCTTACTGCTAACACTAATAGTGCTATCAATAAGTTATTGGTTTCATCCAATAGTAATAATAATAATATTAATATTAATAATAATTTCCCTTTGTTCCCACTTCGCTTTCGGTTAATTTGTAACAAATGATTCCAATTTAGTTGTTTAATAAGGGCTTACTTTCCTCTAATAACAAATACTAAAATAAAAAGGGGCAAGGGGAGAAGGGTGACTGAAAGTGGATTAGAATCACGAAAAAGAGATGCTGCCAGAAATGTGAAAAAAAAATAGAAAGAAATAAGGTAAAATTTCTTTATACTAGCTTCCTCAACATCAAGAGATACAAGGAGCATCCCACATTACAATAACAATATATTATAATAATTATTTAGTGGAATCTCTCTATTTTTATTTCTTCTAATAGAGTAGCTCTTGTTCTTTAATTTTTAAAGAACACGATACTATCAGCAATATGAAATATAGAAATCAGAAATTAAAAAAAAAAAGAAAAAAAAAAAAAACATATAAAAGGAAGAGTATTATTTTCCATCATTTCTAATCTGTAGTTTTCAATTCTTTCCATATCCCTTCACTTATTTATTTAATTGATAAAGTATAAAAAACAATCACAAACATACAAAAGTTATCGGTTATACATATACAGTATATTCAGATATTCAAAAAAAAATTAACTAAAAACAAAAACAAGTAAACAAACAAATAAACAAGCAAAAATGGTTAAGGTCGCTATTAACGGTTTCGGTAGAATTGGTAGAATTGTTTTGAGAATTGCAGTCAAAAACCCAAAGATTGAAGTTGTTGCCATCAATGATCCATTCATTTCTGTCGACTACGCTGCCTACATGTTCAAGTATGATACCGCACACGGTAGATTCAAGGGTGAAGTTTCCCATGACAACAAAGATTTGATTGTCGATGGTAAAAAGATTTTAGTATACAACGAAATGGACCCAGCCACTTTGCCATGGGGTAAGCACGGAATTGATGTTGTTATTGATTCTACTGGTGTCTTTAAGGAATTGGATTCCGCTCAAAAACATATTGATGCTGGTGCCAAGAAGGTTGTCATTACTGCTCCATCAAAGACCGCTCCAATGTTTGTTATTGGTGTTAATGAGGACAAGTACACTCCAGACTTGAAGATTGTTTCCAACGCTTCTTGTACCACCAACTGTTTGGCTCCTTTGGCTAAGGCTATCAATGACCACTTTGGTATCAAGGAAGGTTTGATGACTACTGTTCACTCCACCACTGCCACCCAAAAGACTGTTGATGGTCCATCCAAGAAGGACTGGAGAGGTGGTAGAGGTGCTGCTTACAACATTATCCCATCCTCTACTGGTGCTGCCAAGGCTGTTGGTAAGGTTTTGCCTGTTTTGAGCGGTAAGTTGACTGGTATGGCTTTCAGAGTCCCAACCATTGATGTTTCTGTCGTCGATTTGACTGTCAACTTGGAAAAGCCAACCACCTATGAGGAAATTAAGACAGCTGTCAAGAAGCTTTCTCAAACTACTATGAAGGGTGTTTTGGGTTATACCGAAGACTCTGTTGTCTCCAGTGATTTCTTGGGTGACTCTCATTCTTCTATTTTCGATGCCTCCGCTGGTATTATGTTATCTCCAACTTTTGTCAAGTTGATTTCCTGGTATGATAATGAATATGGTTACTCTTGTAGAGTTGTTGACTTGGTTTTGCATGTCGCTGCTTAGGTTAAGAGGAAAGATATATATATATATGTACGTACGATTTTATTTTACATATTTACGATTTATTTACTTGTGCGTCCATATGTGGTGCACTTATGACTTATGGGATTAGGTACGTATTTTTCGTTATAACAAATTGAATTTGCTTTTGAAAGAGATTGAGCTATTTTTTTAATGTCTTGATTGTGTTTCTTTGTGGACTTGGTATCTTAAATTTCTCTTGGGAGACTTGGCTGAGCTTGTGGACGTTTTTGTGGGGTCATTCGTTAGTGGGTCGCTTTGCATTGAAATGTGTACTATTCTTGAGTTGTGGGGGGAGGGCGTGGTGCCTGAAACAATATTTTTTGTAAAATCTTTGGGGAATTCGATGGATGATATGTACATACATTTGACCTTTTTTTTTTTTTTTTTTTTTTTTTGCAAATTTCCCTCTCGAAAAACTTTTTTATAAAATAGGTTGTATCAGCATAAAAATGACATTTGTTTTAAAGTTTGACGATAATAACATGGTTATGCGTT
This sequence comes from Saccharomycodes ludwigii, assembly GCF_020623625.1. Classification (NCBI taxonomy): domain Eukaryota; kingdom Fungi; phylum Ascomycota; class Saccharomycetes; order Saccharomycodales; family Saccharomycodaceae; genus Saccharomycodes; species Saccharomycodes ludwigii. Next base: position 928,094 of record NC_060204.1, read on the forward strand.
TATTTTTAAACTTTTATCGAGTGGATAGCGGTGGAGACGTGAAGTGATTATTAAACAAAAGAATCGTTGTTATTTAAAGTTTGAAAAGAAAAAAAGACTAACCAGAGATACCAAACATGTATCTATCAAAGACCGGACTCGACAAAGATTTAGGAAAATATAACAAAGATCCGATATAGTGTAGCGGCTATCACATCACGCTTTCACCGTGGAGATCGGGGTTCGACTCCCCGTATCGGAGTAGTATTTTTTTTCCTTTCCATGTTTTCAATTACCTTTTTAGACCGAATGACTTCCGAACAATAATTTTTTTTTAAGCAAAGTTTTTTAACGTATTAATGCCACCGGATATTTATTTCATTTGATGGGAATTAAACAAATTTGAAAAGAAAAAAATTTTTTTATTTATTTATTTATTCATAAAAATATTAATTTAATAGGCTAACATTTCCCCTTTTCTCTACGACTTTTTTTTCAATTCTTTTTTCAATTCTTTTTTCAATTCTTTTTTTTACATGTGTGCAATTGCTCGAGTTTTTCTCTATCAACCTTTTTTCTCCTATAATACGTCACTTTTATAATGTTTCTCCTATAAGTTTACTTTCCTATTAAACTTTTATAAAGTAAAATTAAATATATAATATAGTATTATAAAATTAAAAAAAAAAAAAAGAAACCCAACCTGTACATATCCCATATACGGACCCATCACCCATGAGCGACTCAGATACCACTGTCAAGGTTATTTTCAAATTACCTCTAAGCTTAGCGTCTAAAGACAATAATAAAATTGAATATGATGTTTCAAGAGAATCTATCGTCACCAACATTGCTGATCTGTTACGCTTTACCCCACAATGCAAATTCATCACGAATTACACGTTATTGTACAATGGCAAAGAAGTCGATTTTTTGAAAAGTTTCAAAGATTTACACGAAACTAGTAAAGAATATGTGTTACATCTACAACTGTCTCATTATACTACTGCTTCCGCTATATCTCACTTTTTATCTTTCAGAAGTTCTATTGGGCTTTTATCTGAAAGTGTTGACGGGATCTCTGAATTTGCCATTTCTGGAGGTGCCACCTTTGATGATTTAAAATTAAAAGACATTAAACCAGCTAAAGCACAACAAGAAAAAGAAGTCACAAAAGAGGATTCAAAAGAAGGTGCAAAAGAAGGTGCAAAAGAGAACACAAAAGAAGATGCTAATGAAGAGAAAGCTCAAGAGTTTCAAATTTCTGAGGAGGAAAAAAAAGAAGTTGTTGATATCATTGCTGAAATTTTAGATAAAGATGCCAAACCAGGCATTTCAAAAGTCTTAGCTTACAAGAATAATTTTATTGCTCCATGTGTTCGTTCGTTAACAATTTCCAATTACAATCCTGTCCCATCATTTTATAAGTGCAGAGGACATACTTTGTACTTACAAGTTGTCACTTTGGAAGGCGAAGTTTTCCATATCACTGGTGATTCTGCTGGATTTTATGTTAACAAATCAAGCTCCAACAAATTTGATCCATCTCCAAAAGATGAATTCCGTGGTATTACTTTATATGACGTTATTTCACACCACTCCAAGAAATTTATTTCTCATGTTAATGATTTGGAAAAAAAGATATCTACATTAGATCTGGCTTACTACTCTCCTGTTACTACCACCTTTTTGAATAAGCCATGGTTTGTTTCTCAACCGAACATTGTTGGTGATTACACCACATTACAAATGCCTGCAATCGAAGGTTTACAACAAGATAGGGATTTAAGTAATGAATTCCAGTCTGTTAGAGATGAGCCTGTATCCACCTTCCATGATCGTGTCTCCAGTGAAAAATTATTGGCCAAAATTGCTCATGATTTCAACGTTGCTGCTGTTACTGGTGCCATGAAAGTCATTAACGGTGAATTGACCCCATTAAACATTGATAGTTCCTTTGCAGAGACGGAAGCTGCTAAAACTTATTACCACCACAACATTTTTTACAGTTATGTTTCTGATTACATGGACGAACATAAAGAAGAAGGTGGTTCAGAATATGTTTCTGCTTCTACCAACGCTGATTTGAACACTATCAAAATCTTACACCGTTTAGGTTCTCAAGAAATTCGTTACTTGTTGACTACTATTGTTGACTATTGTGGCCGCAGAATTTTATGCCAAGCTACTGTTCCTGGTTTACTAGAAATCATGGGTGTTAACCCAGAAGCCAAACCTAAGGAAGATGAGGAAAAGGAAAATTTTGATAGCAGATACGCAAACGATATTGTGGTTATATACGGTTCTAATGATGAAACTGGCGAAATTGCATACAATGAGAAATTTAACAAGAACCTAAATGCTTTAAGCCAGTATTTCCACTTGAAACCACATACTGTTGATGGGAAAGAATTTTTCGTTTCTTCTAAAACCAAGGGATTGGTAGGTTCTGATAAGAGAAACTACATCATGGACCTGTATGGGTTCCAGCCATTGGATTACAAGTTTATTTCTGAGTACTTTGATGGTGTTTCAGATCCTAATCAGCGCTATCCACACAGAAATGCTTTTATTCGTCATGAATTGGTTAATAAATGGTGGAATGAAAAGGTGGAGACTACCAAATTAGATTTATCTAAAGCCTTTGAAGAAAAAGAGTTTAGTTTCAACCCAGATGATGAAAAGGATCCCGTTTCCAAAGAAATTTCTGAATATTTAACTGGTAAAGTTATTCCTCAATTATTCAAAAACATTTTGGAACAATTGGTCACTTTGCCCTTTGATGGTGAACAGTTGACTGATATTTTTCATAAATCGGGTGTTAACATGCGTTACTTGGGTGCTTTTTTGAAACTAGTTGAAGATGAATTGGAAAAGGAAGTCAAGGATCATGAAAAGAAAAAAGCTGAACTTGTTGAGCGTAATGTAGAATACAAGGAGTATGAAAAGAATAGATTAATTAAAATTGAAAAATTGATCAAAGAGAGACGTGAAGAGATCAACAAATATGTTATGGAAGGTAAAGATGTTCCAGAAGAATTAACCAAAAACTTGAATTTGGATGATGCAGATATTAGAAAACCAAATACTGAAGAGCCACATATTGTGAACTATGACAATTTGAACTTTTTACGTTTTATTATTCAGTTAGAAGTTGTTTCTCGTTCTTTGAAGCATATTTTAAAGAACAAATCTTTTGGCTTACCAGTTACTACTGTCCCTGCCTTGATTTCCTATGTTTTCAATTTGTTATTTGGCAATCAATATAATACCCAACCCGAGCTTCAAATTTTAGATCCAGCTTATGCTGAGGATAAGGAAATTATCAGCAGCATTTCTGGCTTGACTCGTGAATCCATTATTAAGCAAATCCAACACGAAGCTTCCATTCGTTTCCATTGTACTATTAGTGACGATTGGTTTGACAAGGAACTAGCTACTAGAAACCAATTTAATTTGATTAGATCTATTTGTATGAAATTTGGTATCCAGTTGTTTAATAAATCGTACTATTTTACTAAAGAACAATTTGAAAATTATAAGGAATCATTGGATAAGAAAACAAGAAACAAGTTACAACCACCCTTACAGACTTTCTCCACAAGTGATTTCACTGTTAGGCCTGTTATTAAAGACTCTGATTATGTGTCAACATTTGCCGATGAATTGTGGAATGCCGGTGCTATTCAATTGAGTGAAAACCAAGAGGAAGCCTTTTCTTTAATCTCACGTTCCATTGCCGTTAAAGAACAAGTCAACGGATCCATCCATGCTTCTGTTGGTGAAAATTATTTGACTTTATCATTCTTTTACTCCAAACAGGGGAAAATCCAAGAAGCAATTGCATTTGCCCGTCAAGCTAGTATTATTTTGGAAAGAACAACTGGTGTCGATTCTTTTGTTACGTTAAAAGCCTTAACCAATTTGGCCATATTGGAATTTAGTAATGAATCTGCCTACAATTGCGTCAAGTTAATATCCAGAATTTTGAACATTTTGGAAGCATCTGTTGGTTATGACTGTCATCCAAGTATTTTATCTATTTTAGAAACTTTACAAAGATTAGCTTTGCGCTGTAAAGAGCTGAATTTGACTGTTAAGATTGTTGAAAAGGTCAATGATTTAATAGTTAAGATTCAAAACGGGTTCAAGGGAACTGCTTATGCCATGAACTTATCCACTTTGGGTAACTTGTATGCTACCTTCCAAGATTATACAAATTCTTTGAAATGTATTGAGGAGGCTCATAAGATCTATTCTGATGAGTTAGGTTTAGATCATAATTTGACTTTAACTGCCACTCAATGGTTAAACAGTTTGAATGGAATTGTTGCATCTCAGAAATTGGCTCGTACTCAGGCTGCTGTAAATGCTGCTCCACGCGGTACACAAGCTAATTCATCAAATAGTGGTGCTAAGAAAAACGGCAAATCTAATAAAAAAAAGTTAGTTGGCAAAAGTATTGAAGAATTGGTTGAGTTTGTCGAAGGCGGTGAGCCTAAAAAATCCAACAAGGGTGGTAACAAACATTAACGTTAGTTAATCATACATATGTATATGTATGGAATTATGTTATGTAATTTTTGATTTTTTTTTTTTTTTTTTTTTTATTCTAAGCTTTGTATTTTAAAATATAACACAATTAAAATAAATGTTTTTGTATATCTATATATGTATATATATTGTATATTCTTCTGTATATTAAATGTGCATTAGTTTAGATAGTACTAACATGAAGGCCGGCACCAATATATTATCGTTCATATCGCTATTGGCTTCTAATATTCCAGAAACAAAACAATTTAACAAATAACGAGAAGCCAGGTCCCATGTGAGACCAATGTCCCTATTATTTTGAGTGGAGGTATAAAAAATAAATAAAACAATAGAAGTAACAAAAGTTAGTAATATAAATGCAAGCGTGCCTTCAAAAGTTTTCTTTGTACCATACCAAAAAATTTTGCCGTATCTTCCGCCAATAATAGATGCAAAAGAATCACCAACACCCAAAGATATAACACCCCACAATTGGTTATCAATTAGTAAAGGTAACGCGCAACCTATGATTAAATAAATGTAAGAGATGATTATTGGGCCCTGGTTATCTCTAAAATCAGCAAAGGACCTAAGTTTCATATCCAACATGGATCCAATCGGCCAAATTTGCAAAAATCTAATATATTCCACGATTAAAAACAACGGGATTGTCCCAGCAAGGGAAATTTTAACAAAATCAGGGTCATACTTAAAGGGAATCGAGATTAATAGCAAAATCAGAAAATGCCAGACTTTTCTCGATGTGTTTAAAGAGACTCCGTTTTGACAAAAAATCACAATATTTGGAATTAAGATTAGTAAACAGGATAACCACACACATAATATAACTAGCCTTGTAGAAGATTGCATAATGTAGTTGTATAACCATATGATTGGTGTGTAATTACTGCTGTGGAAAATAGGGGTTAATAAATAATTGATTAAGATTGGGAAGCCAACTAAAATATTGGACAATAATAAACCCGATCTAGTCATAGACTGTGGTTTGGTGAAAAGGGGATCGATTATAAAATTTGCCAACATGATGATAAAAAGAGCAATTAATGATTTTTGCAAAATTTGGAACGGTAATGAAGTGGAGGAAAAATCAACAATGAATAACACATTGGTTAATAAAATAGAAAATAAATTACATTCAATCAAGGTGAAACTTTTTAATTGGGAGACTTTAACCAGTATCCAACAAATCATATAATTTATTATGCAACAATAGACTATGAACAAATGAGAAAGTTCTGGGACTGCAACGTCATGATTACTGTAGTAGGAAGAAAGAATAAGGTACCCGAAAATGGATTGTAATGGAATTTTAGTGAAAACGGGGATTCTTAAATAGTTGAAAAGCAAACAACAATTTAGTATTAGCATTTTGGAAGTAGTAGTATCACTACTGTACAATAGAGAAAAACTTAATGGCAAAAAAATCAGATAAAAAACATCAAAGACCCCATTTTTATGATTAGTTAAGTGATAATAATAGTAACCTTCGTTATAATTTTTATAGTTGGAAATTTGATTGCTTTGTTTCCTTAATGAATACATATATGCTGCAATAAAAGTCACAAAGGTAACAATTATGGTAGTTATATCAACGGTGGATAATTTGTTTTTCGTATAATCACTTAGAAATAGGATATGAGTGGTTGCCATTAATATGAGAAGTTGGACTAATTTATTGGGAGAACTTAAATCATTAAAAATTAGACGCCATGTTTTAATAAATTGGGTTGGGGTTACCGTTGATTGAAGGTTGGGATCACTCATGGATGAATATAATGTATGGAGACAAAGACCCTTGGTGGAGTGAGATTTAATTTATTGTTGGATAGAGGATATATTTGACCTTGGATTAAAAAGAAAAGTAAGATAGATGAAAAGGTTGTCTTTTCGCTAAGCAGTGGTCAAATTGTGACTGCTGCATTAAAGAAACAAACAAAGAATTAAAAGACAACGTATAAAAAAAAAAGCCCTAAAACGGTTTTTTTTCCTTTCTTTTTTTTTTGAAAATTTTTTAATTACAAACAAAAAAAAAAAAAGAAAAAAGAAAAAAAAAAAAAAAAGGAAAAACAGCAACATTTTTTTTTTTCTTAAATTTCTTCAAATTGTATTTAAATAACAGTTTTTTTCAATCCTTTTACATTCTTAAGCATTATGATTACAATATCGGTATTCAATGCAATCTTTTTATCCTTTATATAAATAATACATATCATCTATCCAGAATAAGAAAAGAAAAAGTAAAAAGACATCCAAGAGGAGAACGTTACAAAGCTTTTTTTCTTTCTGTTCACTGTCTTTTTTTATTTTCTTTTTTTTAGCTACTAACTTTTAAATATAGAGTATTTTGTGTGAATCAAGAAAAGAAAAAGGAAAAACAAAAAAAAACACATTTAAGCATAAAATAAAGAGAAACGTGCTTCAACGTGATGACCAACATTTAAAAAATTACAAACTAGAGTTTCTGAATATCTAATGATTAGAAACTAAATATGCATTTACTGATAGTTTTCCCTTTTAGTTGCTTCTACTTTTTTTTTTATTTATTTATTTTGTTTTTTCCCTTTTCTTTTTTTGGGTTCAAGTACATCATAGTATTGCTTCAAGGATATAGTTGTATCCTTCACTATATGCTATTATATTTAAAAATTTCTTTCTAATATCATTTTCATTTATTTAATTTTTTATGATGAAAAATCAAAAAGAATAAAGCTGGAATTACCTTCTGATTTTTAATTGAAGAACTCTTTTTGGCAAACAACAACCTGACTTAAATATTAATGAATTTGATTTTTATTTTTATTTTTATAATTATTAATCCCTTCTACTTATTTTTTTTTTGTGTACTGACTAACTTTGTTGAATACAGCCGTATTCTTCATGTTAAGGAATATAAGGAGTTGGGATGTGAAGAGTCATAGCACTGGGCACTGAATTTTTTAATTTTAAATTTGAATGAGTGACACTGCTTTTTATGGTGGGCCTCAGAAACCCTCCGTGACTGATCCCTAATCTATTTTAAGTGTTATTTTTTACTGCCTTGGGTGGTGAACAGTTATGTATATGGAAAGAAGTATTTGATATGTTACATATATTTATTTTGAAAATATAGTCGATTACGGTGATGATATTTTTAAAAATAGATGACGAGTCTGATTTTTGAGGTTTTTCTCACTGAAGACAAAAAATTTAATTTTATACCATTCATGCTTTTCTGAAGAATTCGATTAATTTTAATATTATGTATTAACTGAATTATTAGTGAATGATTCTATATTTCTTTCCATGTACAATTTTTTTTTTTTTTTGATAATGATGATACAAATTAAAACTCAAAGACAAGCATATGTCTGATGGAAAAGTTTTTTTCTATATATGAATGAGTGTTTTAACTCAAATGTCTGATCTTTCAATTATCATTAATTTTCTATCTATCTTTTTTGTTAGCATGTTTTATGATGATTCCTTTTTTATCACGACGGTCAACTTATTGTAATACACGTTTAGTATTACCAACTTGATGATAATTGCCTGTGACAGGGCTGTTTAGACTGATACAAAAACATGCTTTCTAATTTTTTTTTTTTATTTTAAATTTTTTTTTTTTTAAACCAGATTTGCGTATTAATGCAATACTTACGAAATGTAAGTTGAATTACTTGTTAAGGATAACAAGAAGATAGATAGAATCTTGATCAATAACTATTATATTCAAAATATATATATGATGACTTTTGTTATTAATTCTAACTGATTTTATTCATGAAGAGCCAAAAAAATAACTTAACGATTTGCATGTCAGTCTGATATATATGTTTTTAAATGTTTAATTATTACTCTTTGTGAAATGCGGAAATAAGTAACATGTTTTTTATGAAAGAATGAAGGGAGCTTTCTAAATGTTATGACCATAAATAAACTTTGTAATAATTGGAATAGCAATAAGTGGAAAGCTTGTTGTTGTTGTTGTTGTTGTTATAATATTACACGTTTCTTTTTTCTTTTTTTCTTTTCTTTTTTTTTTTTGTAATTTTCTTTTTTTTTTTTTGATATTCTTTTTATCTTTCTTTTCACTCATATAATAGAATTAACTTTGCTTTATAATAACCATCAGAATAAAAGATTAACTAACAACAAATAAAAAACCAATCATTGCTTTCGCTAGTCCCTTCGTTCCCTCAACACCATGCCCAAAGAAAATTTAATTTTTAAATTGGACAACCTAGAATACCAATATAATTATTTAAACAATTCATTGGAAAAGTTCGAACCTAGACTGATCACTACTAAAAAATTGTATAACACTAAAAGTATTAAAAAACAAACAATCTTAAACAGCAAATTATCCAAATTAAACAGGGAAGATGTTTTTAAAGACTTAAACAATTTAAAGTTGGATATTTTTAATAAAAAAGTGTATCATTTAACTAAAAAATTAACCACCATTTTCCAAATGAATCAAAATAAAAAGCAATTTCAAGAAAAACTATCTTCTTCCCAAAACCATGACAGTGACGAACTTGATGCCATTGTAGACAGGATTGTTAGATCTAAAGTAGTTAAATTAACGATTCCCAGAATGTGTACGTATGATAGCACTACCAAGAATAAAACAGCACCTGCTTGGATCCAAAGTAGCGATTTTTTTGAAATTTTCCAGGATAAACAGAACAAATACAATCCAAGCATAGTTTATTCTCAAATAATTGTACCATTAGGTTTGAATCCAATTATATCGAAAATATTTCAGGATAAAAAAGTCCGATCATTAGTAACCGAATTTGAAAATGGATTGAATATGTTACTAAACAAAGAGAATAGAAAAAAATCGAGGGAAGAAAACCATAACCAGCAAGCTAAAATTCAAAAAGAACAGACAAATGGAAACATGCATGATGTTGAACCTGCTAGTACGAATGAAGTTGGTGATTCCATTGATAAAAAAAATGATGGAAACTTGAAAGATGAAGATTTGGATGATATCTTGGCTCAATACAAAGACGTGGTAGCAGCATCAAGTGATGAAGAGGAGGATACGTCAAGCAATGAGAGTGTTAGTGGAGGACGTAGTAACGATACATATACAAAAAGAAAGCGTGAAACAGATCAACCACAGCTATCTGCCAAAAAAATATCTAGCAACAAAAAAGATGAAGGCTCTTCGATTAAAAAATATAAATTGCCAGCTTTACAAGTTGGATATTTAAGCAATGAAGATAATGACGAAGATGATTTCTTTGAACCAGAAGTGAAGGAAGAAAAGCCACAAAGGAAAAATAGGAGAGGACAACGGGCTAGAAGAAAAATTTGGGAACAAAAATTTGGTTCTGGGGCCAAGCATATCCAAAGGGAATTGATCAAGGAAAAGGAATTGAGACAACAGCGTCAATTAGAATATGAGCAGAGACAGTTGAAGAGAGAATTAAAAGCTAAGGAAAGAGAAGAAATGGATAAAGAAAAAAGAGAGAAAAACAAAGAAATGGAAAGGAGAAGTAATACAAAGATTCATCCCTCTTGGGAAGCCAAAAAGTTACAAGAGCAGAAATTGAATAAAGTTAAATTTGAAGGTAAAAAAGTTGTGTTTAATTGAACTTGTCCTTACATATGCATATACATGTAAATATAGAAAACATATTTACCTCACTCCTACGGTATTAAAAAATATATACCCTATTAAACGTGAGGCATGTTTATTGATTTTTCAATGTGCTTGCTCTCAATTTCTCAACTGGCCACAACATACTTTTTTCTTTTTATTTTTATTTTTATTTTTATTTTTTTTTCAAAATAGACAAAATAGAATAAATAAGAAAAGCAATTGTTATAAAAATAAAATAAAACAGCGACAATATATAGATATACATATATCTAATTATATATATAATAACAACGTTTGTATAGTTTTTTCTTTTTTTAATTTTTTAATTTTTTTTTTTGTTTTTTTTTTTTTTTTTAAATGTCTTCAATTAATAAAGAAAAAAAAAATCAAAAACCAAAAAAGTAAAGAATATTTAAAACAGTACATAGTACCTTAAAAATAATTTCTTAGACATTATAAATATTAGGAACGAAAAGAATCAATCCGTTACAACAGAACCTGGGATTCATCCATTCATTCAGAAATTTGACCGGTTAATGGGTCTCTCTTTTTAAAAGTTAACAACAAGTCATCTTTGGGGAAAATAGTAGCAAAAACTTTAATGGTTTCACTTAGTGGAGTAATTTCATGTTCCCAATTGGATTCCAAAGCAAATTTACCAATTAAACCGGCAAAAGTCATCATAACATATTTTTGACCTAAACAAACGTGTGGGCCTGAACCGAAAACTAACCAGTTCCTTTTAGCTTCATTAGCTTTAGAACCTTCGACCCATCTCTCTGGAATAAAGTCATCTGGGTTTTCATAAACCTCAGGATCGTGTAAAGCAGGGTATAGAGTTGGAATCAACATTGCGCCTTTAGGGGCAGTATAGTTATCAGCGACAGGAAAGTTCTTTTTTACGACATATGGAACCATCAAAACAGGTGGTCTATAACGTAAAGTTTCTTTAATGACCATGTTAGTATATTTCATTTTATCAATTAATGGTAGAGTTAAGCGCTCTTTTGGATTGCCATTTCTAACTTCTAATTGTTCCTCTCTAACTTTTTGCAAAACATCTGGACGATCAGCTAAGATCTGGAATAACCAACAAGCCAAAGACGAGGAAGCATCTTGGGAAGCGAATAGAAAGGTAAAGACAGCCTCACTCATTTCCCTATTAGAAAACTCTCTATGCAAAAACTTAGCATCTGGATCATCACTGGTTTTGGCATCATGAATCAATTTGGCCCAAGCATCCAAAACACAGACTGGTTTCCCATTTTTGGCAGCGTGATCTTTAGCCATTTGAGCACAACCTTCAAAAATTTTCATGGTCATATCAGCAACTTTCTTACCATACCAAGTCTTGGTGTATGGTAGAATAATTGGGAAGTTAACTAGTTCCAATGCGGCTGTAACTAAGTAGTAGTCATCAGCAACTTTTCTAATTTGATCTTTAGTGATATAATCACCGCAAAATGCCTTCAAGGATAAAGCACACATAATTTCTCTCATTTCGTGAAAGTAAACCTGAGGTTTATAATCATTAGACTTGCTAAATTCAATAAATTTTTTGATATATTCATCCATAACAAGCTCTTGAGATGGTAAGTATTGGGATAGAGCTTGTTGGGTGAATAGACCATTCAACGATTTTCTATAATCAGTATGTTCCTTACCGTCTAAAAATACCCAGTTGGAAGGTCTTAAAATCTTGATAGCAACATCAACAACACATGGCTTAACAAATTTGGGAGATTGCAAAATTTTTCTGGCCAATTCTCTAGTGCTTGCAATGACAACAAATTTGTGGAAAATAGAAACACAGGATAATGGACCGCTATCCCACTTGGCTTTATATTCCTCAAATTTAGGATCCAAACTTTCTAGAAATGGACCAATAATAGGCCAAACTTTGAAATTTGGGCCGGCAATCGAACCTTTTTTGATTTGGTAAGAAACTTGGTCCCAAACCAATCCAACAAAGATAAAAGTGAAAAAAATTTTCCAATATGATATGGTTGATAAATAGTTTAAAGCATTTAAAACAACGTTACCACTAGATGGTGATGTTGTGGTAGTAATGTTTTGGATATCTTCGACCACGTTGTCAAGTATTAAACCACTCATTTTAATTATTTATTTATTAATATATATATATATATATATATATTTTTTTTTTTTTTTCTTTTTTTTAAATTTCTAACACTTTTCTAATTTTGGTTATCAATAATAGTAAAACTGACTTAGTGTTATCGTGAAAATTGATATGGAGGATAATAAGGGAGTGATTAGAGGAAGAACAGATGAGTTGTATTGAATGATGATTAAAGTTGGGTTTATATGGAAACCAGATTGAAAAAAAAAAAAAAAAGAAAATGATTTGATAAGAAGTATAATTCGAATGTCTTTATTTATATATGTATGGAAGTCGAAGGTAAAAAAAAAAAAAAATTAAATTAAATAGAAAGAAAAGAAAAAGAAAAAGAAAAAAAAGTTAAAGAGAAAAGAAAGGAACGAAGGAAAAGTAAGGGAATGTAACCGATAGACTAAAAGTTGTCGAAAAAGTATAAGGAGAGAAAGAAAGCTAAAGTATAAAAGATTGAAATAATACGAAACGGGGAAAACCTTTTTTTATTTAATTTAATCAAAGTTTATTTTTTTCGGTTTTAAAGAACAAAAGCAGCTGGTTGTCGTTTATAAACAAAATTAAAGCTTAATATTAAGAAAATAACAAGATAATCTTTGCTTTTTTACCTTCGTTTAATTCTTGCTTTTGTTTTTAACAAACGAAAAACAACTAAAAAATGTGATCGTTAATAACGCTGCCGTTTAAATAAACAATTTCATAATATTATAAAATAACTCATTTCCAGTCATGAGACCGCTGTTCTTTTTTACAATACAAAAATAATTAATAATCAGAAGTACATAGAAATAAAAAAAAAAAAATAAATCATATATACGACCCCAGAGAGGGTTGAACTCTCGATCTTGCGATTAACAGTCGCACGCCTTAACCAACTTGGCCATGGAGTCATAACAATTGAAGATATCGTAAGCGTAACTCAGCATTAGTCGTAATAATTACGGGTTCGGATTATGGTAATTAATTTCCTGTTCTATTTAGGTCTTTACATATTATAATAATAATATATAATAAAGATTATTTAAAACTATAACTTAAATACTTTTGATGAGTAACTTGATAATAAATCATCGCTTTATATATGATTTATTTTCACATTTATATTTGATATTAATCTTTTCCAACATTTCGTTGTTATTCTATAAACGGCATCTTTGTTACAAAGATTTCCTATTAAGGTAATTTCCATTACGGAGACTTCCTGTATGTTGGTTGTAATATGTGTTTACTTGATTTCATATTACGACATCCTCCTCCTCCGAAACTGAGTGCTTCCAGAGTTGTTTAAAGTTTGCCAATAAGGCTGTCTTTCTGTAGTCAGGTAATTTGTTAAAAATTCTGAGTGGTATTTCTACAGATAGAGTTGGGTCGACATCGCTGAACTTTGCATACAGCTTCGTCTTATCTTCTGTGATTCCAATTACGCTAACTATTTCGGTTAATCTAAATTCCATTTCTTTTTCAGTTCTTGGCGGATGTTTTGGGTACCTGTCTGGGTCATGTTTGAATTCTTTCAACCATTCAATGTTAATTACTCTATGTGTCTTTTTAGTACTTGGTAAATCTATTTCATAGGCGTTATCATTAATTTTCTTTACTACCTTGAAAGGTCCTAAATATATCGGTTGTATCTTCCAGTATTTGCCTTTAACGAAGTATGCGTCTCTGTGTACTAATACATGTTGTCCTGGTTCTAATATAATTTGTATTCTCTTGTTGTTCTTGGCTACTTCATTGTTTTCAGCGTTTGCAGCTAAAAAATCTTTTGTTCGCAATTCTATTGCTTTCAATTTCTTGGCTAATTCAACTGCGGAGTCATTTTGTGCTGAACTCTCCCCCTCCGTAAATATTTGTGGTTTATTAGGAATATAACCCAAATCAACTTCAAACGGAGCAGCTCGAATACTAGATAAATAAGTCGAATTGTAACAAAATTCTAAAATGGGCAAAAAATTATCCCATTGTTGATGATGTACGGAGCAATAGCTTTTTAACATACGACCTAAGATTTGAATAACTCTTTCAGTTTGTCCATCTGTTTGAGGATGGTTACTACTTGACATTTTTAATTGAATTCCTAATCGTTTCACTAATTCTTTGTATGCAGTGCTCATCATTCTAATATCCTTGTATGAGGTAATAAATCGGGGAAATCCGTGGTAAGCAAAAACGTGTTTAAATAGTAAATTAATAAGTTCAATGGAACCTGTAGTGCACTTGCATGGTATAAAGTGGCATCGTTTCGAGAATCTGTCTACGACAATTAAAATAAAGTCGTTCTGACGAAATGTAAGTGGTAGTCCTGAAGCAAAGTCGATAGTAATATGTGACCATCGTCCTTTTGGAACATCTAAAGATTGTAGTAAACCTTGTGAGGCTCGTCGGTGTTGCTTCATAACTTGACAGTTGTAACAATGTGCTACGTAATCTTGTATATTCGAATATAAACTAGGCCAATAATAGTCTTTTGCAATTTTATGAAAAGTGATATCGGCACCAAAGTGTCCTCCTAATATAGCATTGTCATGATAGTACTCTAACACTGAATTTCTTGCTTTTTGTGGTACACATAGTCTGTCTTTGTAATATAAGAAATTGTCTTTGTCTATTGTATATGCTTCTTGAAATTGTCTTGATGAAGTCCATTTTTTCTGATATTTCTTGAATAAATGTAAATCCATTCCTTCTGTGTTCACATTATCTATATGTTTCATTCCGTGCAAAACTGCAGCACACCAGGGGTCATTCTCATAAAGTTCAAGCCATGATTTTGCATCAATGGTATCTACTTCTAAGCTTTTACTGTCTCGCGATAGTGTGTCAGCAATATGGTTCATTGTACCTTTTAGGTATGTCAAAGTGAAGTCGTATTCACTTAGCAGGTCTAACCAGCGGGAAATTCTTCTTGACGGTTCTTTCTTATTTTGTAATGATAAAAGTGAAATATGGTCTGTTCTTAATTCAAAATGGTTTCCATGTAGTAAATATCGGAAATGATTTAGTGCTTCAATTATTGCTAATAATTCTAATTCTCCAGGTGGGTAATTCTTTTGTGCACCTTGTAAGCTTTTACTGAAGTATCCAATAACTCCAATTAGCTTGTTGTTTTCTAATTTTTCTAATACGGCTCCAAGTCCATCATACGATGCATCGGTAGTTAGTCTCATGTAACATTTGGGTGTATACGGGACTAATATTGGTGGTGAGCCTAGTGCTTTCTTTAAAGTTTCAACGCTTTGTGTTTGTTCGTCTGACCATTCAGTCTTCTTTGCTGTAAATTCAACTAGTGGCTTAGCTATATGACTACATCGTGGTATAAACCTTCTGTAAAAATTAATCATTCCTAAGAATCTCTGAACACTCTTAATATCTTGGGTAACTACTAAGCTCTTAATAGCATCGGTTTTTCCTTGTAATGGTCTGATACCATCACTACTAATTTCGTGTCCTAAAAATACTACTTTTCTTTGTGCAAAATAACATTTTGATCTTTTTGCAACTAAACCATGATCTTTTAGTCTTTGTAATACTGTTTCTACGTGTTTCCAATGTTCTTCTGTATTATCACTGTGTATTAGAATATCATCTAAATAAATACAAACAAATTTTAAATCTCTGAATATGTCACTCATTAGTCTTGCAAATGTTGAAGGTGCATTTCGTAAACCAAAAGGCATAACAGTAAATTGATACTTTCCAAATGGGGTGACAAAACTAGTCAAGGGTTTGTGTTCCTTTTTCATTGGAATTTGGTAATATCCATTTAATAGATCTAAGGTTGTGAATATTTTCGAAGATCCTAGTTTGGCAAATATAGTGTCTAGTAATGGTAAGGGAAACAAGTCTGGTTCTGTATTTTTATTCAACATTCTGTAGTCAACACATAATCTGTAATCTCCAGATTTCTTCTTTACCATGATTATGGGTGAAGCTATTGGGGCTTTGGATTCTTCTATGTATCCATCTGACAATAAGCTATCAACCATTTTCCTTGCTTCTTCTTCAAGCTTGGGTGTACTTCTGTAAGGTTGCATTTTTGGGAGTCTCTCGGGATCCTTTAGTATTATTTCATGGTGTACATTTACCAATTTATGTGTTTCAGGTAATAATTTAGTACCTACAATATCTCTAAACTTTTTCCTGAGCCATTCTGGAATAAAGTTCCATGTTTTATTTTCCTTTGTTTCAATCGTCACCTCTAATAACTCGTTCAACTGTTCTTTGTCCTCGGTTTCTATGTTCAACAGTTCAGGGTTTGTTTCAAGTATGGGGTTTCCGACAATAACCTTGTTGTTAATTGTGTCTAAAATATACGCATCTATTTTATATTCTTTGTCGTTAATTGTAAAACGTACTGTTGTAGCTTTGTTCGTACCTTCTTTGGTTCCTTTAATCGCTCCACTTATACTCTGAAAGGGCGCTTTGGAAACTTCTAATCCAATTATCTCTACTAGATTTCGGCTAATTACACTTGTTGGGGCTCCTGTATCCATCAGGACCGTTGCTAGTGTTGCATCGTTCAATAACAATTCTACTTCCCTCCTCCTTCCAATTTTAGGAGTTTTCATAATTAAGGGGTATATACGAGAGTTTTTTCTTTCTTTGAGTCTTTCTCTCATTCTGTCCATAACTTCATCCCTATCGTCTATTTCTACGATTGGATTCGTGTCTTTTTCTATTCCTGCCGTACTGAGTTGTTCATCTGTACCGGTTTCTATTCCTTCAGCTTTTGTGTCGTTTGTAGCTGGTAATTGCGAGTTAGCATCGTAAAACACTTCTTCCTCGTCTTCGTTATAATATTGTTCAAATTTTCCTAATTCTTCAGGATCAGCGTAGGCAAATTCTACGTGACCTTGGTATAGACTTTTTATACTATTTGGTTCTGGTCTTTGCAACGGTTGGTTGTAATTATTATTATTATTTTTTTTCTTTTTTAGTAGTAATTTTTTATTGTTTTTGTAGTTTTCTTGTTGTTTTTTCTCTTTTTTCGTAAATCTAGCGATGGTTTTTCTATTTTTCTGTGTGTTTAAACAGTTTAGTTCAATATCTCTGAGGCGTGGGAGAACTCGCGTTTCTCTTTTGACTCTTTGGACATTTAGAAGCGTAGTGTCCTGAATCACCACATTCATAACATAATCCTTTATTTCTACATAAGCTTTCGAGGCGATTTTTCCAATAATCGTTATTCGAGTTGGACTTGTTGAAATTACGACGGTTTCTGTTATTGTAATCCCAACGTTCTGAGCTGTTGTAATTACGACGTCCTGAACTACTATTACGGTTCATATATTTGGATTGCATGGCATCGATTTCCATGGCATCCGGATCATTACTTGTTGATGTTGGTGTATCATACCAATTTACATTATTCGTTTTAGATCCTAAGTTGTCAGCTCTCCAGGCCATCTCTTCGGCTTCTCTCAAGGTTTGCGGGTCACGAATTCTCAATTCTCTACAAATGTCCTTTTTTAACCCAGCGATGAAAGTTACAATTAGGGCTTTTTCTGAGACAAAGTCGATAGGTAATAACAATCTAGTTTTCTCGAACTTGTCAGTGTATTCCATAACACTCTTGGTCTGTCTCATTTTATTTAAATCAAGGTACATTTGGTAAGGGTCGATAGCGGCGCTACCAGATATCGTAAGCATAACTCAGGATTAGTCGTAGTAATTACGGGTTCGGATTATGGTAATTAATTTCTTGTTCTATTTAGGTCTTTACATATAATAAAGATTATTTAAAACTATAACTTAAATACTTTTGATGAGTAACTTGATAATAAATCATCGCTTTATATATGAATTATTTTCACATTTATATTTAATATTAATCTTTTCCAACATTTCGTTGTTATTCTATAAACGGCATCTTTGTTACAAAGATTTCCTATTAAGGTAATTTCCATTACGGAGATTTCCTATTACGACAGAAGTTGTAGTAATATGAAAGCGACTAAACGCACATTATAACCAACATATGAAGAATGTCCACCGCAAGAAGTAAACGCATATTAAAACCAACATATAAAGAATGTCTACCGCAAGAAGTAAAGTAATAAATAAGTCAACCTCAAAAGTGCTACGCTCATTCAAAGCAGATCATTAAAACACTACTAAGGTGAAACAACAACGAAATGTTGGAAAAGATTAATATGAACATTAGATATAAAGTGATGATTTATTATCAAGTTACTCATCAAAAGTATTTAAGTTATAGTTTTAAATAATCTTTATTATATGTAAAGACCTAAATAGAACAGGAAATTAATTACCATAATCCGAACCCGTAATTACTACGACTAATCCTGAGTTACGCATACGATAGAAGTATTCTTATATTTGATATTTGATATTTGATATTTTATATAAAATAATAAAGGTTGTTATAAAACTATAAATCAACCATGAAGAACATCTTGAACGGATCCTTCCCTTTTATACTTTCCCCCCATTGTTCTTGCTCTTATTCTTCTTCCATTATTTCATTTTGCATTTCGCCAATCCATGGCTAAGAATTTATTATTAATCATGCTTTCTTATTGTGTTTATGATTGTTAGTTATAATACGTATTCCTCGGCGGTTCATATCACAACAAAATTCTATTTTCTATTGCTACTCTCTTTTAATAGTAGTTACATACAACAATAATAGGAATAATAACCATGGAAAGAACAAACTAAGATCGTCAACCATTATTATTATTTTATTTCATTTGAAGTTCTTATTTTTTTTCATTTGAAGTCCTTATTTTTTTTCAACTTAACTAATAATAATTCCTTAATACATATAGTATATATATATATATATATATATAAACGTATTTAATTTATAGTTTTTATAGGAAGAAAAAAAAAAAAAATCCTTTTCTCACACTAGACCATAGACAGTATTTCTTATAAACTTTTGTTCATGAATTTCCTCCTGGTAAATGCCAACCAAAACTTGCTAGGATAGTTGCCAGCTCCAGTTTTAACTTGTTGCAAATTACTGTCCCAATAAACTCTTTGTAGCAATCTCATACTCAATTCTTGACGAAATTGTTGTAAATACGATCTTAATAGTTCCATAGCATTTCTATCTTGTAAAGGGACAGAATATATATTATTTAATGGAAATCCACCCTCACCAGGGACCTTAAAATTATCCAAAGATAGATTGGTTAGAACTTTAACTGCTTCATTATAATCCATTCTATTATTCAAATGGTTTAGACAAGAATTTATATACAAAATCCCGTAGATCAAAACTCTGTCACTTGGAGACTTGATTTCAAAGTTTTTGAAAAAAGAGTTGGCTCTAAACAAATCTAAACATTCATCTATAATATCGTAATCTGAGTTAGCAGGATAACTTGGTCCCCTGAATTGTGTATTTATTGGTAATAGAACGAAATTGCCAACAAATCTATCGTTATTGGTTACTTGAAAAGTGGAATGGTAGGCCTATTTGTAATATATATATATAAATTAGAAGCATAATCATTATAACTATTTTAATGAGCGGGGGAGGAAAGGGGGGAAAGAGAAGAGAAAGAAAGGAAGCTTTTTTTTTTCTGTTCCAATTCCCGAATCCCCTCGTATTTTTTTAGTTACAACTTTTTGAACAAATTTATGATTTTTGAATTTGTTAGTAAAATGGAGTTTTAAAAATAATAAATAGAATTTTTTTTAGTATAATGTATGCATACTGGCATTGGTATAAGTAGGTGTTTCTTAGCGATGGTTTCTAGATATCAATTGACAGATGCTATGTTTGAATGTGGTAAGAAATAAATACAATAAAATAAAATAAAAGAATATGAAAGAATATAAATTCAAAATATTTTATTATATATTTCTTTCTCCTAAAAACAAAAAAAAAAAAAAAAATTTTGGTATTAATTCACCGAACTTGTAGAAAATCCGCGATACAAACGCTACCCGGTCATCACGCCCTCCCCCCCCTTTTTTTTTTTTTTTTTTTTCTTTTTTTTTCTTTTTTTATTCGGAGAAACAAAAAAAAAAGGAAAACCGAAATGCGTAAAGGCCGCAATTAACCGATGATGGTTATTTTGTCTAATATTTTAATGGCATCAACTATTTTCTTTTTTCTTGTAATAATAAAACAAAAAATTAAACAACATTAGAAAATGTAACTTAATTTTAATTTGTTTTACTTCTTTTTATTTTAATTTTTTTTTTTTTTTCTTTTAATTCCAAATTCATTTAATTCCAATTCATTTAATTTTAAACTACTTATTCCATAAAGTTGAAAAAAGTAAGAAAAAAAAAAAAATTAAACATTACAAGTATAAATATATAATATACTAAAAAGAGCATCAATCAGAAGTAATAATAATAAAAAAAAGGATTTTATATACATACAACATATATTATCATATCAATAAACAACGGTACAAAACAATTTTTTTTTTTTTTAAAAGATAGCAAAGGATAAGCGAAAACTATATATATATATATATATATATATTTATTTATGTATATATATCAATAGTCCAATGTACTGCCCACCTTCTTCTGCCACCAAAACTAAAGTGAATAAACTTGACATCGCTACTAAGGAAAATATTTTTAGAGACATATTTGGTACATCTCGTCAATACAGCTATTACGACACTGATAATAATACTGCTATTGAGAATAACCCAACAAATACCAATGAAGATTATATTGATCGAGTTTTATCTGGTATAGACATTTCAATACCCCCAACTCTAAACAATCAATTTACCCACACTACAAAAAATCTAAGAGATAACGAAACTAACAACAGTACCTTTTCCAGTTGTGAGTCTACTAATGACACCTTATTACAAAATACATCAACTCAATCATCGTTATCTCTCACTAATATTAATAATAACAAGACGCAAAAATCACGTAGAAATGTTATTTCTCCCACTGATACCACTTTGTCCAACAAAGACACTGAATTGATGATTAAACAAGTTTCAGATACAGAGAGTATAACAACTGATACACCAGAAACTTCACCAATAAAACCAAATTTTGAAAAACAGCAACAAGAGCCAACCTATGTATCCAATTCTTCTCCGAAGAAATATAATTTAGAAAAGATTGTGACCAACAAAGTTAATGGCAGCAGCTCAAACACTTTTGTTAATCCTGGCAACGCTAAATATAGTAATACAAAAAAGCCGCTATTGAAACCATTAAATTTGAAGTTTCAATCGTCTTCTTCAAGTTTATCGACCCAATTTAATAATAACAGCACCACTGTTATACCCAAGTCGAATGCGTCTAGTTCTGGTGGTAATACTAATAGTACTTCCAAGTTGAAAAGTCCAATGCATAATATAATGGGCGGTTTGTTCAATAGATCGAGTTCTGCATCTTCACATTCTTCCCTTGTTAATAGCCCAACCACACCATTATTTGGAGGGAGTGGTCAAAACGCTAGTAATACCAATTCTCCACAACGAAACCCATTTTCATATGACACTTTAAATGCAGGCAATAATGATAATGGTGCTTCCACAGAAAGTGGGTTCCCTAACAGCAAAAATACTACCGATGGCATTAATACCAACACTCCAAGCTTTGGTGCAAGAACTTTATCTTTAGGGTCCAATACTTTAAAGCATATGGCATCTTCAATACAACAAAAATCTGGTAGCAGCAACGGAAAAAATTTGTCCCAACATTCCAGTAGCAGTACATTGAATCTGAATTTTATGAACAGTGCTACTAATGCTTCCAATAATCCATTTTCTTTTACAATAGCCAACAATGATCAATCAACAACATCTGAAGGGCTGAGATCAAGGTCGTCTGCACCATATATAGCACATTACCACTCCAATAATACCCATCACCACTCTCACTTTAAAAGAATAACGTCAAGTACATCGTTACACAGTAACTATAGCAACAATGTCAATACTGCGCCCTCAACACCAATTTCTTCCTCTGCAGGCGGTGGCAAGCGTCAAAATAGTATATCTTCAGCGGGTAAAATATTTCCATCGCATAATACTGCGCTATATGCCACATCTTCGATGAAGAGACCGCAAGTCTATCCAGCTATTTTATCTAGGGTAGCTTCCAGATTTTATAGGAATATACCTGTTGGTGAACACAAAAAGGATGGATTAGTTTATAGAGACAGTTTTACTGGTCAAGAGGCGGTTGATGTGTTATGCTCTATCATACGTACCAGCGATAGAAATTTGGCGTTATTGTTGGGTAGAGCTTTAGACGCACAAAAATTATTCCACGATGTTTTTTACGAACATCGATTAAGAGATTCTGCTAATGAAGTTTATGAGTTTGCCAATCCCAAAACCAAAACCACCAATATTAACAATTTAGGATCTGTAGTGGTAAATGCTGAATTAGCCACTAGAGAATTGTTGTCATCTGGTTCCTCATTCAATTTATTGTCTTCGCCCACAACTAATACCGCTACTACTACTACTACCACTACTACCAATAATAATATCAATGCAAATAGTCGTAGTGCAAGTAGTACTAGTACTATAAGCAATTCCAGTGATATGCTTGATGCATTCAACACCAGTACGGATTATATTGGCAACAAAGTGAAAAATGGTAGAAGCACCATTAAACCTTTTAATATCAATGGTGTTTTTATTTTATTAGCGGAATGTTACTCTCCAACATGCACTAGAGATAAATTATGTTATTCCATTTCATGTCCTAGAAGATTAGAGCAGCAAGCTAGGCTGAAGCCTAATACTATGTACATGAATAATTCTCACTTTAATACCAATAATAATATTAGTAGTAGTAGTGGTACTGCTATTGCTACTACTACTACTACTACTAATACTAATAATAATATCAGTACTGTTACTGGCGGTAGGAGTAAAAGCGTAACAACCATCGGCAGTGGTGCAATTAAAAGCGGTCAGTTGAAAAGAAACGTGACTGTAGTTGACGATGATGATGACTCAGATCCTAAATCGTCATGGACCAGTAGCGTGCCCAAAGAAGTGTGGGCTGATTTAGATAAACATGAAATTAAAAGACAGGAGGCAATTTATGAATTTTATATGACGGAAAAAAATTTTATCAAAAGTTTGGAGACCATAAGAGATACAATAATTAAGACGTTAGCAGAAACCAATATTATCCCTGCAGACATTAGGAAAAACTTTATCAAACATGTCTTTGCACATGTGAATGATATTTATTCTGTGAATAAAAGGTTTTTGGAAAGTTTGACTGAACGTGTTAAAAGCAGTGCGATTATTGATGGGATTGGTGATATTCTACTAAAATGGATACCTTTTTTTGAACCATTTGTGTTATATATTGCAAGTAGACCATATGCGAAATATTTAATTGAAACACAAAGAACAGTCAATCCATATTTTGCCAGATTTGACGAAGATTTGATGAATTCTAAATTAAGACATGGGATCGATTCATTTTTGTCGCAAGGTGTTTCCAGACCGGGCAGATATGCGTTATTATGCAGAGAAATCATAAAGTATAGCAAAGATAATGTTGAGCACAAACGAGATTTAGAACATTTAAATAGAGCAATGGATGCGTTCAATGATTTTATGAAGAGAATAGATAAAGCCAGTGGTGCAGCTCAGGATAGACACGATGTTATTTTATTGAAACAACGTATTTTATTTAAGAATGAGTTTGTGAATTTAAGATTAAATGATGAAAAGAGAAGAATCAGACACGAGGGGTTATTGAGTAGGAAGGAAGTTAATTCTAGAAGTGATCTGGTAAGTGTTGGTGGTAATAGTGGTGGAAATGGATTTTACGATGGTGATATACAGTTTTATTTGTTAGACAATGTGTTATTATTTTTAAAAAGCAAAGCTGTGAATAAATGGCAACAGCATAAAGTTTTCCAAAGACCCATACCTTTGCAATTATTGTTTGCTGCTCCTGGGGAGGATATACCAAATTTGAGGAAATATATTGGTAGTTCTCCTGGCTGTGCTTCCTGTTGTTTTGTTCAATCACAAGAGTCTCTCACACATTCTGCGTCGAATCACAATACAAGTGCTATTGCCATTGGAGGAGGAGGAGGAGGAGTCAGCTCTAGTATTTCTAGTGGTAATTCTACGCCTTTGACACCACTTGGCGATTCATCTGATGTAGCATTAATACACAACAGCACCAACAGCAATGCCATCGGAAGTAAAAATGCTCTAACGTTTATTTACTATGGTGCAAAACAAAGGTATCAAGTTACCTTATATGCTGCGCAATACGCGGCGTTACAAACGTTACTGGATAAAATTAGACAGGAGCAACATAGAATACTGACTCAAAACCATATTTTCAACGTTAAAAAGGTGACTAATAGATTTTTTGATTACAACAATAGAATCAATAGTGTTTGTACATTTGATGGGGGCAGGAATTTATTAATTGCCACAACATCTGGCCTATACGTTTTCCATAGGGTGAATCATAGGGGAAGTGGCAATGGTGATAAGCCACGTAATCAGCCACAAAGAATTATGTCTAAAAGTAATATTACACAAGTGTCAGTGTTGGAGGATTTCAAGACGGTTTTGTTGTTAATTGATAAGAAGTTGTACAGTTGCCCGATTAAGCTATTGTATGATACTGGTGCCAGTATTGCAAATAAAGGGGCTAGTAGTGGTAGACCTGGTGGTGTCAAAGATGGACAATATTTGAAAAGGTATTCCAAAGAGTTAATGAATCATGTTAGTTTTTTCAAAGACGGAGATTGCGGCGGTAAAAAGTTGATAGTGACGGCTAATTCTTCTCAACATTCAATTAAATTTTTTGAATTGGAGCATCCATTAATGAAAAAAAGTGGAAGCTCTACTTCTAGCGCAACAACAAACAAAAAAGTTATTGAAGTGTATTTTGATAGTGAACCGATTTCAATTTCCTTTTTGAAAAACAATTTGTGTATTGGGTGTAAGAAGGGGTTTCAAATAGTTTCTCCATCACAAGTAGTTCATGAGCCGTTATTGGACCCAGCGGACACGTCATTAGAATTTGCTCTTCCAAGAAAGGGGGATGTAACTTTACGACCAATGTCAGTTTATAGAGTTGGTAATTTTTTCTTTTTATGTTATTCTGAATTTGCATTTTTTGTAAATAGTCAAGGTTGGAAGAGAAAAGATAGCCCTATTATTCAATGGGAGGGGATACCCAATAAGTTTGCGATCTGGTATCCGTATATTTTGGCATTTGACTCTAGCTTTATAGAAATCAGAAAAATTGACGATAACGGCAATTGTTGTGGTGAGTTAGTTAGGTGTGTTTTGGGTGAAAAGATTAGATTGTTACAAACTAGTTCACAAGAAATATTATACGTGTATGAAGATGATAAAGGGTATGATACGATAGCATCATTAGACTTTTGGATTAAATAGAAGATTTAAAAATGTTTATAATATAAAAAAGTTTTTTTTTTTTTTTTTATAATTGTCAAAAGCATTTGACTTGTTGTGGGATGATGGCGGGAGAAAAAAAAAAGAAAAGAGAAGGAGAGTTAAAACAAGGATGAAACCGGGTAAATAAGTTAACAAATGCGAAAAAAACAAAAAATAAAAAAATGGTGAGATTTCGTAAATGTTTTAACGGGAAAGTTAAATTGGGAAATTGTTTATAAGCTACGTGTTTTTTTGTGTAATTAATAATTATTAACAATTTGGCCTGAGCATATTTAGAAAAAGTAAATCAAATGTTTTTATTCTTTTCGGCTTAACACCAACGCACACACACAAATCTCAAATCTTTTTTTTTTCTTTTCTTTTTCCAAGAAAATTTTTTTAAAAGAAAAAAACATTAAACCTTTGCTGTATAATCCTAACAATTCTTTTTATCATTTTCACAAAGGTCATAAAAATATATTTTAATTCTTAGCGTCAACGAATCCAACAATAAATAAATCTAAAATAAAATAAACTAAGAAGAAAACTTTTAAGAAATTTAGAAAAAAATAAATAAAAAAAAAAAAAAAAAAAAAAAAAAAAAAAAAAAAAAATTCAACCCATTCCTTCAATTATAGATGTCTACAGATACTGCAGCCGAAGAACTAATCTCTAATTCTTTTAACGTCATTAGTGGTAATACTTTACCTACTTGGTTAAAATACTCGAAACCAACTATTGATAATCCATTTGGCTTAGAATTATGGCCAATTTTTTCCAAAGTATTTGAATGTATCAAAGGGTACCCAGCTGAAGAATTTAAGTTTATCCACAATGAAACTTTTCTAGCTAATTTTTACCAAGCAGTTTCCATAATTATAGTATATTATATTGTTGTCTTTGGTGGACAATCCATCTTGAGGAAATTGGATGCCAAACCGATGAGATTCTCATTATTATTCCAATTGCATAACATTGTTTTAACTAGTGCGTCATTAATATTGTTTTTATTGTTAGTTGAGCAAATAATTCCAATGGTTTATAGACATGGTTTGTTCTATGCTATTTGTTCTCCACAAGCTTTTGCACCTAAGTTGATTGCGATTTATTATTTGAATTACTTGACTAAATTTTTGGAATTGATTGATACTGTATTTTTAGTTTTGAAAAGAAAGAAGTTGTTATTTTTGCATACTTATCACCACGGTGCTACTGCATTATTGTGTTATACTCAATTGACCGGTCGTACTTCAGTGGAATGGGTTCCTATTGTATTGAATTTGGCAGTTCACGTTGTCATGTATTGGTATTATTTCTTGAGTTCTTGTGGCATTAGAGTTTGGTGGAAAGAGTGGGTTACTAGGTTTCAAATCGTTCAATTTTTAATTGATTTGGTTTTTGTTTATTTTGCTACTTATACTTATTATGCTAATAAATTTTTCGATGATATTCTTCCAAATATGGGTACTTGTTATGGTACTCAAGATGCTGCTGCTTACGGGTATTTAATTTTGACTTCCTATTTGGTTTTATTTATTTCATTTTACATTAAGAATTATGGAAAGAAGCGCCCTTCTAAAAAAGCTAGTACTGTTACTGCTGCAGGTAGTGCTCCAGTCACCAAGAAAAGCAGAAAAGCTTAAACTTTGTGTAAATGTATTGTAAACAATTGGCAAGTGACAAGTTGCTTTTTTTTTTTTTTTTTTTAACTCTGTAAGTTTTTTGTTATTTATTTATTTACTGTATTTAATTACGAGTTATTTAAACTAAACAATTAAAGAAATACAAAGACGTAAAAAAAATATATATATATGTGTGTATGTATATGAATATGGATATGGATATGGCTTAGGGATCCAAGGGACCTTCGGATAAACTAATTATCCGGATGGGGGTTATTTTTTTTTTTTATTTTTTTATTTTTTATTTTTTTATTTTTTTTTTTTTTTTTTACACGGATAACATTTTTAGGTTAATTAGGAAAAAAAAAAAAAAACTCGCTCGGCTTAAAAGGTTAGTTTTATGTTATAAATAGACAGTATTAAATAGGAAAAACGAAAAAAACGAAAAACAAATAAAAGAAATTTCTCAATCACTAGGTACGAACAAAAAGAGTAAGAATTATACAAACCGAGTGTTATAGCCGTGATTAATAAGGGAAATGGTACTACAGAGATAAATGCAACCGAGAAAAAGGCGTACAGCCATACTAAACACGGTTTGTAATGCAGTAGCACATATTAGAACGCGTGGTAAGCCTGCTCTATGCATTTTATTTTATATATTCGATATGGGGCTGAACTGGAATATCACAGAAAACAGGCAGAAAACCAGACTTTATTTCTTTTTTAATTAGTAAAATATTCAGTGTTATGTCCATTTCTATGGGCTTATTTGAAAATAAAATCAAATCGAAAAAGTGCGCTATTTTATTTATTGGGATGTTCTTCTGCCCCATGGAACCCGCTTACAAATATGAATAATATATAACGATATTTGTTTTGGGTATTTGTACACACAAACATATCAGATTATACTTCCCGTTTATAAACCACCGTATTTACTGTTCTAATTTAGTAAATAGCGAATTCTTTCCGCTTGAAATTCCACCTTTTTAGATTTGATTTTATTTCTTAAAGAAAGAAACAAAAATCTTGAGAGACGGCTACACCGCTTTTTGATTCTTAGTTACTAATTACCTATCTCCTTTTTTATTGCGTTATTTTTTTTTTATTATTATTACTTTCTTTCTTTCTTTCCCGCCTTTCATTGCTTCCCCCCCCCCCCCTTTTTAATTGGCTAATTTAACCAAGCTAAAAATAATAATAAAAAAAGGGAAAAAGGTATACTAACAATGACAATGACGATAATGTCATTACTAAGATCTAACAAACGGTCATATACCCACACATATATATAAGGCTTTACCTAATTTTTTTTTTTTTTTTTTTTCAATTTAATTTAATTTAATTTAATTTTATTCCACATACAATTATTTTATTGATTTGATCTTATATAATTCAAACTTTTTGTTCTTTCTTTTCTATTCCATTCCTTTTTTCTTCCAGTATTCTTTGAATAATTGTCACTAAATCGTCATACACTTACATACGCATATATTATATCTTTTTGAGAATCACATACCATCGGGACATTGCATCTTATTCCCCTCCAACTTATAGCTTTTTGTTACAATTACCACAATACAAAATAAAAAAAATATGGCTAGAACATTAATGTTGCCAAGCTTAATTCCAACCACCACTGGCACTCCTACAACAGCCACTCCGATTAATAATAGCAATACCGATAATGCTGCTAAACCATTATACACATCACAAACTCATTTTAGTACTGTGATATCTCCTACTGTAACTAACCCCATTAATAATAATGGTAGTTCTAATTTAAATTATTCGTCATCGGCTCACGTCATTCTGCCACCCATTTCCAGTTTTGATAACGGAAATCGCACGGTTATTAACACGCCGCCTCCCAAAGTATTGTTACCTAGCATAAATAATAATAGTAATAATCTCAACACTATCAACTCTCCTGTTGCTACTACTACTACGACTACGACTACGACTACTAATGGTAGCGGTAACACTTTGGCATTTTATCACCATGATGGTGGTAACAACACTAATAATGTTTTATCGCCTTCTCCATCACCAACTTTACGACTCCAGAGATATTCAGTGCCATTAATTCATAGTAGTAGTGGTGTTGGTATAAACAATATTAATACAAGCAATACTAGTATTCCTAGCATTGGTAGTAATCCTACTTCGCCTATTATGATGCTAAATCATGAACAAAGGATTTTTAAAAATGGTGTTGGTGGTACTACTACTAGTAGCAGCAGTAGCAGTAGTAGCAGAAGTAATAGCAGAAGTAATACACTCTCTAACACGTCTACAAATAATAATAAACCAAGAAAAAAGAAAGAATGTCCTATATGTCATAATTTTTACGCAAATTTATCCACTCATAAATCAACACATCTAACACCGGAAGATAGACCACATAAGTGTCCTATCTGTGAGAGGGGGTTTGCCAGGAGTAATGACTTAATTCGTCACAAAAAAAGGCATTGGAGAGATGAATTATGTTGCAACAACAACAACAATAACAATAACAACAACAATAATAATAATGCCGTTAATGGTAATTTTAGCGGGCACACTAATGGCACTGGTGCTAATTCGGGCAATAGCAATGGTAATAACTATCCATTGAGTAAAGAACAGTTGGAGAAACTACACAACGTCAAGGGTACCTATAAGTGTCCATTTAATGAAAATTTGATCAATTTAGATATGGAGTTGTATCCTTATAAGAATAATGCTGTCGCTGGTAATACAACGACCGGCGATATGATTACAACAGGGGTTAAAAGTTTACCATTTGAGACCAGTAACTGTCATCAAACTGGTATTTTTTCCAGGTGTGATACTTATAAGAATCATCTGAAAGCTTTGCATTTTGAATACCCTCCTGGTACTAAAAAAGCTGAAAGGCCTTTTGTTCATGGCAGATGTAAACATTGCGGAATGAAATTTGTTAATGTTGACGTTTGGTTAGATGAACATGTAGGCAAGGCAGGTGGATGTGGGTATATATATCATTGAATTTAACATATTTTTTTTTTTTACTTTACTTATTTATTTATTTCTCGCCGTTGCTGAAACAGATGGGAGAGATAATTAGTTGCATGATAATGAATTTTTTTTTTTTTTTTTTTTTTTTTTTTTACTTTTTTTAATATATGATTTTTTTTTTTTTTGTATGTATGTTTAGGAAATATATGTGATTTGTATGAGGTGGTCTGCGGACAAGATATATTTGACAAGAATAGTTTCGGAAGTACTTGAAGTTCGGGAATGTCAAGCGTAAATTACTGTCCGAGAAGTCGGTTGGCTTGTCCGAGAAAGTGGATCATCTTATCGTATTATATTTAGATGTTTTTCTAGACTTTTTAATAAAATAAAAAAAAAAAGCAAAAAAAATAAAAAATGGAAAAAGAATAAAAGCTAAACATTTACAAACAACAATTAGGTCCAAACCTTTTTTTTTTCTTTCTCTTTCTCTTTCTCTTTCTCTTTCTATGGGTTCATGTATCAAATATATTATTGTACTTAATATTCCAAACATTAGGCTTGTATAAAGCAGCATATAAATTCTGATAAAAAATTTGTTTCATCAGCTTATTGAAGTGAAAAAAATAAAAATAGAACAAAATAATGGGATTCATATCAATATTACACATACTTTTATTGTCCATATTTACAACCCGCATCTTATGTGATGTTTCTGTGGTTAAACCCAATTCAGGCAGTACATTTGATCTATCATCTGGCTCACAAGAAATCACGATCGAATGGGTTGAAAATAATGCCGCACCATTATTATCCGAGATGAAATATTATTCGTTCCTGTTATGTTCAGGTCCAAATGATAAAATACAATCTATTGTGTATTTAAATAATAAAGTGTTGGCTACTGAAATTACAGATTATACTTATACGGCAACCATCAAAAATACTGTTGCTAAAAATGGTGTTTTTTTTGTCCAAGTTTTTGCAAGTGGCGATTTCGGTTATACTATTCATTATTCTGGTAGATTTACTCTAACTGGTATGCAAGGTACTGTGGTACCAACTAGTGCAGCAAAAACTGATAACGGAGCTCCTAATCCACAATATTACATAACTGGCGCAGATGGCGATGGTAATGATGCAAATACTATTGCAACTTCTATTAACTCAGCCTCCTTTTCTATCCCATATCCAAAACAATCCGGTATAGTGAAATATGCCCCAATGCAAATGCAGCCAAAGAAAAAAGTGACTGCCACTACTTGGACTAGACAATTTCCCACTAGTAAGGTTACCTTTTATGGTTCTTTTAAAAAATCCTTAGATTGTGAAAGTACCATTACTCCAGGTTGGAGTTACACCATAACTAGTGACGTTAATTATGCTACACCTGCTTCATTCCCCAGTGATAATGGCGGGTGGTATGATCCTAAAAGTAAATTAAGCCTAACCCCTAGAAAAATGAATTTAAATAACATATTAAATAGGGATAGTAGCTCCACCAAAAGTACTGCTAGTGCTTGATATATTTTTTTATTGTATATTTCAATTTTTTTTTTGTCCATATAACATTTTTACATCGGGGGATTTTAATAGTTTTTTTTTTTTTTTTTTTTTTTTTTTGTTTTTCCGTTTATTATATATATATATATTTAGTTTAAGGCATCGGCTATTATTATTGTTAGTATCATGAAAAAGATGTCTTTATAGTACAATTTTTAACTTACCATTTATATAAACATGCCACGTTTTAATTTCTCTTTTTCTTTTTAGTATTGATTTATACAATTTTATTTAATAAAGTAATAAACAAAATTAACGGAGCTGATCTACTTTATTATTTACTTTTTTTCATTTTTCATGTTTTTCAATTTTTTATAGTTATGCAAGAATTAAAAGGAAGCACAATGAAAAATATATTTAACGTATAGTACCAAAAGAAATCAATAAGTATACACATTAACCAATTATATCTTCACTCTATATAAATAGTACTGTTATTACAACAAAGCTATATAAAGTTATTATCGGCATTTGAAGAGATCAATGCTCTGCATCGGCAGTATTAACTTCATCGGTCACGTTATCACTTTTATGATTGCTATTTTTATTGTCTCTATTAAATTTTCTATTTTTGTAATTGTTTTTGCCTCTATTGGATACCATATTTTTTCTTGGGCCAGAAAAACTTCTTGATCTTTTCTTACCGCTAAAGTGTTTGTTTTTAGTGGCCATTCTTTGTTGATTAAAGGCTTGTTGACTTAAACACACAATTTTTTTATTTTCGTATTCAATATTAGATTCATTAACATGTGTAATGAACTCTTTGGCTTGTTCGGGAGTATCTAATTCGACAACAACAACATCAATAAAGATTTTACCTCCCGCATTATCCTTGATACTTTTACTGTCATCTTCTGATTTTGCAGTGTTTTCCTTACTATTACTGTTATCATCAGTAGTGACAGCATTAGTATTAGTATTAACATCTGGAACAACCTCTTCTATAGCAGATGGTGCTTCGTCAGATTTTCCATCAGCATTTTTAACAACTTCTTCCTTAACGGATTCGTTATCAACACCTTTAGCAACTTGTTCCATTCCAGATCTGTCTTCTGCGTGCTCGTCAGTACCATTAATTGAACGCTTATGATACTTGTTATTGAACCTACGACGGTACTTTAATCTAATTTGTTTGAATTGAAATTTCTTTTCAGCATTGCATGTTTGATCAATAAATTTTTCAATTCTATCCTGAACAGCAAGAAAATCGTTTGTTTCTTCAGAAATAGGGAAATTAGTCAAAACACAACTTTTAGCCAGTTGATTGCTTTTTAATTTATCCAATTCATCAAGTTTTAAGGGGATTTTTCTTCTAATGTTTTCACCATCGGTGCTAATCTCTAAAATGGTGCTTTGTTCTCTTAAAACATTAACCACTTCATCCGCTGGTCTGTATTTCTTCATTCTATTAAAGGTTAAAATCGTGGTTATTGGAATCCAACGTTCTTCATTAGATTGACTTAATTGTTGCAAGAAATTGTCATATGGGAAATTATGTTCTGAAAAATAAAACTCCATTTGCTTGACTATCTGTGATTTTTGTTCATTAGAAAATGTTGTTGTTGTGGAGGTAGTAGGATCGTTTTTGGTAACAATATCAGACATTGCTGTTAATTTGGTGATTGCAATTCTATATATATATGTATATATATTTGATAAAAAAAAAAAAAAAAAAAAGTTAATTCCTTTAAGGCATGAACAGTGGTTAAGTTATGAAAAGGGAAGGTATCAATTGTTTTGCAAAAGAAATAAAATTTGCTGGTGTGTTAAAAAAAAAAAAAAAAAAAAAAAAAACATCGTCAAAGAGATGAAAAAAAAAAAAAAAAGAAACGAAAGAGGAAAAAAAAAAATTGTTGTGTTTTATTTCATTTTTTTTTTTTTTTTAATTTATTTCTTTGAAAGCAATTACAAAATAATTTAAATCAATTGTCGGTACAGAATGTCCTTTAAAATAGAACATAGACTGGGTTATTGAAATTAATACAAAAACATTAATAGGAGCATCGGTGGTTTAGTGGTAAAATCCAACGTTGCCATCGTTGGGCCCCGGGTTCGATTCCCGGCCGATGCAATTTGTAATTAATTTTTTCTTTTTTACTTTTTTCTTATTAATCATTTAAAATAAAAAAATCGGATAGAAAAGAAGCGAAAAAAAAAATAACCCTGTATTAAGAATGTGATTTTATTTTTTTTTTTTTTTTTTTTTTATCTGTTGGGCAAAAGATGAAAAGGAAAAACGAGTTCCCGTGTTAGATAGTGTTCTTCTGGACCTTCCCCTTCTTTTTAAATGGGGAACGGGGGGGAAGGGACGGGACAAAGGAAAATGAAAAGAAATGATGATTTAATTATGCCTAATCTTTTCCCCCCTTCTTTCCCCCCACCCCACCCTGTTTCCCACTACCCCGCTTTACCTCTGTTATTTATTTTTCTTGGTTTTTAAAGAAAAAGAAAATAAAAAAAGTGCACAAATCATTCCAAGTGTATTTCCCGGAGATATCTTATAATAATAATAATAATAATAATAATAATAATAATAATAATAATAAGCAAAAGTTCACACCCCTTTCCTTCCCTTCACCCCGGGGAATTGCAAAAAAAAAAAAACAATAAATAAAATGGAAACTTTGCTATACCAATTAACATTTTCATATTCATTTTACAAATAAGGAGAGATGAAAAATAAAATAAAATAATTAATTTAAACTAAAAACAGTATATAAAAATAGCAGCTTTTTTTTCATATATATATGCACTTCTTTTTTTTTTTTTAAATTTCACTTTGCTTTTTTTTTTCTTTTTGGCTACCTTCTTTTGTTATCCATATCAACTACATCCATAAAACTATTAATTAACGACCCAACACAAAGCATTATAGTAATACTAGTAAAAAAAAAAAAAAAAATGTCCGCAGCAAATGATCAATCAATCGATACAAATATCACCACCTTATCTACTTTTATATTAAACAGTCAAAAAGAACTGGGTACCACCAAGAATGCTACTGGTGATTTAACTCTATTATTGAACTCTTTGCAATTCGCCTTCAAATTTATCTCTCATACCATAAACAAGTCAGAACTAATTAATTTAATTGGTGTAAATAACACAATAAATAGTACTGGCGATGTACAAAAGAAATTGGATGTTTTGGGTGATGAAATTTTCATTAATGCCATGAGAAATAGTGGTAAAGTAAAAGTACTAGTTAGTGAAGAGCAAGAGGATTTGATTATTTTTGATGAGGCCACAGGCGCCAAATATTGTGTTTGTTGTGATCCAATCGATGGTAGTTCCAATATCGATGCTGGTGTTTCTGTGGGTACCATTGTCTCTGTTTTCAAAATTAGAGAAAATAGTGATGGTACTATCCACGATGTTTTGAGAAGTGGTGATGACATGGTAGTTGCTTGTTATGCCATGTATGGTGCCTCTACCCATTTGATGATCACTTTTGGCAACGGGTTGAATGGGTTTACCTTGGACACTTCTTTGGGTGAATTTATTTTAACTTATAAAGATATGAAATTGCCTGAATTAAGGAGTATTTATTCGATCAATGAGGGTAATTACTCGGGTTGGGCTCCTGAGATCCAGAATTTTATCGATGATTTGAAAAAGACCAAACAATATAATGCACGTTACATTGGTTCAATGGTTGCTGATGTTCATAGAACGTTGTTGTATGGTGGTTTGTTTTCGTATCCTGCTGATGGTAAAAACAAAAATGGTAAATTAAGATTGTTATATGAAGCGTTCCCAATGGCTCTAATTGTAGAACAGGCTGGTGGTAAAGCTGTGAATGACAAGGGCAAACGTATCTTGGATTTAACTCCAAAAAATATTCACGACAAAAGCAGTATTTGGTTAGGATCAAGTGGTGAAGTTGACAAGTATTTGAGTTATATCAAGAAATGAACAGAAATATATTGGGATGATATATATATATATATATATCTTTTGAAATTTCATGCAATTATCTAATTTGATTTAATTTTTTCTTTTCTTTTTTTTTCTTTTCTGAAAAACATATTCCATTTCATATATACGTATATAAAATAAAATAAAATAGGGTAAATAAAGGATAATGACATTTAATTTTACTTGCGTAATAAAGATGTAGTTTCATTTTCTTCGATACTAGTGGCCTCACTATTGACAGGAGAGTTACTCTTTGTAGCACTAATAGTGGCAGCGCTTTTGGCCTTTTTCCATTCCAAATATTCCTTTGGTAAGGAAGTATCAACACTAGTTGGGATAGAATACCCAACATTTTCCTTTAGTTCTTTAACCATCAAGTCTCTAACTTTAACACTCAACTCATCGATTTGCTCTTTGGTTGTGATATTAACAGTTGGAATAGGATCCAAAACTTTAACAATAATCTCCCCCCTATTGAAAATCTTTAATTTGTCATTCATTATGGTGCTTGTGTTACTGAAAACAACAGGAACAATAGGAATCTTACCTTCACTAGCCAAATAAAAAGCACCTTTCTTAAATGGCAGCATAGTTAATTCAGTAGTTTTAGATCTAGTACCTTCAGCAAAAATCCATAAACTTCTTTTTTCGTTAACAACTTTGGCTAACCCTTTATTAAGAGTTTGCACCGAAGAAGTCCTATTTTTTCTATCCAAAAACAAGGTATCACTCAAATACATAAACCAACCTAAAAACGGAACGTATTTCAATGATTTTTTGGATGTTACAGTGCATCCTGGGGGGAAAGCTCTACCTATCATGAAAATATCTAAGGAACTTTGGTGATTTGAAACAAAAATGCATGGTGAAGATTCTTTTAGAATATGTTCATTGATTAATTTAACTCTTAGACCCAAAACCCAGCCAATTACATAGTACCAACATCTTGCAGTTGCCCATTGAGCATATCTTGGTTTTCCGATAATTTTCAATACAATGGAAACTACAACACCGTATAATGCACAGAATGAAAACAGTGTTATATTAATTATCTGTTTCGTATAAAATATGATTTTAGAAATTAAGCTGGGCATCTCTGTAAGCGATAAGTTATGAGAATCTTGTTGTTTTTTATTAGTAGTATTAATAATAAAGATCAAAGTTAAAGCAGAATTGGATCTATATGAGAAATAAAAATAGAATGGAAAGAAAAGAAAAGAAAAGAAAAAAGAAAAAAGGAAAAATAAAAAATAAAAAAATGAGAAGATTAAAGACGGTATTAAATATTATCGTGAATAATTATCTTTTTATTGTAAAACATATCGAAAATGCTTGTTGAAAAAAAAAAAAAAAAAAAAAAAAACTTTTTTTCTTCTTTCGTTATTCATTTATAATGTTTTTATTTTTTGTTGAAAAACCAAAATAGAAAAAAAGAAAAGGAAGAAAAAAAAAAGAAAAAAAAAGAAAAAGAAAAAAAAAAAAATTAACTAAAACATTCCCAATGGATATTATAAATCATTGTAAAATATATAAGTTATCAAAGTACTATAAACCATACAAGTATACAATCACCAACACTTCAATCAATTCTAATCCTACTACTTCTGTAAATATTAAAATTTTATCAGCTTATCATCTTCATATAACATTGAATACATTACTTGACAATGACTATAAAGATATTATACAAAAAGATATAATACAAAATAATAAGGATCTTACCACACCTACCGTCAATTCATCGGACAATCATACTTTTACATTGGTCATAGATATCTCTTCACAATGGTATAAACTTTGTAATAATGTTGACAATAACATTATCACAATAAATGATGCTATTATATTGAATACCGATTATGGATTAAAAAATTATATTCAAAATAATATATTAAATACCGAGAAATTTTTACAAATTGTATCAATTAAAAACAACAACAACAATAATAATAATAATAGTGGCATTCCATTGCGTTATAGACAGCTTAAATACGTTATAATAGATAATATATCATATATAACAACCAGTAGTAATAATAATATTAGTACCATGACATCCTTAATTGATGACTTGCATGCCACTTATGGTTGTATTATCATCACGGTAGGATTTGATGTGGATTATTTCCACACTGCGTTTGTATAATAATATATTTATATTTGTAATCCGGGTTAACTGACGTACATGTGATCTATTTATTATTATTATTATTATTATTTTTTTTTTTCCTTTTTTTTTTAAAACATTTTTCATTCAAAACATTCAGGTGACATATAAATATATATTTCTAGTCCATGATCTGCTTATTTATCACCTTATATATAGTAGTTACAATATAGGTGAAAGTAGATAAAATATCTGTTAATTGTACTACAGGGAAAGGTGGAAATAATTATAAAATAATGTCACGTTTGAATTGGGCTGCTGTTGCAAGTGGTGCTAATAACATTGCTAATACTAAGAATAAGAATACCAATAATAATAAAACTAAGAACAACAAAAATAAAAACAAAGGTCCTGTAAATAGTAGCAGTAGTTTTACCAATCTTACTGGTGTTAATACTACAAGCACTTCTAGTACCACAGTATCAAATAATAATCCCGATACAAAGGCCAGTGATAATAATAACGTTACTGAGAATAATACACCACCTTATAATAAAACAGAAATTAGATCTTATCTACATGATAACTACCAGTACTATTTAAAGAATAATTCACCCTCCATAGTTACTTTTGATGAAAACTTTATACATAACAGTAGCAGTCTTTCAGGAGTAACCAATGGCATGAACTATGAGGGTAATAAGAGCATGTTATCACCAGTGGATAATAATGATTGGGATACTGCTACAAATAATAAGAAGAAAAGAAATAGAAATAAAAAGTATCATATTTTAAATAATGTTTATAAAGAGTTGAAATGATAAGCATTAGTTATATATATATATATATAATGTTTTAATATTTTAAATCGTTGCTTTTATTTATCTATTTGTGTAGTATATTGCATATTATTTTATTGCATTTGGTTTGATTTATATATATTTCATAGTTAAAAAAGGAAAAAGAGAAGGGGGAATGACTAATAGCTTATAATTTACTTATATTAAGCGTCCATATATGATTTACAAATCTGCGCTTTCGTTTAATTTTTTTTTTTTTTTTTTTTTTTCTTTATCAGTTTTAATAATGTAAATTTATATACAAAAAAAATAAAAAATCTAATTTTGATATTCTGTCCTTTTCTCTTTCCTTTTGACTTTTTTCCTTTTTCATTCTTTCTTCTCGTTTGTTTGATTCCAATTCTTCACAATAGATTATCAAACCTATAAATGTTTTTGGTGTCCATACACACTCCAAATAATCGATTTTCTAATTGTTATTTCAAATATAAAACCAACCTGAACGCTATTACTCATGTCCAGTAGTATCAACATGTCGACCGGTTTATCACGTGTCGAACACAATTTAACTAAGCATATAAGATCAATCACAGGAGGTATAAATTCTATAAAAATAACATACATAGCATACATTATATCATTAGTATCATGTTTATCTGCAGGCTCGGTCACCTTGATTTCTCTATTTACTGAACCTTGGTTAGAACAATATAATTACACTCCACTACAGATTAATCTAATAAGCAGTGTAATTAACATGGGTGGTTATTTGACACCCCCATTATTAGGCCTATTGAGTGATTCCCACGGTCCAGTACTATTAAGTATGATCTCTTCGTTTGGGTTTGTGCCTGGTTATTGGTATTTGAGTGGTATCACTCCTGATAACAACCATACTATTCCATTTGGACTAACGCTTTTCTGTTTTTTTTTCATTGGATGCTCCACCAGCGCTTTATTCTTCAGTGCTCTCCTTTCCTGTTCTAAATTCTATAGTAACAGCAAATTATTATGCATCAGTCTACCAACAACTTTTTATGGAATATCTTCTATTTGGATGGGGTACATATTCACACATGTTAAATGGTTTTATACCTACTTTGATGGGGAAAAAGGTGATATACTGGATTTGCCTAAAGTTTTCAAGTTTTTAAGTATATTTTATATGTGTATTTGCTTATTTGATTGGATTTCCACCAGTATTGTAGCAAGGTTAAAAAATGAAAGCGTGTATAAAAATACTACAGCTGTTGCTCCAATTAGTGTTGCAAGTAGCGCTACAATTGCTGATGAGCATCAAGCTTTATTGCCAGAACAAGAATGTAGTATCACTGATATGGGTAAATCTTTATCTGAATTTTTCCGTTCATCTTCGACGTATCTTTTGTTTTTAACAATGTTTGGTTCGTTTGGTGTATTAGAATCATATTTAAGTAATATGGGGGCAATTTCAAATTTGTATAACAATAGTCATAGTAAAAAAGTATCTGCTCAGGAGACTTTAACTATATTTTCAGGTAATTCTACATCAATAAGAATAATAGTAGGAGTATTATTGGACGTGTTAAATAGAATGTTTAGTAAAAGAGGTACCAGTACTATCAAAAAAAATAAAAGCAACAGGCTTATAACTATGTCTATATTATGGGTATTACTAATGGTAGGTGCATTGTCTCAGTATATATTTGTTATATTTGGAGACGATATCAGTTCTATAGCTTTAAATCTTGCTACTGCATGCTGTGGATTGGCTTACGGTGGATTATTTACTATATTTCCAAGTTTAGTTTTAAATATGTGGGGGCAAGATATATTTGGTACGTGTTATGGTAGTTTTATGGTTGCACCTGCTTTAGGTAGTACACTATACGGTATAATGTTTGCTAAAATATATGAAAGCACTGTTGGTGGAGGTGTAGGTAAGATTAGTTGTTTATTTAGTAATTTTATCATTACCGGTAATACGTTTACGGTTTGTTTAATTTTGAGTTTTGTGACATATTATTGGTATTTGTAGATGATTTGATGACCGACGGATGTGTGGATTGTTGGGTTGTGTGACAAATCCGCTCGGTACTAAAATATTGCTACGGATTTTTGATATTTGGATAAGAAAAAAGGAAAAAATTATTATTATTTGGATGTTTGAAAGCGTAGTACAGCGCAGCGTGGCACTGAACAACACTGAACAACACCGCACATCACCGCACAACACCGCACACTAAAACCAAAAATAATATCGTGAATGTCAAACCTGTTAAAAATAAAAATAAAAATGGATTTGTTGTCCTTTATTTTTTT
Organism: Saccharomycodes ludwigii; assembly: GCF_020623625.1. NCBI lineage: Eukaryota > Fungi > Ascomycota > Saccharomycetes > Saccharomycodales > Saccharomycodaceae > Saccharomycodes > Saccharomycodes ludwigii. The sequence goes on from NC_060204.1 coordinate 969,017, forward strand.
TGCTGAGTACTTTTCTTCATTCTAAATTTTTTCTCTTTTTCTTTTTCTTTTTTATTCAATTGTTCAATTAATAACAAAAAGTATTCCCTGTATCAAAATAAAAGAAATTTTCATTCCTTTTCTAATACTTATATATATATATATATACAAATATTTATCTACTTTACTACTCTTCTTTTTTCCTTTTCTTTTTGTTTTCCTTCCTTTTTTTTTTTTCTTTTTCCAGATTCATTTCACCAAATCTAATCAAAGCTAATAACTTAAAAATATACTCAAGACCATATAAATATATATACCCCCATTAATACACAAAGGTATAGCAAAATGAGTAGCAACAACTTTCTAGAATTCTTTAAGCCATTCGAATCATATCTACCAGAGGTGATTGCACCAACCAGAGCAGTCCCATATAATCAAAAATTAATGTGGACAGGTGTCACGTTATTGATTTTTTTGATCCTAAGTCAAATTCCACTATATGGTATTGTCTCATCTGAAACTGCTGATCCTTTATATTGGCTACGTGCAATGTTAGCTAGTAACAGGGGTACCCTAATGGAATTAGGTGTCTCTCCAATTATTACATCTTCAATGATTTTCCAATTCTTACAAGGTACCCAGCTATTGACCATTAATAGAGAAAACAAGAGAGACAGAGAATTATTTGAAGTCGCTCAAAAGGTTTTTGCCATATTATTGACTTTAGGTCAAGCTGTTGTGGTTGTGTTAAGTGGTAACTATGGTAGACCAAGTGATTTAGGAATCGCCATCTCTTTATTGCTAATTTTCCAATTGATTTTTGCCTCCTTTATCGTCTTATTATTAGATGAATTATTGACCAAAGGCTATGGTTTGGGTAGCGGTATTTCCTTATTTACTGCCACTAATATTGCTGAACAAATTTTTTGGAGAGCTTTTGCTCCTACAACTGTCAGTACAGGCAGAGGAACTGAATTTGAAGGTGCTGTCATTGCCTTTTTCCATTTATTATTTGTTAGAAAAGATAAAAAGAGAGCCTTAGTTGAAGCATTTTACAGACAAAATTTACCTAATATGTTCCAAGTTTTAAGTACCGTTGCCGTTTTCTTATTTGTCTTATATTTACAAGGTTTCCGCTATGAAATCCCTGTCAAGTCCACCAGAGTCAGAGGTCAAGTTGGTAGCTATCCAGTCAAATTATTTTACACTTCAAATACCCCAATTATGTTACAATCAGCGTTAACCTCAAACATCTTTTTAATTTCTCAAATCTTATACAACAAATTTCCAACCAACCCAATTGTTAGATTACTAGGTGTTTGGGGTGTTCCAACATCTGGTGGTTCCTTTGGTAGCGGTAAAGCTGCATTGAGCGGTTTGGCTTACTATTTACAACCACCCTTCAGTGCCAAAGAAGCTTTAACAGATCCAATTAAATTTATGTTTTATGTTGCCTTTGTCTTGGGTTGTTGTGCCGTGTTTTCCAAAACATGGACTGAAATTAGTGGTACCAGTGCTAAAGATGTTGCTAAACAGTTTAAGGACCAAGGCATGGTTATCAGTGGTAAGAGAGATACTAGTGTGTACAAGACTTTAAAGGGTATTATTCCAACCGCTGCAGCCTTTGGCGGTGCATGTATTGGTGCTCTAAGTGTCGGTAGTGATTTATTAGGAACTTTGGGTAGTGGTACCAGTATTTTAATGGCCACCACCACTATATACGGTTATTATGAGATTGCTGCCAAAGAGGGTGGATTTACCAAAAATTTGGTTTCTGGTATTTCTGAATTGATGTGAAAAGTCTAAATATGTATTATATTATTCATTCCATATTTCATTTTTATTGTATCCTAATTAGTTATTGATATCTGCATCTGTAATTAATTACCAGTTAATCAAACTGTGGTCAATTAAAAATATATGTATCATACAAACTGTTCAGATTCAAAAATCTTTGTATTTTTGTACAACTTTGTTAAATCTATAATTTTTTTTTTTTTTTTTTTTTTTAATCACCTTGCGTCTTTATCAATATTATATCAATAATTATATATGTTACGTGTGTGTGTGTGTGTGTTAACAGATAAAACAAATACCCTGTTTTAGGGTTGCATATGGTAAACTTGTTTTGAAAATACCGAGTCACAGATTGTCCGGTTTCGGTATGCATTTTTTTTTTTTTTTTTTTTTTTTTTTTTTTCCCCAATACTTTTAGAAAATATTCGAATAATCCGTCAAAAAAAAAAGGTGAAACTTAAAGCTTTTTAAGATTTAAAATCATAAACTTTATTAAAAAAAAAAAATACATGTAAGAAACCCAATTCTGTCGTCTTCGAAGAATTATCAAACAAATTGCATATAACTACTTTTAACAATTTGAAATGTTCAAAAGACCATTTATTGGCATTAGTAGTCATGCCAATAAAAAACTTGGCAATTCAATTACTATTATTCCCACAAAAAGATATAGTACCACTACAAGTACACCCAATGAACCATCTTTACCCGAATTATGTAATAAATGGGATGAAAAAGTTACGAATTTTGAAGTTAAATTATTGAAAAAAAAACAAGGAAATGATAACAAAGAAACCCCCAAAAAATATATATTATCCATGTTTCCATATCCGTCAGGTATGTTACATATTGGACATTTAAGAGTTTACGCAATTAGCGATGCTTTGAACAGATTTTACAAACTTAATGGATTTAATGTTATTCATCCAATGGGATGGGATGCCTTTGGTCTACCTGCTGAAAACGCAGCAATTGAAAGAAAAATTGATCCAAATACTTGGACTAAATCAAATATCCTTAAAATGAAAGAGCAAATGAAATTAATGAAGGTTAATTTTGATTGGGATAGGGAAGTTACTACTTGTAATCCAGATTATTATAAATTCACACAATATATTTTTTTACAAATGTTTAAAAATGGATTAGCTTATCGTAAAGAGGCTGAAATTAATTGGGATCCGGTCGACAAGACTGTTTTGGCCAATGAGCAAGTTGATTCGCAAGGTAGGTCATGGAGATCGGGCGCTATTGTTGAAAAAAAATTATTAAAACAGTGGTTTTTAGGCATTACTCAATACGCCCATGATTTGCAAGCTGATTTAAAACTTTTAAAGAATTGGCCTTCAAATGTTAAAACTATGCAAAAAAATTGGATTGGTGAATCTACTGGCACCGAATTGAAATTTAAAGTTAACTTGGAAATAAATGATAATGTTCAAAAACTTGACGATTACATAACGGCATTTACCACGAGGGTTGATACTTTATTTAGTGTTCAATATTTGGCATTGGCTTTGAATCATCCAATTGTCAAACATCTTGCTACGAAAGATCAAAAATTGGTTGAATTTATTAAAACTGCAGAAAAATTGGGCCCACAAAATGATTCAAAAATGGGTTACAAACTTAGAGGTCTAAATGTTTATCATCCATTGGTATCCAATAAAAAAATACCGGTATATGTAGCACCATATGTCATTGGTAGTTATGGTTACGGTGCAGTTATGGGATGTCCAGGCCATGACGAGCGTGACTATGCATTTTGGGTCAAGGCTAACGAAGATACACACAATAATCCTGTTAAAATAATTAAAACTATTAAACCTTTGAATGATGACTGTGAATGGACCACACCATATACCTCTAAATCAGGTAAATTGATAATTCCAAATGAAATTCTTGGGTATGAATTTTTTAATGGGTTGACTGTAAAAGAAGCCCAAATTGCTATTACTGAGAAACTGGAGAAATTAGGTCTAGGAAAATTTACCACCCAATTCAAAATTAGAGATTGGTTAATTTCTCGACAACGTTATTGGGGAACACCAATTCCTATTATCCACTGCAACAACTGTGGTCCAGTGGCCGTTCCTGAAAAAGATTTGCCTGTCATGTTGCCAAAGGTTACTTCGCTAGCTTCAAAGGGCAATCCATTAACTTTTGTTGATCAGTTTGTTAATGTTAAATGTCCGAATTGTGGTCATGATGCTAAAAGAGAGACGGATACTATGGACACGTTTATGGACAGCTCATGGTACTTTTTCAGATATATTGATCCGCACAATGAAAAGTTGCCCTTCGATCCAGAAATGGCACGCAAATTACTGCCCGTAGATATGTACATTGGTGGGGTGGAACATGCGATTTTGCATTTGTTATATTCAAGGTTCATGTCCAAATTTTTGACTAAAATTGGTATGTGGCCAAATGGCGGTGATTTTAATGGAGAGCCTTTTCAAAAGTTAGTTACGCAAGGTATGGTTCACGGTATGACATATATCAATCCAGAAAATAAAAGATTTTTGAAGCCTGATGAATTGGATTTCTCCAAGAACCCAAATAACCCAATTATAAAGTCAAATGGTAAAAACCCCTTGATTTCGTATGAAAAAATGTCCAAATCGAAATACAATGGCGCTGATCCTAAAGAATGTATTGCAAAACATGGTTCAGATGCTACAAGGGCACATATTCTGTTCCAAGCACCAATAAGTGATATTTTGAATTGGGACGAATCAAAGATAATTGGCGTGGAGCGTTGGTTGCAACGTATTTTAAAATTATGCAATAGTTCCATATCAAGTTCGGTTAAATATGATAATCAAATGGCTGTTTTGAAAAGTTCCAAATCGCTACATAATGATGAAGAAGTTAAATTCTATAATACATTACAAAAGTTGCTAAAGAGTATTACTATAGCTTTTACGGACACATTGTCTTTAAATACTGTTATATCAGATTATATGAAATTGACTAATCTGCTCTATGATAATGTGAATAACGCCTCCATTGATAATCAATTAAAACTAAATGCTTTGGTCAAGTTGATTAATGTTATATATCCCATAACACCGTGTGTTAGCGAAGAAGCTGCTGCTATTATAGTTAAGAACCAAAATTGGAATGAAGAGTTAAGTAGATATTGGCCGGATGTGGAACCAATCAAACAACCAAATACTGTCTCTTATAATGTTGTGATTAATGGGAAAATGAGGTTTATATATTGTGGATCCAAGGATTTTATTGAATTGCATGAAGGTGAAATTATTAAAATACTAACCGAGTTACCGGGAGGGATAAAATATTTGAAAGGTAAGGACATTATGAAAGTCATTGTTAAGAAAAAAGTAATAAGTTTTGTTTTAAAATAGGGCAAATTTTTTGTTGTATATAGTAGAGCCTCAATATTATTATTATTATATTTTTTTTTTTTTTTTTTTTTTTATTAATAGGTAAAGGAAAAAAAAAAAAAAAAAAAAAAAAAAAAAAAAGTAGCCTGTAAATATTACAATATGATAAATAAATGAAAAAATTACCTTAAATTATTGGAAGAAACTTTTAGTCTAGGCTAATATTTTAATATAAAAAAAAAATTAAAAATTAAAACTATTTACTTATATTTACTTAACAAATTTAAAGCTTTAATAAATTTTCCCAATCATAATATGATCTAGATCTGATATACGGGTCCAATTCAATATAATTATTTTTAAATTCTTCACCAATTTTTAATCTTTCCTTAAAAAACCCATCCTCACCAGTTTCAATCCATTGAACAGTGTTATATATAAATCTACCAATAATTTCGTCTCTTTTTGATATCAATAAATCTCTGGTTTCATGATCGTTTAATTTAGAATCCAATTCATCCCAATTGCCAGGTGCTTGGTAATGGTAGTTATACTTATCTCCACCGCTCAGATACTCAGGAATATGTTCCAATGCAATATACTTTAGTAAATCTTTATGGCCCTTGGTGAAAATAAATTTAGAAGCAACAACTGGATCTAACCAGTTCTTAATAATACTCCAAATGGAATTGAAGACCCATGGTGCCTTATGGATGATAAACTTGCTTAGGCATTCAGGGTAGTGAGCCTCAAAACATTCAATTAAAAACTTGACAGGGGAATATTCCATATTAGATAAACTAAAACCAGTTAAATCAAAAACAATGGTGGCTTGGTCGATAGGTTCTTTTAAAAATAACCTGGCCTCCTCGATCACGGTAAGGGCATATCTTTCAACTTCTTCTTCAGTCTGTTCGGAAGGATGATGCAATTTAACCCGAACCAAAACAATTGGATGACCACCTAAATCAACCCCTCTAATGCTAGCTTTCATGGATTCATAGTTTTTAATTAAGCCATCCATTTTATGGTCAAAAGCATATTTTTCGCCTTCCCTAAGGATCTTATCTGGTTGTAACTTATTCAATCTCCAATCAAAGGTACGAGAAATCATGACTAGTGACTTATCAATGTTCCATTTTCTAGCTCTGATGTATCTTAATAATAAGTTATCAGGAGATTCTACCCTTAACATGTTCCAAAATTCCTCTTTAATTTCCTCCGGCTTCAAATCTTTTAGAGAATCATGGATGTAGCAGTGAGGATACGACTCCTCAATAGCAGCAGCAGATCTATTAGATCTAGTATCAAAAGTTTCACCATTGTCTTCTTCATTATCACTTTCGTGTTGTGTGTTATTGAGTTTTTCAATTGATTTATTTTCTTTATCTTGCTCTTCAAGCTTATGCTCTAGCTTTGCCTTTTCTTCATGTTCCTTTTTCTTGCTGGAAGAATGTGATCCGAACCAACCACCGCTGTGTGATTTTTTTTTGGTATGTTTGTTTTCAATAGTATGTTTCTCCATTTCCGCCTTTTCCTCTTCTTTCATTTCTTCTTTTTCCGATGCACAATTTTTTTTATCATATGGGGTTAAAATATGATCAACTTTAACCTTTACACCCCAAAAGAGTAATAATTGAGCCCATACTTTTTGTAAAACTAGTTTTTGTTCACCGGTTAGATTTTGGGCCCTACCTTCTAGGAAAGTATTTTTGGTATCACTGTTATTGGTGGCCATTTTATTTTATTTTGTTTTGTTTTGTTTTGTTTTGTTTTTTTTGTTTTTTTTGTTTTTTTTGTCTTTTTTATCTTTTATTATTTTAAGATATTAATGGTAATAGTATTAGAAAGAAAAAAAAAAAAGTTAAAGGTAAAATTAAAATTTATATATAATAATTCTTCCTTATATTTTTTTTTTTCTTTTTTGGATATTATTTTTATTTTTTTTTCTCAACAAGAACCAACGAAAAGTACAAATAATAATAGTATTTTGTCCCTTTTTGTGTTTAAAGTGAAATTTCATATTCAAAGTGGAATTATACTTTCATATCCAATCAATTTTATAAACGAGCACGAAAAAAAAAAAAAAAAAGAAAAAGAAAAAGAAAAAGAAAAATTAAAAACGAATTCAGCATTTTCTTTTTTTTTTTCCATTTTATTTCCAATCCGCATCTTAACCCAGTCCGTTCACTCTCGGACACATAACCCATATAATAAACACCCGTAACTTAATAAAATATAGATCATTTTCCACGTTGATATTATTTCTATCTATTTCCTTTTCTCCGTCTTGTCTAAATACATACAAAAACAAAATAAAACTAAAAAGGGGGTAAGCAAAGAGAAAAGGAAAAAGGTCCAAATATAATCTTCCATATATCTTTGTATCTAATAACCTAAAAGTTTTGTTTCTTTTTTTAACACCATCAACACATTGATACCAGAAAAAAAAAATAAATAAATAAATAAATAAATAAATAAATAAAAAAACCTTAAACTACTACACTGTAATCAATCTTAAAATATCACTCACCCATCTGCTACTATGACCAAGAGTGAAAACAATAGCAAGGATAGTACTACAAGTACAACAAATATTCCTGTAATTAATGTTTCCCCAAATATTAATGCCACTAATAAAGAAAAACACAACTATTTCCTAAACACAGTACCATCTAAATCACGCAAAAGTAGCACAATTGAATCAGAAGCTAAAATTTTGTTTAAAGATACAATTAATCTCTCACAAAAAAGTACCTCTATAAATAACGATAATGAAGAAGTATTTTCTGATCAAAGTGACAATCAGGTTGATGTTGATGAGTTGCCTCAATTGGTTACTTGTGAAAGTAGAACTTCTTCTCATAGCAAAAGTTTAACCGAAAATGAACACTTTATCTATTTAAAACACGAAAAATATCACAAGGATAAAGGTATAGCTGGTATCTTAACAAGGCCTAAGTCTGCTCTTACTAATAATCGCAAAGGTATCCTATTATTGCATGGACATAGTGGTCATAAGGACCAATGTTGTTTACCATTGATCAATGCTAAGTTGGGTTCCATGGGTTATTATGTACTAAGAATTGATTTTAGGGGGTTAGGTGATTCAGAAGAAAATGCTGATCCCTCAGTGGGTAGAACCATTCAACAAGATATCGAAGATATTGAAACTTGTTATTTATTTTTCCGTAACATTTGTAATGTTAAATTAGATGCCATAGTAGCACATAGCAGAGCCGTTATTTCCATGTTCCAATTTGTAATTGATAGATTACAACCTTGCTACCATGATTTTATCTCCAATCTTTTCAATTGTTCCGGTAGGTATGTTTCAAATGAGTTAATTACCAAAGTCCAAGAAAAAGCTCCAAACTGGTATAAAGATAAAGGATATTACTGCAAAGCATATAGAATGGGGAAACTAACAGATGTTTTTATCCCAATGTCTGAAACACTCTCCGCTGCCTCTATTGATGTTACCCAATTTACTCAAATCGACTCAAGAACTTTTATTTTCAGTATATACGGTGGTAAAGAAGATATTATGCCGTTGAGTTATGCTACTCAATATGCTGATTTGTTTGGCAGCAGAAGACACAAGTTGGAAATTATTCCTAATGCAGATCATTGTTTTTATGGATTGGCCAATGATCCTAACATCTATGGGTTACCAATAAGAAAGGGTAAAGTTAACTATAACTATCTTGTGGTCAACTACGTTGCTGATTTTTTAAGTGAGGAAAACCAAATGAATTTATTCAATTCTATGAATAAATATATTGAAAATGATATATACCCACCCTCTTTTAGATGGCCATTACCATTTGAATATAGCAACGTTTCTAATTTTAGGGACATAGGTGGGTACAAATTGTCTGATGATAACATTAAACGTGTTAAATCGAACATTTTTTACAGATGTGCCAACCCATCGAAAATTACCAAAAGGGGGTTGGAATATTTGACTGAAACTTTGCATGTCAGAAAAATATTTGACCTAAGAAGTGATGCAGAGAGAGAGAAAACAGGCATTATTGACTGTGAGAAGGTGAATGTTGTACATTTGAATTTTAAACAAGATATGGATCTTGAAGACATTGCATTGCATTATCAAGGTATGTTGTTATCACCATTGAATTTTCCTCAGGCTTATATGATTGTTTTGAAAAAAAGTTTAAATTGCATTCGTGAGTTTTTCCAATATCTTTTATCCACTGATTTGGAAGAGGAGGGAATAAGTGTGGTTTTCCATTGCACAGCTGGTAAAGACAGAACCGGGATTTTATGTATGTTATTATTGAAAATTTTAAATGTAGATGATGAAACAATTTGTAATGAGTATTCTCTGACCACAATTGGTCTAAAAACTGAAACTGATTTAATCGACAGCATAATGGAAAGAGATGAACAGTATTACGTTAATGTTTTGGGCGAAGCTCATTATAATAAATACATTTCTAAAAAAGATATTACACCTTTGCAAATGAATAAGAATGTCTTGTCTTCGAATTATTTAGCTATGAGAATATTTATTGAAGATTTTGAAAAAGAGTTTGGGGGAATTGAAAGTTTTTTTATTGAACATTTGCACTTATCTATGAAGGACATCGAACTATTAAGAAGTAGATATACTTGTTAATTTTATAATTATGTGGCTGCACTTTTTTTTTTTAATTTATTACTGTTTTCCCCCCCCCCCTTAACGGCTATTCCAGCTCCAGCTGAAGTTACCATGACGAGGCACAACAAAAGTACATATATATATTTAGATATTCACACATCTTTTTGTTTTAAGTTTACGTAATGCAAAAAAAAAAAAAAAAAAAAAAAAAAAAAAGATTCTTTCGAGAGTCTAATATTTTTATCAATTAGATCTTAGCAAAATGGAAGCATATAAAGATGTACCATGTTTTGGACCCTATAAGCGGTTTCAATTATGAAAATTAAAAAAATATGCTTCCAACCAGAGTCGAACTGATGATCTCCACATTACTAGTGTGGCGCCTTACCAACTTGGCCATAGAAGCTGTATCTTGTACACTCCATGTTACCGAATATATATAGTAATTTATTATTAGTTATCTGTTTTTAATATTTTACTATTTTATTATCAAGACAGCTGTAATAGTTTGTTGCTTGTCTTTATATATATATTTATATATATATATATATATATATATATTTAACTAATAAAACTATATTTTATATATTTCCAATTAATTAACTAAGCAACTTATTACATAAATCACTTTTTTTTTTTTTTTTTTTTTTTTTTTGTTTGACTCTTCCCCATAATTTCCCTGCTTTATATGTTATTTTATTTGGATCGTACATTATTATTATTTTTTTTTTTAAAAAAGAAGAAAAAAAAAATAAAAGAAAACATTTGAATACTTTGCACAGCATTTGCATCTATAACGTGTAAAAATACATTAATCTAGGCTATAATATCACTCGCCTTATTTTCTAACACACACAAGACAAATCAATAACTTGTTACTACTCTATTGCATACAACATCTTTGATTGTTATGAATAACTGCCAAGACTGGTATCCCACTGAAAACAACTAAACATACAGCTTAACATATATATATTTTGATAAGAGCAACCACAATAATTATGAGTAGCACCATGGCTACAGCTCCTTCGAGGCCACTTCCGCCTATAAATACCAACAGTAACATTATGAATGAAAACATCGAAAATACACAAATTTATTCTGCCAAATATTCTGGTGTAGAAGTTTTTGAATTACTACATTCTACAGGCTCCATAATGAAAAGGAAAGCGGATAACTGGGTTAATGCGACACATATTTTAAAAGCAGCAAATTTTCCCAAAGCTAAAAGAACCAGAATCTTGGAAAAAGAAGTTATAAATGACATACATGAAAAGGTGCAAGGTGGGTTTGGCAAATATCAAGGAACTTGGATCCCTTTACACTTGGCTGAAAAATTAGCTGCCAAATTCAATGTTCATGATGAACTAAAACCATTATTTGATTTTGTACAAAAAGAGGGAACTGCACCACCTCCACCAGCGCCAAAACACCATCATGCAACTAAAAATAGTAATGGCCGGAATTCTGGTAATAGTTCAGATAACACAAAAAAGCGAGGTAAGTCAGGAGCCTCTACTAGCATTAACAATGGAGCAATAAAAAAAGCTAAATTATTAAATAATGACAACGGTGGTATTAGCAGTAATAACAGTAGCACAGCTAGTTTGGTAAACAATAACAATACCAATGGTACTAAGAATAGCAATTCGACGAGCGACTCTGGTTCAACCACGCCCACCCCCGGCATACTAACCTCAAATACAAAAACAGGTAATGACAATGATAACGGTAGTAATCAGGCACCGATCAAGCAAACTAAAAGGAGAGGTCGGCCTCCCTTAAATAGGAATGTCAGTAAGAGTTTAACTAATGGGATTAGTGGTAAAGGAAACAACACTAAAGATAGCAATAACAAGCTTAAAAAACCAATAAATTTATTACGGAGATCTAAAACTGATATGTCTTCGTTGTTAAATGCAAGTACTTCATTGCAACAGGTTCAAGATGACAGTACGAGTAGCACTGCCTCAAATATATTATCACAATTTCAATTACCTCCATTAATTAGGAATAATAGTGGGATCAACAAGAATAATACCATTATTAGTAATAGTAATATTGGCAGAGATTTGCCAATAACCATAACACCCGGTCAGTCTTCTTTAAATGGAATGATACATGCTAGTTTTAATACGAAATTTACTCCACTGGATATAGACGATGGTTTATCAAGTGATATTGAACCGGTAACGCCCACAAAGCCAAACAAAATAAGCAATACAGATGATAATAATGGCAATCCATCACTGCTTGAATCTTATGGAACTGAGAATATACATGATGATGCAAAGGTAAATATGTCACCAGGAACAACATTTCAATTATCTGATCCATATTTAAACCAAATAATAATGCATTTGATATACTCCACGCCGATTCCTTCATGTTTAAATGGTATTTCAGGAACAGTTGATAAACAGAACGACTCATCTGATGTTGGCAGCCGCGATAGAAAAGATATGTGTCAAATTTTTAACGTTATCAATGATCCAATAGATAGTGAAGGAAATACAGTTTTTCATTGGGCCTGTGCCATGGGAAATTATGAGGTTGTTTATAAATTGATCACAAATTGTCAGTGTAATATTCATGTTTTAAATAAATTGGGTGAAAATGGTCTCTTTAGATCAGTTATGTTTCATAATTCATACACCAACAGGACTTTTCCATCCATATTGCAGATTTTAGCAAACCAACAAATTAAGTCGAGGAATAATAAAGGTGAAAGCATATTTCATTACATAGTTAGGAGAAAAAGTAGTACGCCTAGTGCTGTTTATCATTTAAGCACTATTATTGAGTTAATTGATTATGAAATTGTTAAAGAATTGTGTAATTATCAAGATTATTTTTCGGGTAATTCACCTCTTCACCTAGCTGCTATGAATAAAGACCAAGATTTCTTGGAAATTTTATGCTCTGTTGGCGGTTTATTGACTTTAAAAAATAACATGGGCAAGACTCCCATAGAGTTAATTAATGATAATTTGCATGTATCATATAATAATAATAATAATAATAATAATAATGGTATTATTAATGGTTTTAGCCGCGATTTAAGTATAAATATTGGTAATTCTGGAGGTGTTAATAATAATAATAATAATAATAATAATAATAATAATAATAATAATAATAATAACGTTGGTATTATAGCACCGCCGCCCACCTCTTCATCTGTGGTTCTTTCATACGGGGACAATGTTAGTAGTACTAGCACTAATAATAATAGTGATTTTAATTCTACCAACATAAATGAAAACCAGAATAAAGTTAAGACCAAGATTAAGTCAAATTATGATACTAGGGATAAAACCAAAAGTGCCGATGAAAGTTTTATGATTCATTCCTCTCAAGTTACTACTATGATTCATAAAGACATTTTACCTAAATTAAAACAGGATTTTGAAAAGATAGGAAACGACTATGATATGTTGGCCAAAGAACGCAAACATAAAATTAATGAATTGAAAAGTAGTTTAAAGGGTATGAGTAGAACAATTAAATGTTTGGAAAATAAGTTTATCGAAGAATCTTGTTCGTTAGTTGCTGACAGCAATAATGTTATTACTGGTTCTGTTTCTGCTTTTAATGTTAACAGTAGCGATGGCGAGATCAAGACCCAAATTAATGTTGAATTAAAGAAGATTGAAAAAGATTATTCTCAATTGCAAGTAAAATTTGAAAAGCTCAAACATCGACAATTACTTAAGCTAGAAAAATTGGAAAAAATAAAATTAAAGGAGGTATATGATAAATGTTTGGGAAATGACCCTATTACGTCTACAAATGTTGATAATGCAAACATTGACAATTTAAATATCAAAGATTTGAAAAAACTATGTATTTTACAATTAAAAAGAAAACAAGAGATAGATAAAATATTAAAAGTTGTTGTTAATAATGACAAGATGTATAAATATAGAAGAATGATAGCTGAAGGGAGCGATATGGACGTTAATGAAGTTGATCTTTATTTAGATGAGATTTTGCAAACATTAAGTATATAATGGTTATATGTATATATTTCGTACTATATAAAACAAGTGGCAAGCTTACCTTTTTTTTTTTTTTTTTTTTTTTATTGTTATAGTTGTTTATGTTTAGGATGGTACAAATTACTATTAGGAATTGTAATGTTTATATGCTGCTTCATTAAAAGTAATATCTAAAGATAAACAACATATTTCAAAGAATTTCAATTCCGAAACAGTATTTGTATGTAGCCCGTGATCAATCGGAGGAACTACACAATGTACGTACTACAAACACGGTTTATTGCTTTTTATTTATTTATTTTTTTTCTTTTTTCTTTTTTCTTTTTTGTTTCAACTAATAGTAGTTTCCACATATTGATTTCCATATGCTGTCCAATCCTAGCTCAACAAAACTCTTTTAGATTCATTGCTTCAGAGAAGAAAAAAAATTAAGCAAACAAAAAATTACATTAAAACATATACATTACATATATATATATATATTTATAAATAATATAGGAAAAAAAAAATTATTTCTTCTTTAGAAAATTAAAACAAAAACAATTACAATTATACCATCCTACAATTATGATAATTGGATCACATAATAATGGCTTCATGCTCAACATTATTACTAATAGTCTTATGAGGCAAAACTTTACCACCGTTAACGTAGACTTCATCTTTAACGCTAACATCGTCACCCAAAACACTAACACCATCTAATCTAGCCCATTTACCAACAGAACAGTTCCATCCGACAAGAGTATTATTGACTAAAGCGTGATCCTTAATAGTAGAATTACTTAAAATAACACTTCTAGCGATTCTACAACCTTCACCGATGGTAACATTTGGACCGATAGTAACATCTGGACCGATTTTAGCACTTGGGGCAATTTTGGCACTTGGATCAATTAAAACGTTACCAACAATATGGTTCTTTTCTTGCTTGGCCAATTTTTCTGGTTGTCTCTTGCTCAAAGAGTTCAAATACAAAACAGTACCAGCCAAAAAATCTTTTGGTTGACCGACATCCATCCAGTAACCCTCTAAATCATAACTGTATAATGATTTTTGTTCTACCAAGATTGGGAAAGTCTCTTTTTCAATGGAAGTTGGTTTCAATTCGATCAAGTCAATGACTTCTGGGTTTAAAATATACAAACCAGCGTTAATTCTGTTACCAACAAATTCTACTGGCTTTTCAACAAATCTATCAATCAAGTTTGGAGTAGCAATATCATGGACGATAACACCGTATTTACTTGGTTCATCAACTTTTGTGGCTACAATAGTACCTTTACCACCATGGGCTTGATGGAATTCAGCCAATTCCTTGAAAGGATAATCGCAGATAACATCACTGTTCAAAACGAAAAATGGGGAGTTATCCTTCTTTAAAACTTTTTCGGCCAATTTTAATGGACCAGCAGTACCTAATGGTTCAGTTTCAACACTAAAAGTGATGGAAACACCATATTCCTTTTCGTATTTCTTTAAAGTTTCAACCATAACTTCTGGTCTGTAATTGACAGCCAAAACAATGTCAGTAACACCAGCACTGGCCAAAGCTTCAATCTGATGTAAAATCATTGGTCTGTTAGCAAACTCAACTAAGGGCTTTGGAACAGTTAATGTTAATGGTCTTAATCTGGTACCATAACCACCGACTAAAATTAAACCTTTCATTTTTATATATATATATATGTGTATATATTGCCTTTTTTTTTATATGTTATTGTATGAATTCCACAAGTAAAGTTGCAGCTAATTATTTGTGCTTTTAGAAATAGAAAAAAAGGAAGAAAAAAATTAGTGTATAAATTATAATGGATAAAACAATTTTTTTTTTCTTTTTGGGACAAAAATTTGAGAAATTAAAAGGAAAAACGAAAAAAAGAAATATAGACTGAAATCCGGAAAGAAAAAGAACAACTGGATTAATTATATCAATAGAACATTTTAGTAATAAAAAAGTTAACAATTAAGATGTCAAGAAAAAAAGTTATTTTGTTTTTTATTTTTTTTTTTTTTCATTTTATTATAAATCATTTATTTATATAAGAACAGGAAAAGACTGAAGAGAATATTTGATGAAAAAAAAAAAAAGAGGAAAATATAAATATAAAATTTGGACAATATTATTATTGTTGTTCGATATGAAAAAAAAAAAAAAAATACATAAATAAAAAAAAATGTAAATACGAACAACAAAATTTACACAGCAACCGTGGCAGGCAGGCAGGCAGGCAGGCGGGCGGGCAGTGGCAGCGGCAAGAATAAAAAAAAAAAAAAAAAAAAAATTACACGCTGTATTATAAAGAATATAGTACATAACAGCGTATAAAAAAAAAACAAAAACAAAAACATAAACAAAATTACAAGGGAAAGAATGCACGCGAAAAATAAAATAAATAACATTCCCTTTTAAATATTTATTATTACAAATTATAATATATATCCACCAGTCACGTGTATTGCCTCATTACACCTCGCACAACCAAATAAGAAATTTATTTCTAAAACAAGCGGCGCTGTTTTTATATCTTTTTTTTACTTTCTTCTAAAAATAATCACTTCATGTCAAATGATTCCCAAGCCAGTCCACTAATTATAAAAAAAAAAAAAAAATTTTTTTTTTAATTCACAACTGTATAACTATGGCCTGGAACTATTAAAAAAAAAAAAAGAAAGGAAACGTTCTATACTTATGTTTTCAAGTTATATAGATTACTACCTAATATGTAATACTTCTAAAACGTATTGCCTTGACAACTAACATATAACACTCTTTCGGAATAATTATTAAATCTTTTTGTGATTTAATATCTTACCTCATTACTGTGTTTTTATTACAAATAATAGCTTCTATAAATAAGAACAAAGTGGCAACTAACTGTTGAATAAATCATCTTTTCATGTATATATTTTATTTTCATTACTTCAATCTATATTTTGCAGTTCTCGTTAGTGTCAATTAATTATTTCTCATAAAATCATTTCAAGCATATAATATAAGGCGTTATTGCTAATAAAAGCTTCCCAGTAATTGACCATAACCAATACTTTTCTTTTCTCGTTATAATTTACCCTAGAGAGAAAAAGTTATCAAAACGAGTACATCAACACAAGGAGGGTTGGCCGAGTGGTCTAAGGCGGCAGACTTAAGATCTGTTGGACGGTGTCCGCGCGAGTTCGAACCTCGCATCCTTCATACGTTTTTTTTTTTTTGTCTGCTTGTTTGTTTGTTATTTATTGTTACACTTAAAATATATTTTTTAAAAAAAAAAAGTATCAAGCTCTACCTCATTTGTCCACTTTTAAAAAACGCAATATTTTATCACATATTCATATTCCTTTATTTATTATTAAAGGAAGAAAAGAAAAGAAAAGAAAGGAAAGGAAAGGAAAAAAAAAAGTTTCTTTTATACTCTTAATGTAGTTATCGGAAAACACAAGCTTTTAAAGAGAACTAATTTTCCATTATGCTTGATACTAATAAGAACAAGAAAGATAATCCCTCAATAGATCAATATGGCTGGGATTCTCATATTATTTTGCTACTTTTACAAATAGTTTTACATAGACAACAATATTTATGCCATAAAGATTCTAATTTAAGTGAAGTTGAATGTGCCAAAAACCCAGTAATAGATGATTTTATTTTTAACACCTTCATAAATCATAAGCTAGTCAAATATTATAATATTATGTCTAAAAATACCCGGAATTCGGTTGTTCCAACGGATTTGACATTGGAGGAATTGAAACAAATTGTGCGATCAATATATTCCAGAGGATTACCGCAAAACGAAAATAATGATCCAAATACCTTGGTTGCTTTATGTAACTATTACTATTTTAAGAGGATAGACGAATTAGAAAACAATATACTTCCGAAAATTAAAAAACAATTGCAACAGCAGCAAAACAAGGTTTTGAATTAGGATGTGGTTATTTCCAAACAAACATATATGGATCACTGACATATAGTTGGGTTTGATGTTATATATTTATGTTTTACATTATATTTAACTTGTTATCTAATATAAACAAAATAAAAGAGAAAAAAAAAAAAAAAAAAAAATAAAGAAAAGAATGTAAAACTTTCTTTTAAGAAAACTTGACCGGGCAAAAAAGTATTAAGTGAATTCCCAGATGTCCGAAACATCATAATTTATACCGAAGAATATATAAAACTAGAAATAAAATGTTAAAATCGCCTCTTTGAAAAGCTTACTTGGTCGTTTCTTTTTCCTTTTCCTTTTTTTTTTTTTTTTTTTTGTTCTTCTTTTTCTTTTTCCTTTGCTTTGCTTTTTTTTTTTTTTTAAGGCTTCGTAATTTTTACTAATGTTCAATCTCCGTAAATTCCATGGTTTACAACATAATCTTATTTGAATAAAGACCAAATAAATAACAATAATAATAATAAAAAGTACAAAAAAAAAAACTTTCCTCAAAGTCTTTAGCATTACAGTATGCGCAATCTCTTCATTTTAAACAAGGGTGGCTTTCAACCTCAAGGCATAACCCATGATAATTTAAGTGTTTTGGAAAGCTCTTTTGATACCATAACAGATAGCATCACTGTTGTATTAGGTTCTTTGGATATTGGTGTTATTGAAGTCCAGAAGTTTGCAAAAGATGGTACAAACACTATCCTAGCTAGTTTTAATCTAGAAACATTTGACGATGAAATAATTAGCTTTATTAATTTTGCAGATTCAAACAAATTAGTATTCATTTTCGGTAAGGGCGATATAATTACAGCAACTTATGACCCATATACTATGGACTATCAAGATACAGTTGTAGAGATTGTTGGTTCCATTGATAATGGCATAAAACAAGCCCAATGGTCCTACGATGAAGAAACTCTAGTTTTGGTCAGTAAAGAAAATAAAGTTATTTTGTTGAGCAGGGACTTTAGTCCAATAAACGAAGTTGTGTTAGATACACAAGATTTGAAAAAGTCAAAACATATTTCTGTAGGTTGGGGTAAAAAGGAGACTCAGTTCAGGGGGAAAGGGGCACGTGCTATGGAAAGAGAAGCTTTGAAAAGCTTGAAAGCTGGTGGCTTAATTGGTAATAAAATTAGAGATCCAACAATGCCATATATGGTTGACAAAGGTATGATTACTGACTTTGACAGACAGACAGGTCAAAACGTGGAAATTTCTTGGAGAGGCGATTGTGAATATTTTGCTGTTTCTACCGTTGATATTGTCGTTGATCCAGATGATGAAACCAAAACAATTGAAAGAAGAGCATTAAGAATTTATACAAGAGGCGGAGAGTTAGATGCTGCTTCCGAACCTGTTGATGGAATGGAGCAACATTTAGCCTGGAAACCTCAAGGTTCCTTAATTGCATCTGTTCAAAGAAAAATGTTACCACAAGATTATATTGAAGAAGAAGGAGAACCTGAAAGTAACGAGAAGAGCTTATCTCTCATTTTTTTTGAAAGAAACGGGTTAAGACACGGTGAATTTGATACGAGATTACCATGGGATCAAAAAATTAAGAAATTATTATGGAATTGTAATAGTGAAATTTTATCCATTTGCTTAGAAGACAAAATTCAGTTTTGGACAACGAAAAACTATCATTGGTATTTGAAACAGGAAATTTATACACCTGAATGGAAATTTGCTAAATGGCACCCGGAAAAAGATTTCACATTAATGTATGCTGATTGCAATGGTATCAATGTTTTATCACTTGCCTACAAAATCACACATGGCCCAACAATAGCTCCAAATAATGATTATGGTACGGTTGCTGTAGTTGATGGCACCACAGTCAACATCACTCCCTTCGCCATAGCCAACGTTCCACCTCCAATTTATTTTAGAGATTTTGAAGTCAAAGATAATATTGTAGACGTGGCTATCAGTTTATCAAATGAAATATATGCCGTTTTAACTTCATCTGGTATTGTTATAGGCAAAGTGGAAAGTATGAATTCTATGCAAAAGAATGGCGAACATCCAAGTATTGTTTGTGAGTTTTCTAGGGATAACTTCGCTTCTGATATTGACATTTTACGTCAAATCGCTTTTGTCGAGGATAATATGCTTGGTGTTTTATTAGATTCAAACAATTTGTCCCACATTGCTTTAATAGACTTGAACAACTTGGAATCCCCATCTTTATCAAGCGTTGTCGAGACTTTTGGGAAAGTTTTATTATTAAAAACCTCCTTTGACTACAAAAGCTTGGTTTATGAAGCTAACGATTGTACCGTTTCCGAATTAAATACAACTACAGGCCAGATTACTGAAATTACCAAGTTTCCACAAATAGTGATTGATTTGAGATTTAAAAATATTAGTTCAGACGAGAATACTATGGAATACAGAGATACCGATGGGTTAGTTGCGTTTGGACTAGCTGCCAATGGTAAATTATATGCAAACGATGTACTCTTGACCTCTGCTGTAACTTCTATGGAAATCACTGATAAATTATTACTATTTACCACTGCTCAGCATAATCTACAGTTTGTGCATTTAAACACTGCTAATTTCAAACCTTTACCGGTGGTGGATGAAAATGTTTCTGATGAAAGGGTTCGTTCTATCGAAAGGGGTTCCATCTTGGTTTCTGTCATCCCATCCAAATCAGCTGTTGTTTTACAGGCTCCACGAGGTAACGTTGAAACCATATATCCTAGGATCATGGTTTTATCAGGCGTTCGTCAAGATATTTTGCACAAAAATTATAAATCTGCGTTTATCACATGTCGTACTCATAGAATCAATTTAGATATACTACACGATTACGACACTGCATTGTTTTATGACAATTTAGAACATTTTATTAATGACATTGGTAGGGTTGATTATTTGGATTTGTTTATATCTTGTTTATGCGAAGAGGATGTTGCCCAAACCAAATACAAAGAAACAATTAATTCTGTTCAAGATGCCAGCTTCGGCGTTGTTCCCGCTCCTCCAACGGAAATGGAATTGTACATCAAAAACAAATTTTTCGATTCCAGTAAATCTAAAGTGAACAAAATTTGTAAAGCGATGCTAGAAGTTTTTTTGAGTAAAAAAGAATATATGACTAAATATTTGCAGCCAATAATAACAGCTTATGCATGCCAAAAACCACCTGACTTGAAAAGTGCTTTAGCACTAATTGAAGATATATCAGATGAACAAGAAAAAGATTCCATGGTTACGTACATTTGTTTCTTACAAGATGTTAATGTAGTTTATAAGGTGGCGTTATCACTATATGATGTTGGCTTATCTTTAGCAATTGCACAAAAATCACAACTAGACCCTAAAGAGTATTTACCATTTTTACAAACTTTGCAAGATGCTACTGAGCCACGTAGAAAATTCATGATCGATGACCACTTGGAAAACTACGATTTGGCTCTAACTCATTTGGTCAGTGTTGAAGCTGATGAAAAGGTGGCGTCCGAGGAGGTTATTGATTACATCCAGGTTCACGAGTTATTTAAATTTGCTCTTGGTTTATTTCGTCACAATGAAGCTAAGCAAAACCAAATTTACTCCATTTATGCCGATAAATTGGTGGCCACCCAACAATATGCTGAAGCAGCTATTATCTATGAAATGTTAGATAAATTTCACGATAGTATGGATGCTTTTGTTTCTGGAAAAAGATGGAAGGAGGCGTTGTCGATTGCAGTTACACATTTCCCCAAAGACGTGAAGGATATTGCCGAGAGCTTGGTTACCGCATTAAACTATGAACATAAATATGGGGAATCTGCCCAAATTGAATTAAAATACTTGAAGAATATAAAGGAATCAGTTAGATTATTTTGCAAATCTTATAATTTCGATGAATCCATTTTAGTTTGCTGTACTGAAAATCGTAAAGAACTAATTGAAGAACTTGTAGACCCTGGTTTGGATGAAGCCTTTGGGATAATCGCAGAATTATTGGCCGATTGTAAGGGTCAAGTAAACTCTCAATTGAAGAGATTGAGAGAATTACGTGAAAAGAAATCACAGGACCCATATGCGTTTTATGGCCAGGAGGGTGATCAGGCAGATGATGTTTCCATTGCACCATCGGAAACATCTACCAAGGAATCTTTTTTCACCAGATATACTGGAAAAACTGGTGGAACCGCCAAAACAGGTGTTTCCAGGCGTACAGCCAAGAACAAACGTCGTGAAGAACGTAAACGTGCCCGTGGGAAGAAAGGTACTATTTATGAAGAAGAATATTTGATTAGATCCATTGGTAGATTGGTAGAAAGGGTAACACAAACAGAACAGGATGCCATTAAAACAATTGAAGGATTATTAAGACGACACAAGATTGAACAGGCTTATCAAATCCAAAAGAATTTTATAGAAGTCTTGGACTTGTTGAGAGCTAATATTACTGAAATTTACAATCTTGATGAAAAAGACAGAGAAAGAATTGATGAAAACGGAGAGGTTTATCATATTCCTGAAATACCCGTCCCTGAAATCAAAGAATTTCCTAAATTATGTGCTATCGACTTTTAAATAGCATATTATTTCACCCTTATTTACTTATTTATTTTTGATATTGTATATAATTAACCTTAACCCTTTCATTTACTTTACTCTATTCTTTTATCAGAAAAAAAAAAAAAAAAAAAAAAAAAAACAAACAAACAAAAATGCATCATCTCGAGACCGTACCATAGAGCCCATCTTTGTAAAACTTTGATTTGATTTTAATTTCGTGCTCATCAAGTAAATTCTTAAAATTTAGAAATGCCCATTTCAATCCGTTTGAGACAGACTCTTTTTTGGCTTTGGCTAATGCTAAACCTTTACTAGACATGGTTCCTGTGCCAAATCCTATCGAGTCTGTTTTTGTGCCATCTTTTAATGTTACTATAATCTTGGATTCTGCAAAAACTGTTATCATAACTTGATCTTCGTTAGCACAATCGTTAATGGTAGATTCTTGTCCCATTATTTTATTTGTGTGAGATACTTTATCTTTAGAGTTGATAGTTGAATTATTGTCATTTGAAGGATTGGCTACTTTTATATCGGTAATTGAAAATGAAACAATTTCCGAGGACCATCCATTAAAACCAAATGATTCATTAGCAAATTGTAAAATGAGATGCGTAGGTACCAGCTTGGACAAATTTTGTCTTCCAAATTTATTCATATTATATAATTTGTAGGTATATTTTTCAATTTTAGATTGGAGTATCGAAATTCTTTTTAGGGACCAGTCACTAGCTGGTCTATTGAGCCATGTATCTACAAAATCAAATTCTTTTAATCCCATAGACGATATATTACAGGAATATTTTGTTGATTTGTACGAAATATTATGGTTATATGAGCTCATTGAATTTTTTTTTTTTTTTTTTTTTTTTATTTTTTTTTTAATCTTTTTCCTTTTTCTTTTTGAATATATATATATATATTACTAGCTAGTTCCTTGAGGGCAGTACAACTTCATTTTCCAACTTTAATTAGAAGAAACTAAAAAAGAAACATAGACAAAACAATTATTAAAGTGTGTTATAGATGTAGTTCTGATATTGAATAAAATATGAGTTATTAACATTGGTAATTTATATAGTAACCGGGTTACCAAATAAATAAATAAATAATAATAAAAAAAAAAAGAATTTTTCCTATCTTTTTTTGGAATCAAGTAAATATTAAATCTATCCATCTTTTCTGCTTCGTTGTTTTATTCCAGGTTCTTTCATAATGAGAATATACGAATCTTTCTCACACTCCCCCATTTTTTTTTTTTTTTTTTTTATTACGACAATCTCTTATAAAACAATCAACCACTCAATTCAAATACAATCATAATATTCAATTGAATCAATTGAGAATAAAGATAGAAATTACTTACTGGGAAAAACAAATAATAATAATAATAATAATAATAAGCTTTTCCAAACAAATAAACTAATAGATAACAAACTAAATGGACATTATTCAAGGGTTCATTCAACCGCCCAAACAACAAACAGCAGATGACACAATTCCTACTCTCTGTGATGCTGTAGAGAATTCAACTTTAATTAGTGATAGGAGATCTGCAGTTCTTGGATTGAAATCATTTAGTAGACAGTATAGAGAAACAGTAATTGCATCTGGGTTAAAACCATTAATCAATACATTGAAAAAAGACTATGAAGACTTAGACACCTCTAGAGCCATACTTGAAACATTATTAATTTTGTTCATTAGAGGTGAAGGTAATCAGGATTTGACAAGAGATTGGGTCTCTACACAGTCTCGTTTACAAAATGGTAAATACCCCTCACCATTAGTTATGAAACAAGAAATTCAAACAGTGGACCAATTTTCTTTATGGATCGCCGATGCATTATTACAGAGCCCGGAAGTTGTCAAAATAATTTTTTATTTAATGGATTCTAGTAATTTCCATGTGAAATTGTACACCATCCAAATTTTAGAAGCTTTGGTAGCAACTAGACCTTTGAGAACAAGAGAAACGATCATTGCTGTGCCTACAGCTATTTCACAACTAGTATTTTTATTAAATGATCCAATGGATGCCGTTAGAGATGAAGCTATTTTATTATTAATGTCTGTTGTTAATGATAACACTCATATTCAAAGTTTAGTTGCTTTCGAAAACATTTTTGAAAGATTATTCACTATAATTTCGGACGAAGGTGGGTTGAGAGGTAGCATTGTTGTCAATGATTCTTTAGCTTTAATCAGTAATATTTTAAAATACAATAATTCGAACCAGACATTGTTTTTCGAAAGTGGCAATGTCCCTCAATTAGCACAATTATTAAGCGAACCTTTAGAACAGGGTGAAAAATTTTATTGGAATGATCAAAGAATTTCTAATGTTAACACCACCTTAGATATAGTTAGGACTCTTGTAGTTCCAGGCAATTCCTCGACCCCCTCACATCAAAAACAACTTTTTGATTTTAACATATTGATGATTATTTCAAGCTTAGCCTTTTATTTGAAGACACCCAAGGAAGTTCGACCAAATGCATTAATAACAGCCTCTGATATTATAAGAGACAATGAATCTTTACAATATGAATTTAGTAAAATAGACGTCCCATATATTGACCCCAGTATGCCTATTAGCGCCAAAAATTTAAAAGATGGAATTGAAATCTATCCAAGCACAAAAGTCTTATTGTCCTGGGCTTTAAACATTAATTCTGTTCATTTTTTTGAAATTAGAGTTTCATCACTAGATTTCTTAAAGGCTTATTTGGGTGGGAGTTTGGAAATTCAGAAAAGCTTTGTACAAAGTCAAATCCAAGAATATCAAGAGGGTATTGCTGAATCTGATAAAAGCTTTAATATGTTTCAAACTTTGCTAGAGTATAATCCTGATTTGAATTTAAACCCTTACAAACTATTTTTCAGTGTCGAATTATTGATATACTTGTTTCATGATGATGAAACTGGAGAATTGAAGAGAATTTCAAGATCAATTAACTCTGGATCTTCTGAAGATTCGGAAAATATGACGTCTATTCAATCGTTGTGCGAATTATTTTTAACATATCTATCTTTAAGGGACATTCGTATTTCCTTGTCGTATTTATCCCTATTAGCGTACTGGATTTTTGCAGATTTCCAAGCGGACAATGATTTTCTTTTTTCCAAAGCTAATGTAAACCAGTTTATCAGTTTGTCGACACAAAGCGATGATGGTAACATTTTAATAAAATGTATGATTATTATGCTGTTGGGTATTTCTTACGAGTTTTGTACCAAGGATTCCTTTATTCCAAGGGCAGAATACCACGATACTTTACTGAAAATGATTGGTTTGGACAATTATAGGTTTAGGGTAAAGCAATTTGTTGATAACACTTTATTTGTGGAAGCAGCAGAGATAAACTTTTATTCACCAGGATACGACGAGACTGGATTACCTAAGATTTTTTTTAGTCCGTTATTTGTTGATTTGATTAAAAAAAACTTTTATCAAATCCAAACCGCTTTAAATCGTGACCCAACAGTTGAGCCTAAAGAAAAGTTATCCTTCAAAGTTTTCGAACAGACTCAGTCAGAATGCGCCAAACTTGAAAAAGAATTGAATGATTCTAATACAAAGAATGGAAGAGAGATTGACGATTTGAAAAATAGTTTAACCATCCTAACTAAAGATTACGATGAATTATCTGAAAATTTTAATTCTTTGACTACAGAAAGGAAAAATTTGGACAATGAAATGTTAAGAGTTAAAACTGAATTGGATAAAACCCTAATTAATTTGAGAGAAATTACAAGTGAAAAAAATGCTTTGATGAACAATAAATTGAAAAATGAAAAACAAAAGGAAAATTTGGATAAGTTGTTAATTTCTAAAGGTCAAGAACTGGAAAAAATGCAAAAAGAACTAACTACGGTCAAAAGTGAAAAAAGTAAAGCAGATGATGGCATTAATAAGATGAATCGGGAATTGATGAAATTAACTAAATCCAGCCAAGCTTTAAAGGATGAAATTGAAGAATTGAAAGCGACAAATGAAAAGTTGAAAAAAAATTATCAAAAAGAGATTGAATCTTTGAACAAAAAAATAACTGGAAAGGAATCTGACTTTGACCTAGAAAAGAGGAAAGTTGCTGAATTGCAAAATAAACTTTCCCGTGCTGAAATGGAAAAGAATACCTTACAAAGGGAATTGGATGACTTAAGACCTAGATTTAAAAGTAATGATGAATTAGTTTCGAAGTTGACTGAGAAATTAAAGTCCTTAGCACTAAATACTAAAACAATCTCTGCGGAAAAAGAATCTTTATTACAACAATTAAAATCTTTTGAGAATACCAAAAATGAACAACTTGTGGAATTACAAACAAAATACGATAATTTAGAATTAGAAAAGAACGATTTAGAAAATGAAAGAAATGATTTATTGAGCAGTATTGATTCATTCGAGGAGGAAATCAAGGTTAAAACTAACCAGTTGAAAGATAAGGATACCGAATTAAACACATCAAGGTTAAACAATGAAATGGAGATTTCTAAATTAAAGGAGGGCCTAGCTACCGAATCTAATAAAATTGAAAAAAATAAATCTCTTTACGAGAATTCTATTAAAGAATTGGAGGAAAAGCTGGCTAGTAAGGAACAAGAAATGGAGAATTCTTTATCTCAGCTTAAAGATACAAAATGCGAATGCGATAACTTGACGATTGAATTAAAAAAAATAAGTTCTGAACAGAAAAGGGTAGCTGGAGAATTAGAGGAAAAAAGAGCAGAATTAGATGACTTAACTACAAATTTGGAGTCTAAAGAAGAAAATTTGAAAGAGTCTACTAAAAAGTACCAAGAACTTCAAACTACTCTAGATTTACAAAATAAAGATTATGAATTAAAATTAAGTGGAGCAACTCAAAAATTAACGGAGAAAAGTGATGAATTAAATGTAATTATTGAAAATAAGGTCACCTTGGAAAAGATTTTGGATGAAACTAAAGCAAAATTTGTCGAGTCTGATAAAGGCAATAAAAGTGAAATTACCAAATTGAAAGAGATTATAAATGTGTTACAAGCCAAAAATGAAACTATTTCTAAGGAAAAGACAGATGTCGAATCGAAATTACAAGAATCTAAAAAATCTGTTTCTGATCAGTTACCTATTCTCAAACAATTAGAAGAGGAAAATTTCGAACTTAAGAGAAATTTAGAATCGATGAAAAATGAAAATATTGCTCATGAAAAATCAAACAAAGGAAACGAAAAACTTCTTTCTGACTTGCGAGCCACTCTCGATTCTTTAAAAGAGGAAAAATCACAAGTTGAGGGCAAATTAAATCAAGTGCAAACGGATTTAGAAAAGAATAAACAGGAAATGCAACTTTTGGAAAAAAAGTCGGTGAAACTAGAAGAAGATTTAGCTGGGTTAAATGAAGAGAATAATACGATAAAAAAAGAAGCTGAAAAGAGGAAAGAAGAAATGAAGGAACATATTTCTAAGCTAGCTGTTTTAAAAGATGAAAACTCTAAGCATCAGCAGCTACTAAAAGACCATGAATCAAATATGGAAAAATTTAAAGAAGAGAACACCAACTTAGTTACCGAGAAGGAATCGTTAGCGAAGAAAATGTCTGAAGAAGTTATGAATTTGGAAGAGAAGGTAAAAAAATTGCAACAAGATTTGAAAGCTAAATCACAATCCTTTGAGAAGGAAAGAAAACTATTGAATGAAGGGTCTAACTCAATAACCCAGGAATATTCTGAAAAAATAACTAAATTGGAAGAACAAATTGCCAAAATGGAATTTGAACAAGCTGACAAAAACGGAAAAGTGGAACAGGATAAGGTGAACTTGGAAGAATGTATCAAGGAAAAAGAAAAGGAGCTTGAAGAGTTTAAAAGTAAATTATCTCAAATGACTACTAATGCTGATAACTTGGAAAAGGAGTTGACTGCTGCCAAAGTTGAAAACAGCTCAATTAACCTTAAAAACCAAGAAAAATGGGAGGAGTTAACTAAAAAATTCTTAATGAAGAAAGACGATTTGGAAAAGAAAATTATTGAAACAAAAGAATTAGAAACCCAATTAAAATCAAGTCAAAACTTACATTTAAAAATGGAAGATGAATTGAAATTGCTCAAGGAAGAGAAACTAGTTTTGGATGCAAACTTAAAACGTTTAGAAGAGGATAATAAGGAAAAAATTTTGAATTTTGAAACTAAATTTGAACAATGTGAAAAAAATTTAGACTCCACTACCAAAAAAATACAATCTACTGAGAAAGAACTTGAAGAATTAAGGGAAAAGTTTAATACGAAAAGCGAAGAGAGTGCCAATTTGCAAACTGAATTAGAATCAACAAAAAAAGAACTGGAACGTATGAAGATGTTGTCCAGTGAATTGGAATGTTTTAAAACCAAGGTTTCCAAGAAAGAAGCTGAGATCAAAGAGATTTCCTTGGATAGAGAAAGGTATAAAGCATCGGAATTAACTTTGGAAGATCAAAATGGAAAATTAAAACAACAGCTTGAAGAGTTAAAAACAGAACTTACAAAACAAAAAGAATTAACTAAAAGTATTAAGGAAGAAAATGCTAAAAAGGAGGCTGAATTTCAAGGCGAAATTAACAAAATTAACGTTGAATTACAGTCTTGGAAAGAAAAAAAAGTTACTGATAGAACAGAACTTGATGAGTTGATGTTATTAGTTGACGACTTGGATGAAACAAATAAGATTTATAAGGAAAAATTGAAAGCATTAGGCCAAGAGTTTTCTAGTGACGAAGAAGTTGACGATGAAGACTATAGTAACGATGAAGACTATAGTAACGATGAAGAGACAAAATAATAATATAATTTAATTTTATGCTTAAGGGAAAAATAAAAACTTGTATAAATTATAAAATAAATAGATAAACACCAATAAATTTAAATCTAATTTTTATCATAAAAAGTTGAGTTATTGTGCCTTTGTGGATCTGGCATTTTATGAATACGGATATCATCAGAATTACCATTCAAGTTAGCAATCTTGCCAATATCTTGTGGTGTGATAATGATTGTTTGAGTCCTATTATCAGATGACAATTTTTCCATGATTAATTTAGTACCAATTGTTCTGTTAACCTGATCCATGAAAACATCAAACTCATCCAAAGCAATAATTCTTGAGCGCATAGGTTTCCAAGTTGCCAACAATAAAGAAATTTGAGAAAATGATTTTTCACCACCAGATAACGAATCAACGTTTCTTGCACTTTCATCATTTGGTGTTTTTACCATCATGTTTAATGTTTCAGTAGAAAAATCAAAAACTAGTCCACCAGTAAAATTTCTGAAACGTAGAGAAGCTTTGAAATCTGTGTCTGCAGCTAAACAAGTATCTTTTTTAGCATATTCTAATGCGTCGGTTCTTCTAGCAACCGATTTTGATAACAAATCGATTGCATTTCTAATATCCTTAATCTTGTTACTAGCTTCTTGAAACATGGATTTGGCTTCATCGTAAAACTGCAAAACCTCTTCTTGAGACATACCAATTGATTTTTCCGCATCTCTAATTTGCTTATCAATTCTAGATAGTTCAAACTCCACATCAGTATTGGTGTTTGGAACATCATCAGTAAAAGCCTGATCTCTTGTACAATATTCTGCCGCTGCTGTGGCGGTTTGGGTGATATATGATTCTGCCTTTTTTGTATCATTTAAAAGTTCGCCTTTTTTTTGACAGTAAACAGCTCTTTTTTCTTTGTAGCGACTTATTTTATCTATAATAGTGTCTACATAACCTTGTTTATCGTTAATTTCTTGTCTAATAGTATTGTATTCTTCTTGTGCAGTTGTCAATGCTTCTTTAGCCTCTACGTAATCACGCTTTAGTGGCTCATTAGCTTCTGTTAATTTCAAAATTTCGGTATCCAAGTAGGTTACAGCCTGTTCAGCAACTGCTATCGAACGTTCTTGTGTTTCCAAATCTGCTTTAGATCTTTCTAGTTCATTTGTATCAACTACTCTTTCTAGATCTACTTCCAAAGCTGTAGCTTTATTTTTCAAAGCGGTAGCTTCATCGTTCAATTTTTTCATTTCTCTTTTATGTTCTCTAATTTTTTGAGCACAGTTTTCAATCTTCACATCAAACTTATTAGCTAAATCACCAAGTCTTTTCTTGTCCTCTTCAATCAATTCTCTGAAATACGAAGCTTCACCATTTGTAGTGGAAGTTCTCATGGCCAACGGCCTTTGTGAATAATAAATTGTATCTATTTTAAAAGCATTATAGACGTTTATAGAAGAAACCAAACCTGATTTGTGGTCCCTAATGGAAAGGACCTGCCTTACATTAGACGGATGGTCTTCTAGAAAAGATTTAGCTTTATTTCTGTCAGAAATTAAAACAACGGTTTCAATTTTGTTCATGTCCACAAAAGTGCATTCAATGGACTTTTCGCTAAAGCTCAAAGCATCAGCAATAGTAGGATATTCAGAAACGGCTTTGCCATCAGAATAGTCAAATATATCCATTTTCCGAGTGATAATACCTATATTTACCTTATTTCTTCTTGAAATATCGTTCAACAATCTTCTATCATCCTGATTAGAAACGACAAAAGATTTTAAAGTAGAGTCTAAAAGTTTCTGGATAGGCCTAGCCCAATCTCTTTGAAAACTCTCTTTGATAGTAACATGCAGGCCCAAGGGGCCAATCGGTTTTTGTTTAAATTTGCCCTGTTGGTTAAGCTTTTCAATGTCAGCTAGAACCCTATGCATGTTGTTATCAAATGCACTGATTAAATTATTATTACCAGAGGCAATTTTTTTCAATTGTCTTTGGTTTTCGTTTATTGATTGAAGTAAAGTTTCCTTTTCTCTTTGTTTGTTTTCTTGAAGTTGGATTTTATTGTCGTTAAATTCCCCAATTTCGACAGAATATTTATTCATCAATTCGTCAATACCCCTTTGGGTATTTCTAATTTTTTCAAGTTCATTGTGTACGGTTTGTTGTTTTTCATCCGTATTTTTTTGTAATTGTTCTTCTAAAGATTTAATAGTGGACTTTAATGTAGAAGCTAAGTTTTTATGGCTAGTTATAGTTTTGGTAGTCTCAATTTTTTCTCTATTTTTAGATTCAATTTCGCTCAAGGCTTCTGAAAGCTTCAATTTAGTTTCGGTAAATATTTCTTGCCTTGAGGCCATAACATCATAATGTGGTTGTAATTGTTTGGAAAGATCTTCTAAATCAACTTTTAATCTTGTCATATTATAAGTCAGATTATTTTCCTTTTGCTCCATAGACATGATTTTTTCGTTACATTTACTAGAAAGAGATTGCAACTCGTTTAAGTGCTTTTCGTTTTCGACAACATTTAGCCAATAAATCTTACCTTGTAATATCCTTTTTCGTTCATTTAAAGTAGCACTTGAGTTTATCGTACTTAACAGGGCTTGAGCTTCTTTATATTCTTTGTACAATTCTTTGACATTCTGGTTATGCAAATGAATGGTGGCTTCAACTGACTTAATAGTACTTATAGTGGTACGTAAATTATTGGCGGTTTCTTCTAACAAAGTACCTCTCATGAAATGGCTATATTTATCACGAGGAGTACTTGCAGTTAAAAAAGATCTAGCAGCATCCTGAGATAAAAAGCACATTGGATTCATGATGGGAATGCTAAAATAATCAACAATTTCATCTAATTCGCGTTTTTTACTTGAAACTTCCCTACCATTTTCGGTTTTTAATTTATATTGGTTTGAACTACTATCTCTTTTAAAAGTCCTTTCAATTATTATAGAGTTACCGTAAATATCTTGTCTAAAACCTCCCAAACCTTCATTGCTTAGAACAATGATAATTTTACATGTATTACAATCGGCTTTAATTAGATCTTTTAGACTTGTTCCACGATTAGTGGTTGTAGCTTTAGCGCCCAGGCAAACGGTGATGGCAGTTAGTATGGCACTTTTACCACTACCATTATTACCAATGATAAAATTTAGACGTGGACCAAATTCTAACTCGAAATTTTCATGACACATGAAATTCTTCAAAATGACTTTTTTGATATACCCTGGTGGAGTAAATGTTTTAGGATCATTGACAGAATCTTGCGCAGCACTTTCATATTGAGTCATGGCAAACTCATACCGCTTTTTAACTCTTTTATTTGGCAGTTGATTTGCTTCGTCTTCAACGGCGGCCAAAGACTGGACTGTTTTATTAAGCTCATTAACTTCATCGATGGATCTTTTTGGCATTGTTGATGTATTTCGATGTGGATGTGAAAAAGAAAAAGAAAAGGAAAAAGAAAAGGGAAATAATAGCTTTAAAAAGACTGTTAGATTTAGCTCATATATTATAATAATATGATCACGAGTGTTTCAATAAAATTGATCTGATGTGACAAGAAAGTTTATAAAAAATGGAAGAAATTGGTTGAAAATAAACCGAAGTTTTATATATGATAGAATTACGTGTTTCGTGTTTTGTCTAAAGAGAAAGCGAAAAAAAATTTTTTTTTTTTTTATTTTTTTATTTCATGTTATTTTATTAAACATGGACTACTATTTATAAGCAAAAGTGCTTCAAGTAGTTTCTATATTCTTGCTAGTTATAATCCATTTTGTCCTGTTTTCTTCTCCATCTACATCATTGTGTATGTGTATAATGGTTTCGTGCTAGGGATAAATTTTGTGTTATATGATAGATGAAATATATGTTAGGAAAAAGTTAGTAAACCAACTTGATACTTCGTTGCTTGTGTTATATATTTTAAATTACTAATTAGCTTTTAAATAAACCATTTCTTTATAGATAATTTATTTTTACTCTATTCTATCTGTCATTTATCTGTCATTTATCTGTCATTTATCTGTTAAAAGTGTTTTCTTCTTGTGATGCTTTTCATGTTTTCCGGAATTCAATGTTTTCGGGAATTCCATGCTTCCGTAAGTTCATATTTTCTATACAAAATATGATGAATATTGTTGTACTTAATAAGGCTCTTAAAAATCGGGTAGTATCGTAAGCGTAACTCAGGATTAGTCGTAATAATTACGGGTTCGGATTATGGTAATTAATTTCTTGTTCTATTTCGGTCTTTACATATAATAATAATATATAATAAAGATTTATTTAAAACTATAACTTAAATACTTTTGATGAATAACTTGATAATAAATCATCTCTTTATATATGATTTATTTTCACATTTATATTTGACGTTCATATTAATCTTTTCCAACATTTCGTTGTTGTTCCTTAGGCGGCATCTTGGTTACGGTGTTTTCCTGTAAAAGTGATTTCCATTACGGAGACTTCCTATTAAGGTAATTTCCATTGCGGAGACTTCCTATTAAGGTAATTTCCATTACGGAGACTTCCTATTAAGGTAATTTCCATTACGGAGATTTCCTGTATGTTGGTTGTAATATATGTTTACTTGGTTTCATATTACGACAGGTAGTGGAACTCGTCCTTGTTAACTCAGTTGGTAGAGTGTTCGGCTTTTAAGCTATGAGATTGCAAGGAACCGAAATGTCAGGGGTTCGAGCCCCCTATGAGGAGTTCTTTTTTTTTTTGATAGTATTTTTGCTGTTTAGTTTGAACTTTGAAGTAAAATTTACAAAAGGACT
Organism: Saccharomycodes ludwigii; assembly: GCF_020623625.1. NCBI lineage: Eukaryota > Fungi > Ascomycota > Saccharomycetes > Saccharomycodales > Saccharomycodaceae > Saccharomycodes > Saccharomycodes ludwigii. The sequence continues at coordinate 1,002,825 of NC_060204.1, forward strand.
TACGATACTTAATGTCTATGTAGGAATTAGAAAGAAAAAAAAATAAGAAAAAAAAAATAAAAAATAAAAAAAATTCTTTTGATTTGAAATTGCTATTGTTTTATCGTATCCACGATTGGAAAATGATAAAAGAAAAGAAGACAGACAATAACCGGCGGAATCATACGTTTTTTTTCCCATTCTATTTTACATTTCGATTATGCTAAAAGAATTTTATTTGTAGCTAGCCTTTGCTTTAATAGCGACAAATAAATATATTTTTTTAAATGTTTAAAGACAAGTAAGACATTTTATGACTTTGGTAGATAATTAAAAAAAAAAAATTGTTTGTATACGTCAAAATGTATTAATAATAACAATAATCTATTTTTATAGACAAAGTCTTTAATTTCTTGACGTCGTTTATAATGTATCATATCGCCACTAGTAATATAATCGACCCACTTTTATTTTTCTTAGGATCTTGAATAAAAAATATGTCCTTAGGAAAAAAAAAAAAAAAAAGAAAAGAAAAGAGAAAAAAAGATAAAAAAAAAATAGAAAGATAGATTTGATAAAAACAAAAAGTTAGAGATGTCCGTCTTAAATATATGGAATTAGCTTCGATTTTTTTTTCCCCCTCTGAAGATTTTAAATAGTTGTCCTATCTATAGTTTATTTTATACTAATCAAAATTTTTTATAAAGCTTTGTTTCTATTGATAATTTTATTAAACTCAACTGTGCTATCGAGCAATATTTTCATACTAGCCTTTATAAAAAAAAAAAGAGAAAAAGAAAAAATGTCCTGATAATTGAAATTACTCTGAAGCAGATGGCTTATATCCACACATACGTATATTTTTTTCAGAGTGAATAAAAAAAGCCTTTGGAAACCTACGTAGAAAATGTAAAAAATGTCCTAAATATTTTAATTTTTTTTTTATCAGACAACAAAATAGTTCTTATTCAAAAAAAAAAAAAAAAAAAAAAAAGAAAAGATAACATAACATAACTAGGTACAAAGAGATATTTTGTGCTATGTGAAACTAATAATTTTTCATTTTAATTCTAAATTCAAGCCAAGTTATATATAAAGAAGACAAAAACAGTTGGAAATTTTTTTTTTTTTAAAATCGGAATAAAAGGTTATACAATGTATTTTATTTCAAACAATAAATTTTGTCTATAATAATACTAACACCAACAACCAAATAGAATCGATAGATTTGTGTCACCTCATCAGGACAAAAAAAAAAAAAAGAAATATTTAAAAAAAAAAATTAAAAAAAAAATTTTTTTTTTTATCAATGACGTTGCTAAAATCTTTAAAATCTCATCACCCCAGTGATTCCGATATAGAGTCTGCCTTTGATCCTTTTAATCACCCTTTTGTAGGCGATAATATCGACCAGCAGTTAGCGGATAAGAAAATCGAAGAGGTTGAAATTAAAAATACTGTTTCTACTCCCTCTACCTATAAAGAAAACAAAATTAAAAATTTTTTTGAAAAGCTAATTGACTTTTTGGAAGTCAAACAACATCATAACGACACTGCTAATAATTGTAAGGCTGAAAGTGTTGTTGAAAGTTTTTTGTATAACGACGATTTAGCTCCAGTTGAAAAAGGAAGACGTGTATGGGGTTGGAAACAATATGTTTTCTTTTGGATTAGTGGTTCCTTCAACGTTAACACATGGCAAATTTCTTCCACAGGGATACAAATGGGATTGAATTGGTGGTGTACTTGGATCTGTATTTGGATTGGTTATATCTGTGTTGCCGTTTTTGTTGTCTTAGGTTCAAGAATTGGTAATTTCTATCATATTGCTTTCCCTATTTCTTCAAGAATATCATTTGGGGTTTACTTTTCTCTATGGATTGTTTTGAATCGTGTAGTCATGGCTGTTGTTTGGTTCAGTACAATGAATTATATTGGTAGTCAATGTGTTCAATTAATGCTAATGTCTATTTTTGGTACTGACTTACAAACGAGAATCAAAAATACCATTTATGGTCAAAACATTACCACTTTTGAATTCATGTGTTATATGTTATTTTGGGGTGGTGAATTAATCTTTTTATGGTGGCAACCACATCAATTGCGTTATTTGTTTACATTCAAGTCGGTTATCACACCATTTGCTGCTTTTGCTTTCTTAATTTGGAGTTTGAAAAAGGCAAATGGTCACGTAGCTATGGGTTCTTTAACTGAAGTTCATCCTACCGGTGCTATTTTAGGCTGGAATTTTGTTAGAAGTATAATGAGTGCCATGGATAATTTCTCTACCCTAATTTTAAATGCTCCTGATTTTTCAAGATATGCTAGAACGCCCAAATCTTCAATTTACTCACAAATGTTTATTTTACCCTTGATGTACTCTATTATTTCTATTATCGGTATTTTGGTTACTGCTTCTGCATACACATTATATGGTGTTAATTATTGGTCTCCTTTAGATGTTTTGGGGAGATTTTTAGAGCATCAATCCAAAGGTGATCGCGGTGGTGTTTTTTTGATTTCTTTTGCATTTGCCATTGCTCAATTGGGTACTAACATTGCATCCAATTCTATTAGTGCAGGTACGGATATGACCGCCTTATTTCCTAAATTCATTAATATCAGAAGAGGATCCTATATATGTGCTGCTTTATCATTAGCTATTTGTCCTTGGAATTTAATGGCGTCGTCTTCCAAATTCACAACAGCTTTGGCCGCATATGCAGTATTTTTAAGTTCCATCGCAGGCGTTATTGCTGCTGATTACTATGTTGTCAGAAAAGGTTATATCAAATTAGTCCATTGCTATTCGAATAAAAAGGATTCGCTGTATATGTATGGAAATAAGTATGGTACTAATTGGAGAGCCGTCGTTGCCTACATTTTGGGTATTGTTCCAAATTTCCCTGGGTTTATTGGTAGTCTTGGTCCTACAGTTCCAATTGGTGCCATGAGGGTTTATTATTTGAATTATTTTGTTGGATATCTAACCAGTTTTTTGATTTATTGTATTTTGTGCTATTATTTCCCCTTCAATGGTATGCCTAAAGGTGTAAAATTTTTTGATAGAACTAAATTTTTTGAAAGGTGGGTTGAAGTGGAAGATTTTGCACAAAGAAGAAAATTATATATTGAGGAAGGTATCGATGATGATGACGAATTTGAAGATGCTGATGATAATGTTGCTAAAACTTCTGGTGTTGAAGTTATGAATGGTAATGGTGAGTTTGAAGATACCACGAAAAAAACAGGATTTTTTGCCAAAATTATTAAAATAAGTAGCAACACCTCCTCTTCAAGTAATTCTCAAACTGGAGAATAAATTGTTACGGATAAAAAATGAGGAGTTCAAAGGGGGGAAAAATTTAATTATTGGAGCTCACTTATGGGGTTTTATTTTGTCTAGCGCACACCTTCATATATTTGACTCTGATTTTGCTTTTGACGTTAATTTTATTTTTATTTGAATAATATATTTTTAATTTCAACTGTATAGACTTGTTATTTTTATTATTTTTTATTATTATTAATTTTTTTTTTTTTATTTTTATTTTTATTTTTATTTTTATGTATTATTTTATTTCATTCATTAATTAGTTATGCGTAGTATTTATGTTTTAGGTGTTTTTATATATATATATATATATACGTTATATGTGTGTCTATTTATTTTTGTATTAATGCTGGTCATTAATTTATTTTAATTTATTTTAATTGATAACATTTTTTGTCACTTTTTTTTTTTTCTTAATAATAACATTTACTGACACGAATGTTTTTAGCAATACAATCACTGGCATTTAAAATGAGTTTTTTACATTTAAATAAAAAAAAAAAAAAAAAATTATTATTTTTGGAATCCAAAATGACGGATTTCGGACAAAACATTTTGTGAATCATTTTTATTATTATTTTTTTTTTTTTTTTTATATATGTATATATTTTTTTGATTTAAAACTACGTATCAAAAGATTTTATATTTTAAAATAACAACAATTATAAACAACATCCAATTAAATTAAACTACCTATCTTTAACGACGACACAAAGGGAGAAAAAAAAAATTCACGCATATATACATATATGGATAAAGCTATATTAAAAGGGCTTTGTGATAAGCTATACGAAAAACGTAAAAATGCCGCTTTAGAATTAGAGAAGGCTATCAAGAAATCCATTGACGAACATAATACTGAAAAAATAGAAATTGTAATCAATGAATTATCAGATCCAGACTATCCTTTATCTGTAGAAAAATCTGTTGCAAGAATTGCTAGATTAATGGGGTTAGCGGCAGTCTCGATAGCACTTGGCCCTATTAACTTACCAAGTTATTTATCCCACATTATACCATCTGTTCTTATTTGTTTTGCTGACCAAAATGATCAAGTAAGATTTTACGCATGTGAGAGTCTGTACAACATTTCCAAAATTGCCAAAGGTGAAATCTTAGTTTATTTTAATGAAATATTTGATATTTTGTGCAAGATAACTTCAGACCAGGTTTCTTCAGTAAAAGGTGCAGCAAGTTTATTGGATAAGCTAATCAAAGATATTGTCAGTGAATTTGCATCTAGCTATGTTAGTGTAGTAAACAATGATCCTAAAGATCTACCACCAGCAACAAAGATAAATTCACTCACTGGCGACGTCTTACAAGAGCGTTATGAACAAGACCCTAAAAATAATTTGGCATTTTCTTTGCCTCATTTTATTCCACTACTAGAAGAGAGAATATATGCCAACAATCCAAATACTAGAATGTTTTTAGTTTCCTGGTTACAAGTTATTTCAGATTCACCCGATTTAGAATTGATATCATATTTACCCTCCTATTTGGGAGGCTTATTTACATTTTTGGGAGATTCTCATAGAGATATTAGGGTAGTTACTGCAAATTTATTAAACCAAATATTGCAAGAAATTAAAAGAGTCTGCGAAATTAAAGCTTTACTGAAGGCCAATTTGAAACAGCAGCCTCAAAAACAGCCAACAAATAGATTACCTAGCGATGACATTGCCAACAAGAAGATCATTGAAGGACCCTTGATAAGTGAGAGAAAGAAAACTTTAATGAATGCTTTTGAGCAACTGTCTATGGGTGATTTAGATGGCACTAAATCTAATGCTACTATTGGCACTACTAATAATGGCACTGCCGTTACTGGTGCTAATACCATTGGCGCCACTACTGCTACCAATACTACTAATAATAGCAGTAACGGTAATAATAGCAATACTATAAGTTCTTCAGGAATAAATAAGAGTGAAAGTGTTAATACCACAACAACTTCTGCTGCCTTATCACAGAATAATGAAAAACACGACGACGGCATAGAGCAACAACAAGTACAGACAAGTGATCTGAATTCTGCCACACTATCTATAGGAAATATAAGAAATGGCGAAGAATATGTTCCCGGCCAAGACATTCATTTAGATTTTCCAAAAATTATAACTGTGCTAATCAATAGTCTAAATTCATCTGAACCTGATGTTCAAATAGTAGTTTTAAAGTGGCTAGAGATAATTTTGGAATTATCACCAAGGGATTTTTTACAGTGCTTATCAAGATTGTTGGCCTTATTGTTAAAGCATCTGAGCGATTCAAACAAAAATATCAGCGAAAGTGCTGCTAGAGTAAACTATAAGTTAATGGATCTAACTAGTAAATTTGACTACAAAAGCTCCAAAAATTATTCATCAATGGTCAATAACTTGTCTTTAAATTTCAGAGAGGGGAATGCCACTACAAAAGTTGCCTGCTTGGACTGGTTAATATTCATTTACAGAAAAATGTCAGATGACCAACTACTGGATCACAACGATAGCATTTTTTATACACTTTTAAAATCGCTATCCGATGAAGACAATAGGGTTGTTTCAAAATCCTTGGAATTATTAAGCATTATGTGTAGCAATGGTAACAATGAACAATATTTCCAAAATTTTCTGGTTAAAGTTCTAGATCTCTTAAAAAACGAGTTTGGTATGTTAAAAACTAGGACAAATTTTATATTAAGGCAATTGTGTGCAAAGCTTTCTGCCGAACCTGTGTATAAGATTACCTCACAATTATTGGACAAACGTAGCAAAGATGATTTACCCTTTGTACGTATGATGATTCAAATCATGAGCACAGATTTAATTGTTGCTCCTGAGCTAGGACCTTTAAGAAAAAAATTGAAAAGGAATGAAGATTGGTCTTTCTTTAGTATAATTTTCAAATGTTGGTGCCATAATCCCTCATCTTTATTGAACCTATGCCTAATTTCCGGAAATTATGAATTGGCCTACAACGTTCTTCAACAATTTGTGGAAAACGATTTAATTTCTGTAAATAATTTATTACAGTTGGATATATTGGTTCAATTTTTAGAGTCACCTGTTTTTGCGAGTTTGAGGTTGCATTTATTGGAATATGAACAGTATCCGTACTTGTACAAGTCTTTATATGCCATATTAATGATATTACCACAATCAAAAGCTTTTCATACTCTAAACACAAGACTAAACAGTATAACTAAACTAATTTCGATTACAGAATCATCATCTTTATCGTTAAACAAACGCAATCTATCCCAGTCCCATTTCCCACGACACGAATCCAGCGCCAGTTCAACGCAGTCATTATCTGCATGCTCTAGCAAATCATTGATACAAAATTCTTTCCAACTTTTTGATTTATTAGATTACTTCAAAACTGTCTGTGCAGAAGACTCACAAACACTGGAAAATGGAACTTGTAACAATGGTAGCGATTCTAAAACCAATAATGAATATAACAGAATGGATTCAATACATACTGTTTGCGAGCCTGACACACAGACAACTGATGAAATTGCTACTCCTAAGTTAAGTAAGAGCACCTTTGAAACAACAAATCCAGCAGATATCTTAAACCAGCATTTAACCAATTTAGCACCTACAACTGCCGTTGAAGATGATTCTGTATCTGTAATATACAGACCGCCACCAAGCTCCAAGCAAGATTTGTAAGTAAGTAAATAAACGAATAACTACAAACGCATACGTTGTCAATTATTATCGTATACATTATATATAATTATATTTGCTCCGTTAACAGCAGAAAAGGAGGAAGGAAGGAAGGAAGGAAGGAAGGAAAAGAGGAAAAAAAAAAAAAAATTACATAGTTTCATCTCGAAAATTGGCAAAATTATTACATCTTTTAATTTGTAACTGTATGGCTTTATTACTAGCTTTTTTTTCAAGCTGTTGCATTTTTGATTGTACCTTTTCGTATTCTTTCTTAGTCAATCCGCCTGCTAACCTTCTATCAAAAGTAGAAACTGCGGCCAGGGCTTTTTCTCTTCTAGCTTTCTTCTTTTCTAATAACTTCATTTTATAGTTATTTTGTTTGTCTTCTTCGTTAGAACTGCCCTCTGTATTGGATTTGAAAGCTACTTCAGATATTTTTTGTATTTCATTTTCCTCCCCCCTTTCTTCAATTTTAAATTGGACGTTATTTTTGGATTGCTTAAGAAAGTTAGAGTTATGATTGTTATCGGAATTTAACGGCGAATAATCATAATAGTCTTCGAACAAAGCTTTTTCTCTTAATGTCTCATAGGGCATTTTACAATGCCTTTTGGAATCCATGTGTGCCCTTATACTTTCAAGCGTCGAGCCTTGAAAGTTACAACATAAACAATGTTTTTCAGCAACAACAATATCTATCAAAAATTCCAATAAACCTTTTAAATCCACTAAAAAGGATCTTTCAGGGATATATAAACCATGATTTTGAAACATATGCCTTACATTTAATTCAATTTCTTTATTATGCACGCCACAAAAAATGCAGTCTGTTAAAGAATAAGCAGATTCGTAGTCATCATTGGAGGAGGTACTATATTCATCATCACTACTGCTAGAAAAGTCACTTGGATCTTCATCTGTCAGTTCAAATGCTGATTCAGAAGTATAACCAAGCTCAGAAGCCGTTTCTTCATCAAACCCACTAGATAGTTCACTATCTGAAAACTCGCTTAATTTTTGTGGACTTAAATCATCCAAAAATTCGACAGTATTCAGCACTTCAGTATTTTTTGCTGGTTTTTTTTTCCGTTTGTCTTTAATAGGTTTTAAAACAGCAAACCCAAATTCATCTACTTGGTTCAAAGAATGCTGTTTTTCGGAAACTTTTAATTTTTCAGAAAATTCATTAGCTGAAACAGATGGTAACCCTGCTACTCTTCTTTTTAAATTATACCTATGCCATTCAGTTTTCATATGGAATCTTTGTAGATCACTTGAAACAAATTGAATCATACAGGAGTTACATGTAAATAATGTAGTAGTTGGAACAGTGGTAATAGAATTCATTTTAGATCAAATTAATTTTATATTCTTTCTTTTTTTTTTTGTGCTTCTTTACTATAGTTATAAACTTGTTAATCAAAATGTTCTTATTATAGATGAGACGGTTTTAATATATGATGAGTTACTCTGTATATTTTTATCTTTAAACAAAAAAAAAAAAAAAAAAAAAAAAAAAAAAAAAAGAGTAAAATGCAATAAAAATTAATAAAGTGCTTAAAGAAGGGGATAAAAACATCCAATTGTTGTGAACTAAGAAAATACTGTACTAAACTCTACTAGAATAAATATTAACTATTTAATTAGAATCATTACAAAAAGCCTTTGGTAGAGAAAAGAAATAAAAACAAAAATAAAAATACACAGTAGATCGAAGCAGTTTTATACACTAATACAAAATTTCAATAGGCAATATTTCTGAAAAATTATTAAAGTTGTTACAACAAGGAACAGGTGATCATACTAATTAAGCCAATATATATTGTTTTAACGATCCCATGCAGTAGATGGTTTAGGCCACATACGTTTATATAAAGACATAGCTACAACATCCTGTGCAGAAAGTTTAGCGTCAAAAGTAGCTTTGAAATAACCGTGTGTACCCAAACTTTCTTTAATAAACCCAGTCCGCCCACTCTTTGTAAATAAAGGAATTGATTTAAACCATTCAACATCTTCTGGTTTAAAAAACATAAAACGAACAGTAACCACTTTTTTATGGAACTTAAATGGATCTCCTGTTAATATAACTCTTTTAGCCATAATTCTGGTATGATCAGAGTTTAAGAAAGAACCATGTCCAATAAATTCGATACCTAGTGTATTTGAAGCAGAAGTTTTGAAAAAAATTGCTGGAGATTGTGTCATATCAGTTGGAGCAATACAAGTTACAATTGATAGAGCATTTTTGTGTAGAAAGTGTTCAAACTTATGAACATTATTAGGACTATTAGAAGCGGCAGAGAACATCGGTTGTATTACTTGTCTTCTAAATCCATATTGAACTATTATAGGTTCGTTCGAGGGAACTGGATCCTCGTATTCTTCCCATCTTTCAATAGAAAAATTAGAGACTGTATATTGTTGTTCATGTTCCAACAAACCATATACTGCAAAACATATTTGGGAAGGATCCATAACATTGGCTAGTAGACTCTTAGGAAATTTAATATATAGTTTTATTTTATCACCAGCCGTTACTTGGGCAGATTTTTTAGCATCTTTGGTCAACTTTTTTTTAGTATTTTTGTAATTACTAATTCTTAAGATTCTTTTCCATTCAGCGGGTGTTTCAGGATCTATTTCATCAACATCCCAGTCACAATTGTGTAAGTTTTTCAAACCTCTATACCTTTTTAAACGCTCAACAGCAGATTCTGAAGGATTCAATTCAATTTCATCTGGAAATTCTTGGTCTTCCTTTTCTAAGGCACGATATTCCATTAACTGTCTTTCTTCTTCCTCAGGACTTAAATCCATAAAATCTTCAGCTTCAGCATCAACTTCAGTATCTGAATAGTCATTTACAGCACCAATATCTGGATCAGTTACAGAACCTTCTTCTGGAGTCATCTCTACTTCCATATCTAATTCATCATCATCATCATCATCATCATCATCAACAGCATCATCTTGTTCATCATTCAGGTACCATCTTGCCTGGTATTGCGAAGTACCCAGTGGCATCTTGACTTTCTTAATTTCTTCCTTTCTTCCTGATAAATAACCATGGTCATCATATCTGGCTGACGTTAAGTTATCATATTCAAATTCATCTCTTTCGTAGTAACCAGCATCATCTTCCATATCTAAATCTTCCGGGGCGTACTGTTCCAGGGAATTTTGATCTTCGTTTGGTAAAAATGAATCTTCGTTTAATCCCTTTAATTTAGCCTTTTTATCTATTTTACTGATTTGGAAATCACCAAATCCTGGCAAATGAACTAATCTGTTAGTGTCAAACCCAATACCACGGACGGTACCATCAATGACTAAATGTCCTTCGTTTTCAGAATTCTCAATAAAATCTATAATGTCTGCTACCAAATAACCTCTATTATCCCTCCAATTAACTGATCTAGGAAGTTTTTGGCTCAAGATTCTCAATACATTTAATGAATCTGATTTTTTTTCCAAGTTGTACACACGATCTTCATTGGGAAAAAAATGCTTAAAAAAACTCTCCAAAGATTGTTTAACATCTAGCTGAAATTTCTCCTTTGGATGAACATCAGATAGGTTGGTAACAACTCCAAGATATGATGAAATACCTTGCAATTCCAAACTTCTAATGATTTGTTCACCATATTGTTGTTCAACTTCAGAAGTACCACTTAGTCCAAATATAACAAAATCGGCAACTTTAGCAGAGTCTAAAACGTTTATAATATTACTCATGTCTGGAATAATAAATTTTAAATTGGATTTGTATTTTGCTATGGTAACATTTGTAACAGATGGCATTTTAATATTCAAATCCATTAGCTGATTTTCAGTTAATTCTGATATTAGCAATTTCTTGACAATATCATCTGCATAAACATCAGTGGTTAATGGAATAATAGTGATAATCTTCTCCGCACCATTAGTGCCTTCAAACAATTTACGGTTTTGTAAAGATTCTTTGATTTTTTTATCTCTATTTTGTTTTGCCAAATGTTTCCTTTGAAGCTTAGGAATCACCTTATGGTTTGGTTTACCTGTCTTTCTCGATTCATCTGATTCAACTCTACCTTTGGTTAGCTTTTTCAAGGAACTTTTTGAGGCATGTTTTGATTTAAAAGCTTTGTGATTCTTTTTAAAAGAAGATCTATGTGAATGGTTAGCCATTGTATTTGGAATGAAAAAAAAGAAAGGAAAAGAAAAGAAAAGAAATACTAATAAAGTATAACAAATTGATAGTTATATATTTTAATATGGTTAGTATTTGTTGATGATTGTGCGGTTATAGTTTAAGAGTAAAGTTATAATAAAAGTTTTAGTTGAAATGGACGATAGGGTATAATTCTTTTGAATTAGGTTATAATAGTACCAAGATATTATATTTTGGTTTTAATTTTAATTTTTTTTTTTTGTTTTTGTTTGTTTTTGGCTGGATGAAATGTTTCACGGGAGGAAAAAATAAATAAATGAATAAAAAGAAACGTTAATCCAAAGAAAAAAAAAAAAAAAGGATTTGTGACCAAGACACAACATCTGTACATTAAGTTAACAGTTTTTTAAAATAATAAATTTTTTAAAATATTTTTGCACTTTCAAAAAAAAAAAAAAAAAGGAAAAAGGAAAAAGGAAAAAACACTTGATCACTTTGTAGTTATTATTATTTGCCAATCTTTTGTTTTTATCTCTCTTGTAGACCGAAATTTATTTAATGAAGCTTTTACAATTTTAAACCTAAATAACTTTTTTTCCACGCCTTTTATCACTTTATAATTTTACTCTCTTCATATCTAAAAAAATTTTTGTCATTTTTATTTTTTTTTTTCCAATTACAACTTTTTGTTCTATTATTCACATTGGTACATTTTTTTTTGTTTCTCTGTTTTTTTTCTTTTTTTTTTTTTTTTTTATACTTGACATTTTCTGTTTATGATGGGACTTTTTTCTTGTCAGTGTATTTTATCTAATAGTATTATGTTATCTTATATAATTAACATATTTTATTAACATTCTACCTTTCATTATTAGAAAAAGATCCAAAGAGAATATAGATAAATGTATGTACAAGTGAGACAATTCAATATATTAGAAAATATTTTTATACCAGCAACGTGAGTGGTGAACTTTGGGCTATGTTTGGGCAACACTTTAAAGTTATACAATACGAACCTCCTCATTTTTTCTAAACAAATACAAAAAAAAAAAAAAAAAAAGAAAACAGAGACTGTGGATCAAAATTAGATAATTTACAATTCTTTATTCAACGTCAAATATAATTTGCGTGCTAGTGTTTTTAAAATGAAAATAATATTCCAACTGTAGTCAGTAATCCGGGTATTCAATACACAAAAATTTTTCCACACTGGAAATTCTGCTTCCTTATAAATGTTATTTGTTTTGACGAATTTTATTTATTTACCTATGAAATTGGGAGAATACAACCAGACAATGTTTTGACCGTTAAATTTGGAATTTACAAAGCACGATTGAAAATGCCATTTTACAAAGTAGTATTTCGTAATAAGAGTATTTTTGTATTGGAACAAACCTAAATTGAGTGGACCAGTTTTTTTTTGTTTTTTTTTTCCCTTTTTCTTTTTAGTCTATGAGGTTGGTGGCTTACATTTTCATTAATCATAAAATCACTGGTGCATTTTAAGGAGAGATCTCTTTTAAAAATCCAGACCGAATATGCGGAATTATCGAACATTCTGTTTGAATTATTTTCTGTGCATATTTAATTGTTCATTGTTTGCGATATATAAGTGTTTCCCAAATTAGTGTCTGCTGATATTGCTTTCATGTAATTAAATCTTATTTTACTAACTTTTATTTTTAATTTTTTCCATCCAAGATGGTTTCGTAAATAAATTGTTGATTACTAGTAGAAAAAAAATATTCAAAATGGCTCACGAAAACGTTTGGTTCTCCCACCCAAGAAACTATGGTAAAGGTTCTCGTCAATGTCGTGTCTGTGCTTCTCACAATGGTTTGATTAGAAAGTACGGTTTAAACATCTGTCGTCAATGTTTCAGAGAAAGAGCCAAGGACATTGGTTTTTACAAGTACCGTTAAAGAAAGAAAGATATGGATTGCTTGTTTGGTTTAAATAATACATATTACGACACCTCATTAGCAAGTTTTTGTGAAGTTTTCATTTAATTTTTTTGTCCATTTTTCTTTTTAATATATATATATTTATATATTACATCTTTCCAAATAAAACCTTTTTTTTTTTTTTCTCTTTAATAAAAATAAGATTATCTTCTTTTATTATGCTTAACGCAGTAGAATTTGAATTTATAGTTGAGACTTAAAGCGTGTTAATCGGCAACATTTTAAATATTATTTACTGAGTGTTTTTTTTATCTTTTTTATAAAATGCTTTAATACAAAGGGAAAAAAAAAGCCCTATTTATATTAATAAAAATCTAACCAAGTTTGAAAAAAAAAAAAAAGAAATGTAAATTTGGAAAAAAAAAAAATTAAAAAAAAAAAAAAACAAAAAAAAATATTTAATAAAAGTTAGTAATTAGCGCATATAAATAGGAAACATTTTCTATAATCTGTTATTTTATACAAGCCCTTTTTTATCAAATTTATCTTTTATTTTCTTCCTTTTCTTCAGCTTTTTTGGAAAAAATTCTAAAAAGGCTGAATCAAAAATTTACCGGAAACATTGCCACAGTCGGTCGCTTCATTGCCTTTGTACTGCATTTAGACCGATTGCCAGAAAAGTTTTTGTTACAAACAAACTTTCTTGGGTTTCCCAGAGCAGAATCCAAATATCTAGACTACGGTTGGGGTATTTGTTGTACGGATAGGAAGTTCGTGGACCGTGTGTTCATTATAGTCTCATGCCAGAGACTTTGAATGATAGTCCAGGAATGTCGAAAGAAGTTACAACATTTTATAATTTTATTTTTACGAAAACTTAAACTCTTTGTAAAAGAAAAAAATATGAAAAAATAGAGACAATCAAAAGCTACTTAAAAAAAAAAAAAAAAAAAAAAAAAGAAAAACTTATATTCATACAGAATAAACAAAAAGAGTTACAAGCTAAAAATGCAAATGTTAATTCTCACAATTTGGGTTCAACTACTTTAATCTTTTTAATTGGTTTTGGCAAGGAGCCCAATGGCATATTCAGTTTGAATTCTTGAACATCTTGAATTTTCACACAATCTTCAAGGATGATGGAATGTTCTCCTGATTTACCATTTTTTTTAGATTTCAAATGAATAATTAATTTTTCATCATTTTTCAAAATACAATTGTTGTAAAAAGCTTTAATATTTTCCAATGTGATGGTTGCAACGATTCTGGCACGACGTTCGTTTTTCTCAAAATTCAAATCGCCACTTGAAATTGCATTATTAAATCTTGATGTTTCTTCGCCTAAATTTTTAAATTTCTGGGATAAAGTACCAATAACACCCCTCTTAATAGCTTCGAAGTCCTCAACTGTCATTTTATTTAAAACTTCATGTATTGTATGTTTAATAAAATGATAAATACGAGATTCAACATAGTTGGAAGTATATTCACTTTGAACTAAAATCCTTAGGAAGTAATATGGCGAGGTTGGAGAAAGCGTCCCACTGAAAACAACATAACCCAACTGTTCAATAGTACGTAGTTGGTTAAAACAAGGCTCATGGATAATTTGTGTAAAAAGTTCCATTAGAGCACCTGTTTCCTCTTGAGCAGTAAAATCAAGGTCATTCAAAATGCCGTCGCCAACATTTTCACTAATCTGAACAGTGTATTGGATACAGGAGTTAATATTTTCCTTATCAGCCAGTCCTTTTATAAATCTATATTTATCGTTGATAACAATAGATCTTTGTAACCCTTCTTCCAATTTTTGTAGAGAAGAACCGTCAAGAACTTCTAATATCTGCGAATTAATTTCAATTGATTCAGAGGCATTGAAATTACCGTGCACAATTGTTTCGACAAATATCTCTTTGAAAATTAGTTTTTCAAACAATTTCAAATCTTCAAATTCTATTTCTGCCAGCGCCTTTAACTTATCATTGATTAAATAGCTACGTTCGTGGATAAGATTTGACCAAATGGAAGAAATTTGTTGATATGGAACATTATATAAAGAGTTCTCAAAATTTTGGATTAATTTTTGTTTAAAGACTTTAAATCTGTCAAAAGTACTCTCAAAATTTTTAACACCTAACAAAAATTGCAAAATTAATTTTTGAGCCTTTTCGTTATAACCATAAAATGTGATTGTTAGCCCAGAATTAGTTTTCGATAAATTAATGGTTAGGTCAGCAATGCTGGCATCGTAGATAATGGTTGAATTTAGATGATCATTCACCAAATTACAAAAAAGAGATGTCAACACATTGTTTTTCAAAGTACAATAAGTGAAGGGCAACGTTAGCATATGGATAACATAACCCCTGGGAACACCAAATCTATCATCCTTTTTAAACCATAATTTTGTGGCTGCATTAGATTGCAATAGATATGGTGCCTTTAAAGGTTCGATGCCCTCTGGAATTGGATCAACATGGAAATTCGTGGTGATATAAGGGTTTTTTCTTGGCAAATGTAAACTATGGTTTTCGGGTAAATTTTCTAAAGTGTCGATGAAATCGTCAGAATAAGGTACGACAGCATATTGAGTGCCGTACCATTTTTCTACTAAATTCGTCTTGACATGGCGAGAAATTAAAACTATCCTAGAGTTTTCTACGGTTAAGTAGGACAAATAATTTTCAATTTCATCGGCATCATATTTATCCAACAAATTTGTGGCCAATATCTTGTTAGGTGGGATATAACTATCCTTTTCTAAAGACTTGGATAAATGTGATACAGTAGAAGATGGTCTGGTTTTTTGTTTGAATTTAAAAGATGCGTATTCTATATCTTGTAACTCTTCAAAAATCCATTTTTTAGGGATACCACTGTGTTTCATCATTTCTATATACTGGAAACAAGCTTCGACAACTTTTTCATAGTTTTCAATACCTTTTGGAGTCAAATCAATGTGTATAGACAAAGACCCATTATCTGGAGAAATAGTGTGCCCACCACAACTCAAATTATGTGCCCAAGCTTTTTCCTTTAAATATGACAATAACGAACCTTCGCCCTCGTGGCCAATCAAATGACTGAAATAATGTTGTGGTTTGAGTTCCCATAATTGATCAACATCTGGAGCTTTAAACATTATTTCTAATTTTTTCAAATCTTTTACAGGTTTAACGTAAATAATTTTTTGTAAGAATTCAGGGATAAATAAATCAAAATCGTAATTATCATGTGGGACCTCCAAGTCTTTGTTACTAATATTTTGGAAAAGCTCGTAACACCAGTCACTCAAAGTATCCAAATCTTCTCTACCCAAGACACATAATTTCATTAAATTAGCAGAATAATATTTATTGTGAAACTTCAACAATTCTTGTCTAACATCAATCCCATTCTGGACAGGAATTTTATCCAATGTTTGTAAATTCCCCGTAGAAAATTTATGATAGGGATGTTTAGGATTTGTTAGAGTTTTTTCAAGTTGAAATAGTCTCCACGTATCATTTTGCAAATTTTTTTTGTTTTCACTATCAACTGCGTTTATTTCCTTTGCGGTGCTGTCATTATTAAACAATGGGCATGAAAAAAATCCGGAAAATCTATCCAAAGCACCTTTTAAATGATCATGGTTAACTTGGAAATAGTAATTGGTATTCATAGAGCTAGTATACGCATTAGAATCACCACCGTGTTTATTTAAAAATTTGCTGTACTCATTTTCATCGGGAAATTTTTCAGATCCCATAAATAATAGATGTTCACAAAAATGAGCTAGACCTGGCAATTCGTCAGGGTCTTGGAAAGAACCAATGTGGACATCCATGGAAGCAGCTGATTTGTCTGTGGTAGTATCTTGTATAACCAAACACCTTAATTTATTTGGTAGTTGAATATATCTATAAGATCTATCATCTATATCAGATTTTAAAAAATTAGATTCCAATATTTTGTACGGCATTTGTTTAGGAATTGCCGTGCTGATCTTCTTAATAAGCATAGATGTTCAGTTGTATAAGTTCTGATGTTTGGCAAGCTTGTTGTTGTATCTAAAAGTGTGAATTGAGGAAAACCAAAAGAAGAATTTCGTTACAATAATAAAAATTTTCTATTTTTATAGGAAGCAAATTGAAAAAAAAAAAAAAAAAAAAAAAAAGGGTCAAAGATCGTATATTTTTACCCGGTTTTGCTGTTTTTTTTTATTTTATTTTTTTTTTTTCAATTTTGTTTAAGAAAAGCTTTCGTATTCAATCTTCTTCCCACCCAGCCAACAGAAACTTTACCCTTTTTTTAAACATTTCTTGTGAAATAATGTCTATCAAAGTATAAGAAAAACCAACAACATATGGCAATATAAGCATTAAAAATGGGTAGATTAAAAAGTTTTGATTTAACAGTATTGGGTGTTATATTTATTGCAGGTATTTATACTGGTACCAAATTTTTTGAACCAATTGTTATTGATCAATTGAAAAAGGATGGCAATTTAAGAACTGATATTGAAGTTCCATTATATGATGATTCAGGTAATCCATTAGTTCCGAAGAATATGATGAATATTAAAGATGAACTGACTAGGGTTAGCGAAGAAAGAAACAAAGAACGTGTTTTTAAGGAAGAACAATTTCAACAACAAAATAAAAAATAAATACAGTACAGTGTATATAACTAGACATGGAATTAGTTATTTACATAAGATATTAAGATCTTTTTTGTTAACAAAAGTGGTGTAGCACATACATGTATATATTATATTTCAAATTTCTGTGCAGTTAATTACTTGGCTTGCATTTATTGTGAATTCGGTTTGGATTAATTGCACTTTTCTTTTTTTTTTTTTTTTCTTTTTCTTTTTCTTTTTCTTTTTCTTTTTCATCTCGTCATATTAAAAAAAAAAAAAAAAAAAAAAATAGAATGTCGAACAAACACATTTCCAGCTTAACTTTTTTTCTTTTTTTTTTTTTATTTTCCTTAAGAAAAGTCTTTTTCTTGTGTGTCTTATATTATTGCGACTGGTTCCTTAAACTTTTTACTCTTTTATATATCTGTTCCCTTCTGTAATTAAATTCTTTCCATTTTTTTTGATCTCTTTTTTTTTCTCTCTCTTTTTGACATCGTTCTCTAATAAAAAACACAATAGCTCCCATAACAACCTAAGATGGGTAGATCAAAGAAAAGATCCAGAAATGCTAGAAAATTGGCATCTCCTTTAGAAAACAACAATAAAGAAAATGAAGCCAAACAATTGGCCAAAATCATGCCATTACTACAAAATTTGCAGAGTGTTGTTCCTAATGAAAAAACAATGGCATTGTCTAGCATTTCTTTATTGTGTGAAGATCCTCATTGGAGACAATTGTTTTTAAAACAAAAAATAATAAATATAATAATGGCCAAGCTGATAAATGATTCTAATACGGAAATAGTAGTTGATTCTATGGGTTTGTTAAGAAATTTATGCATCGAAGAAGGTTATGATGTCTGTACCTACTTATATCGATTAGATGTTTGGATCACTATAAAAAATGGGTTGTCTAAAGTCGAGCAAAGTATAAACTTTTTAGAAAATAATACTTCAAATAATAACAATTTAAAGAGTGAAAGCATTAGGCTAGTATTTGCTTATGCTGATAATTTAATAAGTTTGATTGTGGCTTTATCTAACGGGAATGAACAGTTTTTTCAAGATATTATCAATAGTGATAAATTAGAACTTATTTTTCAAAATATTACCAAGATATTGAGTTATGGCGTCAGCACTAATAATGCTTTAAATTTGAAGATCCCTATCAATTTGTTTAACAGTATTTTAGATTTACTCTATAGTTTTAGTTCAGAATCTCTCGATTTCATCGATTTGTTAGGTAAAAACGAATACCTTTCGCAATTTATTGAACAAATGATTGAACACAAGAATGATAATAGTCACTATAATGAATTAACCTGTGTTTTGATCGAAGGTCTTCATTTGCAGCTTTTAGATTTAAGAATAACATTAGATCAAGCTTGTAAAATAAGCAACAACGTGTGTTCTATAATTAATAATAAAATCGACATCACCATGTTACAATCCGATTTAAAATTATTAAACGAAGAAATCCCCTCATCATCAGATTCAAACATTGGTTCCAAGATTAAAGAATTGAGCAAGAAAAGAGAGTCCACTACGGTAAAGGTTCAAGCCATCGAATTAGGCATGGATGTAATCACCGCCATTTTAGAGATACTTGGTTCTCAGCTAGAGGAGAATCCCACCAACATTAATACTAGTGATATATTTTCACAATTTATTAATTCGCTACCTGCTTTCTTGCACAAACTTTACACTGGGTTTGAAAGTGCTACTAGTTCCATATTGACTGGGCTGAAAACTAGAATTTTAATATGTTGGAATAATTATTTGTGGGTATTATTGAATTTGTCAGAAAACGGAGTTTTTGATTTGCCTGACTCTTCAATTTGGAAAAATTTATTACAAGATTTAAACGGCAATGCTGGGAATATTGATGAAGATGGGTTTGAGGTTGCTAAATATGGATGTTTGTGGGCTTTATTGAAATCCAACACTTTGCTTGTGTTAAGAGAGATACCCGAACCATTAACGTTGGCCACTTCGTTAATAACTCTGTATAAAACTAATTCAACTGAAGATAAATGTAGTACTAAAGGTGATTCTAGTAGTATCGAATTGAAACAAAGGTTAATAGGATGCTTAGCATGCTTGGGTAAGGTTAATACCGAATATAATACTATTATTGGAGATTTTTTCATTAATGAATTATTGGGTAGTTTGGAAACCGAGCCAATACTAATTATTGATTTGTTAAATAGTATATTTGATATTTATGGAGATGCTAGTTATGAATATGATTCAGTCAATTTTGTAGAAAAGGATAGATTATTATTTTTGGAATCTGTTATCAGCAAGCGAATTCAAAATATCTTTAAGCTTGTTGACAAAAATAAGGATCCGGGTTTAAAAACTGCTTGTACCAATACTTTGGACATTTTGAACAGTTTTGTTAGATATAAAAAAAATGAGGGAGATAATAATTAAGAGTTATATATATATATATATATAGTATCTAAATGTATACAACGATGCTAGTGCATTCGTATTTGAATTATAATAAAGACATATATCGCTATTTAGGATATTTTCTTGCTTGTTCCAAAACTTTAGTTTCGTATTCTTTAATATTTCTACTAAAAGCTCTCCAAGCTGGTTCCTGAGCAGGAGAATTTGGATTTGGATTTTCTAGTAAACTTTGAATACCCAAAACTATTTGTTTTAAAGTGATAGCTGGTCTCCAATCTTGACTTTCATTTAAAATGCTTAAACATATGGTGCCGCTGGGATAGACATTCGGATGATAAAACCCAGCGGGAAATTTAACTTTCGGCGGTTTACTTGGATAATCATTTGGATATTCTATAGTTATTGGAAAACAACCTTGTCCCCATATCGTATTTTCTTTTCCTGGAATACCTGCATCCCATCGTTGCATATTTAAGGAGCCATCTGAGTTTTTGGTAGGTTTGGCCCAAAATCCAAATGGGTGATCTTTACGCCATTTTTTTCTTTCTTCTTGTAAACGTTGTAGACATAAACTACTCATTATTATTGTTTGTGATATTGTATTATATATCTAAGTTTGATTTAACGTTGTGAATATTTTTTTTATTTTTATTTTTATTTTATTTGTTGTTTTTTGTGATTATATTTTTTTGAAAGTTATTTCGATTGTTTATTATTGAAAAAAAAAAGAAAAATTTACATTAATCAAATTATTAAATTTTTTTTTTTTTTTTTTTGCCGGATTTTGTTATGAAATTTTTTTTTAACCTAAAAAAGAAAAAAATTGCATAAAATTGCATAAAATCACCACTTTTTTTTTTTTTTTTTTTTTTACTTTTTAAAAGAAATATATATATATATATATAACTGTGTTTCAAATAATCAAAAGAGTAGTTTTAACATATACGTATCAGATATAACAAGTCTTTAATCCTTCATACATACTTTACTGCGTCCATTAAATTAATAATGAGCGATATAGATGACTTGGACAGTTATTTAAATGATGAGGATTTGCATTTAAAACCGGAAGAAGAAGAACAAGTTATAACTGAATCTGTTAAGGTGACGAATCAGGTTATACATGATAATTCCAAAGATTGTCTAAAGACAGTGGATGTGACTGTAACGGAAAATATAAAGAATGATCAAACTACTAATAGTACAAATGATGATGAAGTAATCGAAAAATTAGAAAAAGATTTTAAAGAAATATTACTTGCTAATCAAGATGATAGCGCTAATGCTTCTGAAGAGACTAAAGAAGAACAAGAGAAGGCTTTAAAAGATTTTAAAGATATACTAAGCATGATGAATAACGCTAACGAGGGTGCCAAATCTGGCAAGCCTGATAGTAATACTTTTAGTAGCAATAGTACTGATAAAGTTACCGATTTTAAAGATATTGTATCAAATACGTTAGATAGATTAAAAGAAAATACCAGTAAAGTGGAAAAGGATCTGCAAAAAGAGAACCCTAAAAATAATGATAACACGCGGAGTATACCTGGCTTAACTTCTAATGACGACGTATTACAACAATTGCTATCCCAATTATTGCTCCCAGATAATGATGGCGATGGTTCTGGTAAAAGTGAGAACGAAGGAGGTGAGAGTAGTGATTTGGATAATGCTTTACTGAAGATGTTGGATCAAATGTGTACCAAAGAGGTGCTATATCCATCTATGAAAGAGTTACAACATAACTTTATAGAGTGGTTGAAAGTTAACGATGAGACTGCATGTGATTCGAAAGATAAATGGGAGACTTATCAAAAGCAATTTGATATTGTGAATAAAATTGTTGGTACGTATGAATTACCAGACTATTCAAATGATAGATATGGGAAGAGCATCACTGAATATCTAGATCAGTTGGAAGAATTGGGTGATATGCCAGTATCAGATAAGCATACTGCAACAGATAGTAGCACAGGGGATGTAGATCCTTTGTTATTAAATGAAGATAGTTTAAAAGACTTGGACTCAGAATTACAAGAGAATTGTAAGCAGCAATAATTTTGTGTGTGTCGTGTAAAGTGACAGTTAGATTTACCCACTTTTATTAGAATTCTAGAACAATAAAAGCGCAGGCATGATAACTTATCTTTGTGCGGGGATGTACAGCACGGTACTGCTACACGTGACTTGTGTGCTATTTTTGAAAAAGCGTTGTGCGTGTTTTTTTTGAGGGCGAGACACTTTTTCTATTTTTATTTTCATTTTTATTTGTATTTAAAAAATTTGTTTCTCTTTTAATCTTTTTTTTTCTTTTTTTTTAATACTTTTTTTGAAAATATATTTAAACAACGTCGTCCGCAATACTTTTTTTCCTTTCATTTTGACCAATTTCCTTTCAGTGTCATTTCGTTACAGTGTATTTTACTTTGTTATAAATCTCCTAATTCTTTTCCTTACAGCTAGTAAATATTTTAAAGAAGAAAAAGAGTTAAGACAACTGAGTTGGAAAAGTATAACAAGCCAATCATAACTTTTTTACAAGGACAAATAAAAGAAAAAAGGAAAGAAAAAAAATGCAATTCGGTTTAGTTTCCATGTTATCCGTTGCCTTTATGGCTTCTCAAGTTGTTGTTGCAACTCCTCCAGCCTGTTTGTTGGCTTGTGTTGCTCAAGTTAACAAGCAATCTACTGAGTGTAGTTCTTTAAATGATGCCTCTTGTATTTGTGATAAGGAGAGCAGTTCTATTCAATCATGTTTGAAATCTATTTGTCCAAATGGTAATGCCGATGCTGCTTATTCCAGCTTCCAAAGTTCATGTTCTAATTTAGGTTTTTCTGTCGGTTCCGTTTCATCTGCTTCCTCTAGTGCTGCTTCCTCTAGTGCTGCTTCCTCTAGTGCTGCTTCCTCTAGTGCTGCTTCCTCTAGTGCTGCTTCCTCTAGTGCTGCTTCCTCTAGTGCTGCTTCCTCCAGTGCTGCTTCCTCCAGTGCTGCTTCCTCTAGTGCTGCTTCCTCTAGTGCTGCTTCCTCTAGTGCTGCTTCCTCTAGTGCTGCTTCCTCTAGTGCTGCTTCCTCTAGTGTTGCTCCTTCCAGTGTTGCCTCCTCTAGTGTTGCTCCTTCCAGTGTTGCTTCCTCTAGTGTTGCTTCCTCTAGTGCCACTTCCACAGAAGCTGCCATCTCCACAACTTTTACTTCCAGTGCTAACTCAGTCTCTACCGCATCTTCCAGTACTGTTCTTGAGATTTCTGATATATATTCCGATGGTGCTGTTTCTATGAATGCCGGTAACATTGCAGCTGCAGGTTTATTAGCTCTTGGTGCTTTATTGTTTTAAAAATAATGGATGAGATAGTTGAAGTTTTTCCCTTTTTTTTTTTTTATTTGAAAAAGATTTTCCATCAGTTGCTTTGTTAATCAATTTTGCATTTTGTTGTTTTGAATACATACATTAAGTTTTTACTTTTTTTTTTTTTTTTTATTATTACATTTTTAATTGACATCGAATTACTATCGTTATTTTATTTATATTTATATGTTATTTTATTTTATACTAAAAAGTTTTTTATAATTCAACAAGTATAACAAAGTTTAATAGATACCCTAAAAATTTAATTGTTAGCAACACATACATGTATTTGCTTTTCATCTATAACGTATATATATATATATACATGTTTTTGTTTTTGTCTTTGATATATTCTATAAAATTAAATTCCCAATCGTCTGTTACAAATAGTAATGATAATACTCGCAAAAAAAGATACTTAAGCTCTATATTGAGGCAAACCCTCTCCATCCACATTTTCATTTATCGTCTGATCCCCAAAATATATTGGCAAACCTTCTTCGCATCTAATTTCTATCTCATCTGTATTGATTGTATGTGTATAGGTCTTATTTTTATAAATAAAATCCAAATGCACTCTAAATTTAAAGCTACGTTCAATATGGCTTGATTTAAAACTGTATAGTCTATTGCCCTTATGTATATGGTCATCTTGGTTAAATTTGTAATCTTTCAAACATTTATTCAACTGCAAAATGGGTATTTTAAATCCATAAAAGGTGTTATCGTTATCAAAGAAAAGTTGCCCCTTTTCTCCATCCTCACAACATTTATTATTATTGCCTTTAATAGGTTTCATTAAAGTGATATCTTGTGGACTTATAACATATTCTATATTTTTCAATTTGAACAAGTGCAAAAGAGAATAGTTTTCGTCTGAATTCTTACCAGAACGATAAATAACTCTTTCCAATAAATCAACAGAAAAGTTATCAATGATTATTTCCTTTGAAGGTACCGAATTTTGGAAAAATATAACAAAGTTATCTAATCTACCTTTTTCAAATATGTTATCCATTCTACAAACTTCAAAAAAATCCCTTGTTGATAATTGCGTAAAGCTTTTGTGGAAAATAATATCAGATATATCACTCAAATAGAATAAAAATCTTGGCCTGCCCTTGTAGAATTCGTCGCTAGTGGAGTCAATATGATTATTAATACTTTCTGGGGAATACATTCTTCTTTGATTAGGCAAAAACTCTATTAGCTTGTGATTGTAGTGATTTTTTTTGGTAATAGCTTTTAAAAAATTACCACCTGATCCAACATCAACCTCAACTTTAACATAATATTTTATCTGACCAAATTGATACCACCATTCTTCAAAATCCATTTTTAGGATAGGCAAAGAGCCCTCTTGTTCTTCACCTATGTAGATATTGAAAGATGGGGGTAGTTTATTGGTGTAACCATTATAATCTAAATATTTCATTAATTTGCTATAGGAAAGATTGGGGGCTATCTTGCTGTTCCTCGCAGATGTAGACATATACTTTGGTTCGCTTGGTAAAGTAAACTTGAAGGGGAAGGTATGTTGACCAGCTTGTAACTGATACCCTTTACTGCTTTTTGAATTTAATCGAACTTCTTTAGGGGGGAAAACTTGGTCATTCTCATCAACCAACATGGCAATTGTAGAGATTGATGGGGTTAAATAGTTTGTAAAAAATACAGGGATGGTGGACATTGCGTATTTTTGCATTTCTAAACTTTGGACCTCATCTCTTGAGATAGTAGCTGAAAATCCTTTTAAAGATATTGTTATTTTTTTAATTGTGGTTTGTTTTTTTAAGTTTATTTTCACATTGCCTGTTATAATTACGGGCTGAATGTCATCGGTATAAAACTTAGCATTTAATGCTGGTGCTGTATTAATAATAGATTCGATATTAGGCATTCTGTTTATAAATTATTGTTATGTGAACATGGAATAGGTAGGCAGTGTCTATAAAGTTTGGGAGATCTTGAAAGATAGTAAAAAAAAAAAAAAATAATTATACAGATAAAATTTGCACGTATGTTTTATTTGGAGTATCAATAAAATTGACCCATTTTTTTTTTTTTTTCTGGATGCAACAGTCTGTGTTACCCGCCCTCGTCAACAACTATAAATTTTATCTGTTTTATTTTTTTTTTTATTAATTTCGTGAATAACAAAACAAAACAAAACAAAACAGAAAAAAGATCTTTGAGTAACACTTTTAACATATAAATAAATAATATCAAGCAAATCTCTTTCCCCCGAGAAAAACAATCATGATTAACAAAAGATATATTCATAATACTAAACAATCCCAATTCTTGTTTAAAAAACTAACCCAACAAATAGCCAATACTGCTCCAAAAGAATATAATCAGTTTCAATTGAGTAAACCAGTAGGCTTATCTACTCCGCCCAAGCCAAATGTAATGTACAAGGAGGGAAACTCATTTAAGGACATGTTTGACGAACGCAAAACCAGTCAAAGAACAAAAGAGTTGGAAAAAGAATTCCAACAGAGTGGATTCTTTGATATGTATGCCTTCAGAAAAACAAAGGGTAAATTATTTTTATCTCCAAAATCTTTTTGGAACGCCAAGTTTTCTCTTTATTTCCCCCATTTGGTTGGATCCAAACTATCAACTGGAGAAATAACTAATATAGAAGATTCCATGAGGGGGAAAATTACCGTGGTAAAGTATGCTGGTAATAAAGTTGGTGAGTCGATGGTTACTTCATTTTTCCAAAAAAGATCCAAAGATAATAAAAACCCAGTGGTAATTGACTATCTAAACGATGAAAATGCCATAAATAACGATTTTAATTTTAATGGGTCCTGTCCACCTCAAGTCCAAATTGTAGAAATCAATATGGTTGATAACTCTTTAAAATCATTCTTGTTGAAATTAACTTTATTCAGTTTGCGCCGTTTAATTACCTCCACTAAAAGGCAAAACTTGTACTTTATTTGTAATAGGAACCAGTTACCCTTTGGTAAAAGAGAAGAATTAGGTGTAAATAACGTTTATGCTGGTTATGTTTTCATAGTTGATCCGCATTTGAAAATAAGGTGGCTAGGTTGTGGTGAGGCTAGCGATGACGATGTTTGTACTCTATGGAAATCTGTTAAAGCTATTAAAAAAGAATTCACTTCTGATGGCCAATGCTCTATAAAAAAATGAATATTCCCTTTATATTTCCTAATAAATGTGTTCTTCTTGTATATAGTGTTAAATAGTAGACATACTTTTTGCTTCATATCTAAATATATATATATATATGTGTGTATTGTTAGATAAATATTCATCCTTTAAGTTATGAACACGCAATGGGACCAAGAGCACCTAGAAATTTGGAAGTTGTTGGTATTTAAAAGCTTCATCATTAATAAAATTCAGTTTTAATTAAAAAAATTTTTTTTTATTTTTATTTTTATTTTTATTTTTATTTTTATTTTTTTTTTTTTTTTTTTTTTTTTTTTATCCAGCTAAGAATCGATTTAAATTTCTATCTAACTTATCAACTTTTCTTCAAAAAAAAAAAAAAAAAAAAAAAAATACATGCACTTCAGGTTAAAAAAAATGGTTTTCAAAAGATTTTATTCACAACAACGACAACCAGTTTCACCGCATGCTTTGATTTATAGAGTTTGGGCAAAACCTGTTGGCAAAGCATTGTTTTTAAGCTTATCTACGTATTACTCGTTATATTATTTAAGAGAATTTTTAGATGATAGTAATATCACCAACTCAACAAGAAGTAATTAATTTTATTTGTTGTACATAGATATTTGGTACTTTGAAATGAAAATATAAAATTTAACATACTATTATACTGACTGATTATTTTAGTTATGTCTAAAGTAAGGAGGGGAAATCAAGTTTTTATTTATATTATTCACAGCATTAGGATTACTTAGATAATTTATATAAGTATAATTGCTAAATATATATATATATATATAAATAAAAAAGGAAAAGAACACTATTAAAGGATACAATCCATTGTTATAAATATAATCCTCTAATCAAACTTATCCATATCTTTCTTTAATCTATTTTCAACTGCATCTAAAAATTCATCAGTGTTAACATAACTCTTTCTATCATGTTTACCACAAGCAATGGCTAAATCTTTAGTCATAATTCCATCTTCTTGAACAGTATTTAATGTAGCAGCTTCCAAGATTTTAGAAAACTCAACAACCTTTGAAGTTTTGTCCAATTCACCTCTTTTTAACAAACCTCTACTCCAAGCAAAAATAGAGGCAATTGAATTGGTACTAGTCTCTTCGCCCTTTTGGTATCTTCTGTAATGTCTAGTAACAGTACCATGAGCAGCTTCACTTTCAAAAGTCTTCCCATCGGGACAAACCAAAATAGAGGTCATTAAACCTAAAGAACCAAAACCTTGTGCTACAATGTCACTTTGAACATCACCATCATAGTTCTTTAAAGCCATGACAAATCCACCTTTGGATTTAATCATTTGAGCAACCATATCATCAATCAATCTATGCTCGTACGAAATACCAGCTTTTTCGAACTTGCTTTTGTATTCAGCATCATAAATCTCTTGGAAAATATCTTTAAAGCTACCATCATATTTCTTTAGAATTGTATTTTTGGTGGCCAAAAACAAATTCAATTTCTTACCCAATGCCATTTGGAAAGAAGAATGAGCAAATCCTCTAATACTACTATCAGTATTGTACATTGCCAAAGCAACACCACCGTTAGGATCTTTATAGTCATAAACCAACGTTCTAACTTCCTTGCCAGTGGCCTCTTCCTTATAAACTAATTCTAATTGGCCTGGACCGGGAATCACTAAATCTGTGGCCTTATATTGATCACCGTGAGCATGTCTACCAATAATGATTGGTTTTTCCCAGCCAGGGATTAACCTGGGGATCCTTGGAATAACAATTGGTTCTCTGAAAACAGTACCACCCAAAATATTTCTAATAGTACCATTTGGAGACTTCCACATTTTCTTTAAATTGAATTCCTTGACACGGGCTTCGTCGGGAGTAATTGTAGCACACTTAACACCCACACCATAATGCTTGATTGCGTTAGCTGCATCAGTAGTGATTTTATCGTTAGTTTTGTCACGTGATTGGATAGATAAATCGTAGTATTTCAAATCAACATCCAAGTATGGTAAGATTAATTTGTGCTTAATCTTATCCCAGATGATTCTTGTCATTTCATCACCATCTAATTCGACTAATGGTGTTTTAACTTTGATTTTACTACTTAGGTATCTAGCAGTAGAAACAGTGTTGGTAAATTGGTAGATTTTGGTGAAGCTGCTGGTTCTCAACATGATGTGGTTTTTTTTTTTTTTTTTCTGGTTTTTTTTTTTTTTTCCTAAAAAAACAATATTTACTTACCTATTCCAGAAGTACAAAATTGGTAGTAATGAATAAATTGAAAATAAGGACGAAAGAATTAGTCAATGGCAACAGGGGAAAAAAAGAAGAGAAAAAAAATATATAAATATAAATATGAAAAAGATAAACAATATTAGAAATAATTGAATGATTTATATAAAAGTCATTGAATATATTCGTATACTAAAATATTGTATTTTATATATAGCAATGTAGCTTTTTAACCGTAGATCAACCCGCAATGCTTATTTCCCTCTTTTTTTTTTTTTATGCGGATAAAGAAATCCGGGATTGGTATCGGCAAAGATTTCCCCCCCTCCGTCTGCCACAGTTCTTTAATAATCACTAACCCTAATTAAGGGCCATAGTACAGCACTTGGGCGGCTAATTCTAGTATTTCTTTCCCCAACAAACCTTTTGTTTTAATTTCTAAGAATCATGGCTTGAATATATATACAACTTTAAAAGTTTAACTACATACACTGAATAAACTTTAGCAAGGAGGGAAAGACGTTAAAAAAAAAAAAAAAAAAAAAAAAAAAAAATGGCAAACGCATCTAACGATAATGATGAAAATAATAATAACAAATTACCTATAGATTGTCAAGTATGCCACGAATTAATGTCAGATAACAGTAATACACCTTTTTATCTAACCTCCTGTGCTCATGTCTTGTGTTCAAAACATTATGATAAAAATACTACAATATGTCCTTATTGTAATGCTCGCGGTATAACTGTATTGAATCTAAAAGAAAATGACAAAAGTAATGATGATGAAGAAATCAATAAGTTTTTTGAACCCTTACCTTTACAATTGGAGAATTTATATAGCATATCTATGTTTCAAAACAAAATCTTGCAAAATAGATGTAAATATCTATATGATTATAACAAGATATTAACTGACAAAGTTAGTAAACAAAGACAAATATTAATTAAAGCTAGAGATGAGATAAATAACATCCATGTGAAATATAAGGAAAAAATTCGTATGTTGGAAAAGAAAATAAATCGTAACAATAATAATAATAATGTTATATTAATAGAAGAAGATAATCAAAATTATGAAAAAAATAGAGTTCAAAAGTTTAATAACAATAATGTGGATCCAATGATGAAATCTTTTATTAAAAAAGTTAAAAAAAATTCTACCCTATCACGAGCATCCATAGCAAAAGCAAGTGAAGGTAATATTGATGCAACTAGTAATAATAATTATTATAAAATAGATAAACATAGAGTTATATCAGGACCTAGAACTGCGACATCGATAGTAGCAAAAAATATAATAGGAGAAACAACAGATATGGTAGAAGATACATCGGAAATTGAAATTGGTCGTGGTGGCAGCATTACAACTGCAGATACAAATAATAATAATAATAATAATATTAATAGAGTGTTTAATAAATTAGGTATTATACCTAATAATCATAATACTGGTAACATGGAGTATGCGACAAGACATAATAATATACCTAATAGAAGAAGAAACTTAACCGATTATAGTTACATGCATTATACGCACACGCCTAGTAACAACAATAATAGTATAATATCAAGTCGTAATGGTTTAAATAGTAACAATAATAATATTAATAACTTAGGAATGTTAAGATACATGAAAACCAATACTGGTACAGCAGCAAGACAATTAGACACTGGGTTTTCTATGAAATATCCGGTAAACTCCCCCTCATCCACACCGACTACATCATCCCACTTACTATCATCGAAATTTAAAAGAAGACGATAAATATCATTATTATATACTTTTAATATTAGTTTTATTTATGATGACTATTAAAAAAAGAAAAAAAAAATTTTTTTTAACCAAACACAGAATATTATATTATATCATATCATATAAAAGTTGCTTTACATAATCCTAAAAAGCACCAGATCTTTTCAATTGAACATAGGAGGCAATAAATGGAACAGCAAATCCAACTAAGAAATAAGAAAAATGAACGATAGCATATGGGATTTTTCTGTTGTGAACCTTGAATGGAATATTTGTATAAACACCGTCTTTGAAGTGAACACCTTGAGTCTTCATGGTGGAAGCAAAGGATCTTTTGGCAGTTAATCTAATCAAATTTCTAGCAGTGAACATTTTTTATTTTTTTTTTTTTTTGGTGATTTCGAATTATATTTTGGTTTGCTTCTGTTGAATTATTCAAATTATTGGAATTATTGGACTTGGTTCTTGAAGGAATAAAAATTTAAATTGGAATGAAACAAAAAAAGAAAAAGGAATATATATTTGTAGAATCAGCAGAAATAATAAGAAGATAATAGCATTTATCTCGGTGTCAAATAAAGAAGAAAAAGAAAAATAAAAAAAAATAAAAAAAAAAAGACTCCGTATAAGCGATATTACCAAGATTATTACTGCCGTTTTGGATAGTCAGATAACACCACAGACAAATCTTGTTTTGTTTTTTTTGTTTTTGTAATCTTTTTTTTTGTCTTTTTCCGTGCAACACTTTGTAAAATAATATCATGTTGTACGGTATTTCAACTCGTGTAGAGTGATGTTTTGAATAATGAAAATCACGCAAGAAAGAAAAACTTTTTTTTTTTTTTTATTTTCTTTTTTCTTTTTAGCAAAATATGATTGGTCAGCCATTTTACTTTTTTACCCGGGTTCAATTGTTTTTATTTTCTCCTCTTTATTTATTTTTTTTTTTTTTTTTTTTTTTTCTTTTTTTTTTTTACAAGTAATTTGCAAAACTTAGTATTATAAATTTGGCATGTATTGTAACCTTAACTAGAATAACTAGTAATTTTAATATTTTTAAAACTTTCTTTAGATCTTTTCTCATATTAATGTCTAAGAAGGGCCTATCATTACAATCTCTTTTTCTTTTTCTTCAAGTTCTCCCTTTCTACAAACATACATACTGATCTCGTAACGTTTATTAAAATCATAACAAGATATTTTTAACTTTTACTAATCACATATCCATATAGAATATAAACATAAATAAAATGGCTATTGCTCCAATTACTGGTACTTTAAAAAAAAGAATTATTGCTGATATTGCTATTGGCTTTTCCATTGGTGGTGTTATGGGTTCCTATTGGTGGTGGGGTTATCACAAAGATATTATCGGCAAGAGAGAAGCTTTTTATGCTAAATTGGCCGCAGAAAAGAAGGAATTAGCTGACAACTAGAAACTAATTAATTAATATAAGCGGTGTCTATTTTTCTCTATTTTTTTTTCTTTTTCCCCCCAGTAATAAGGTATAATTATTATTTCTTTTCGGTATAAGAAGTTAGTTAGAAGAAGGAGATATTTTTTTTTTTTTTTTTTGTTTTTAATCATATTTCATTCATTTATTTATTTATTTATTATATCTAAGTTTTTGCTTTTTCTTTTTTTTTTTATTTTTATATTCAGTTAAAAAAAAATTTAACAACAATATTGTCACTAGTGAACTAAATTGGGATGGGATATGGCTTCATGCCAATTATTTTAAAACCAAATTGTTCCCATCGATTATATTATTTGAAATTATTATCATATTATTATCGTTGTGTTTGGTGTTCTGCTTAGAATTATTAAAAGTGCCATTATTGTAAGCTTTCTTTATTGTACTTAGTTCACTAAAAGTTATTCCACCAATAATAACAACCAATAAAGTGGGATTAGTACCATTACTTCCACTGTTGGAACTATTTCCCCATTCTTTAATCTTTAAAATGTTGTTCAAATCTCTAACATGTTTCAAGGTGGGTGTGGTACAGCTATATTTTAAACTATATTGTAATATTCTTGTAATTATGGGTACTATGCCGCAATATGCATATGATAATGTATTATTGTTAACAGTTGCATTATTGTTGTCTTCTACGTTTGGAATATATTCCAATTTCTTCATCAATTTTAGCATGTTGCCATTGCCACTCAAAGTATTTGTTGTATCCATGGCAGTACTACAAATATATTCTGGTACAGATATTTTTTTTAGTGTCTCTGCTCCATAATGGTCAACTATCAAGTTCATCAACTCCTCAATGTTATTGCTGTTAGCATATAACAGTTTATGTATATAAATTAATCTTAGCAATCTGGGTAACATAGCAATATTTGTGCCATCGCCGCCCCCCATTAGCAACAAACTAATAATTTTTAATTTAAATGATTTATAATCCATGGAAGAGTTCTTGGCAGACCCACTGATACCAATAGCACCCAAAGACATTAGTAAATCTTGTTCAATATTCACAAATTCATCTATTCCCTGCTTCTCATATTCTGTTAATAATAAGTGACTTAATTCAACATTTTTACTCAGATCTTTTTGTAAATTTTCCAAATCAGGTAACTTTTTGAATAATATGTTATGTAAATCAGAAGTACTGCCGCTGCTCGTATTTTTATTCTTTATATCTTTTTTTAAGGCGGATAGTTCTACTAATTTGTCATTTAATATTGGACCAATGTCCCCAAAATTTTTATATTTTAACTCATTAAATGTATTATTATCTGGTGTGTTAATAGTAGCACTTGCATTTACTTCCGTTATAATACCTTGATATGTTAATTGAGTTAAAAGTGGTGTTAAATTATCTACGTTGCGATCAATGACAATGATATTCAAATCATCATTGCTACTGACAGTACTACTTTTTAACATACCCGTGTTCTTAAAGTTCTTAATTAATCGGTCCATAAAGCGATCATTGTCGTTTTCATCATTATTATTTGTTGAATATATCACTTTGTTGATTTTCCAAATATCCAAAGTTTTAATCAGTTGAAATATTCCATTTTCTAAATTGTACAATTCAACCATTTTATTGTTATTGCTATTGTCATTACAATTGCTGGCAATCGTGGTCGTAGTATTGCTTATATCGGTACAAGCATCTGTAATATAAACATTCGCATCTACTTCTATTGGCAGCATGCACCATGGAATTAAATTCATTTCCATTCTGGCGTCTTCATTACTACTACCTGAATCCTGCATTTCAAAAATTTTTCTGACAAAAAATCGTTCTTCCTCCAAATGTTCACCCCACGTACAATATATTATATTTTTAATATTAGCATCAATAATAATATCAGAACTTATAGGCTTGAATGATCGTATATCGTATAATAACGTAATATTATTATTGGTAGCTTCAGGTATATATTCTGTTATTATCTTTTCTACATTTATAATTTGAGTTAATTCAGAATACTTGATTATCCCATTTAGTATCTTGACTAAATGTTTTTGTGGAATAAGCAATATAGTCCCAGTATTGCCAGTGATATTATTTAATGCTTCTGTGAGGGTTTTTTTCAATATAAGTTTGTGACTGTTACTGTTGGTAGTTGTACTAGGTGTAACGGTGGTTGTCGTTGTACTCATAGTGATGTTATTGAGAATATAGCAATTCAATGGTACAAAATGTGGCACTTCCTGTTTATTTTTACTTTTATTTTTATTCTTAATATTATCGTTATTATAATTAGAATTATTATTGTTTATACGTTTAGGTAACAACTATACATTATAAAATAATGTTTATATTATTATTATTATTATTATTATTATTATTATTACTCCATTGCCGTCATTTTTACCAATATCACTTTTAACGACAATGTTTGATTATATTGAGCAACAATTTCCATCAATGAACAAATAAACTAAACTAACAAAAGATATAAAAGAACAGAAATAAAACTGCAGTCTATTTAGAAAATTCTTTATAATAGTCTAGCATTTCCTTTGTTATGCCTCTCTCCATGTTATCCAATGCTTTTTCAAAATGTTTCCATTCAACTCTTTCTGTATTCTCTAAATTCTCCATAATAGCAGCAAGACCAGCCTCTTGGCACATCAACACAATTTCAGCTCCCGAACACCCTTCTGTCAAGTCACTTAACCTCGCAACTACATCTTCATTCTCCATTTGAAATTTCTTTATGTTATTTTTAATAATCTGAAGCCTTGCATCATAATCTGGCGGACCTACGTATATGTGTCTGTCCAATCTGCCCGGTCTTAACAAGGCTGGGTCTATTTGATCCGGTTTATTAGTAGCTGCAACTATAACTACACCATTCAATTCTTCGATACCATCGATTTCATTCAATAATGATGTTAGAACATGATTCGCAGTGGCAGATCCAGTGTCATCCATTCTATTTGGTGAAAGTGCATCAATTTCATCAAAAAATATAATACTTGGAGATGCTGCTCTTGCCTTTCTAAATATTTCTCTAATAGCCTTTTCACTTTCACCAACATACTTATTGAATACTTCGGGTCCTTTGACTGCCAAGAAATTAATACCACTCTCCGTCGCCAAAGCTTTGGCTGTTAATGTTTTAGAACATCCTGGAGGACCATATAATAAAACACCACGTGGCGCTTTAACACCTATTTTATTGAAAACGTCTGAATATTTTAATGGCAATTCAATCATTTCCTGTAATTTTGTTTTTAAATATTCCTGACCACCAATATCTGACCAATAAACTTTTGGTGTCTCTAAAAAAATTTCTCTCATGGCAGATGGTCTGATTTCCAATAAAGCATCCTCTATATCTCTGATAGATAATGTGGTCGTGTTGTCTGTTCCATCGCTCTTGGTCCTTTGAATAGCTTTCATCACAGATTCCCTACATAAAGCAATTAAATCTGCACCTACATATCCATGGGTTTTACTAGCTATATCATATATAACTTCATCGGTAATATCTACTTTTTTCTCCGGTGTCATTTTATCAAACTGTTTTAGTAAAATGTCGTATCTGGAATCAACGTCAGGTATACCTATTTCCACTTCTTGGTCAAATCTACCTGGTCTCCTCAAAGCAGAGTCTATACAATTGGGTCTATTAGTTGCACCAACCACAACCAATTTGTCCATTGTACTACCGCTGCCCCCTGAAAACCCATCCATTAAAGTCAATAGCGACGCAACTACTCTACTTTCTGATTCTCCACTTTCATCGTTATTCCGTTGCGGCGCAATTGAATCAATTTCATCAATGAAAATTATAGAAGGTTGGAATTTTCTAGCTTCTTCAAATATTTCACGTAGCTTAGATTCAGTGCCACCTAAATATTTGGAAACTATGCTAGGCCCGTTAATTGTTAAAACATGTGCATCAACTTCATTAGCAACACATCTTAATAGCATCGTTTTACCAGTGCCTGGCGGACCGTGCAACAATACACCTCTTGGCGCCGAAACACCAAACTCTTGGAATATTTCGGGTTTAGTTAATGGCAAATTAATACAATTCCTTAGCACTTCTATTTCTTTGGATAACCCACCAACGTTGGAGTAAGTTAAAGGTTGCGGCAAATTATATTTGGTATCATGCTTGTCGTTATGAACATGTGGCTCCACTATAATTGTCGTTTTCTTTTTGGGGTTTACTATACCAGGTGGTGCTAAAAATGGTAAATAATCAACAAACGATTTATTATTCGCATTTTCTAATGATAAATTGGATATTTTACTTGTTAGGTCAGAGTCGTTGGTACTATTGTTGAGATCTGTAATTATAAAGTTTATGTTATCAGTATTAAAACACATACCCGGCATCACAAGTCCAACTTTATTCAGGTAGTTTCTTATATGTGTTTCAGCAGTCGCATCGTTAATGTTGTTTAAAATAGCCACTGTAACACTCTCGCAGTATAGAGGCTGCTGACTTAATTTGGTGACCTTAACTCTATCACCTAATAATAAATTGCTAACCGATCTTAAAGGCTTAGGAATTCCAATAATATTCGTGTAGTCAATATCTTCCTCGTCCTTATTACATAGTGGGCTAACAATACCAGCAATACCACCACCCAATGCTCCAACTTTTGTGATACAACATATTGAATTAATTGATAACTCCAATGCTTTGATGGTTTTTGGATGCAAATATATATTGCTTAATATTGTTGGTTCAATTTCTTGATGTTGTTGTTCAGTCTTAGTTGGTCTAGTTATGAATTCTTCTGGGCATTTGAATTTATCTACATTTGATGAAGATGTGGATTTCTTTTTATTGGAAGAGGAGTTATTACTGGCTGATTTAGATGCCATTATTTTATTATTATCGTTGTTTTGATTATATATATATATTTCTCCCCCCTCGTCTAGAAAATTGTTTAACTATTTTTTAATTTTATTCTTGATTACTTTTTCTTTTAAAGTATAAAGATCTATTTTAAATTTCACAACTCTTAAAAAATGTGCATGTGGAAAAAAAATTTTTTTTTTTTTTTTTTTTTTTTTTTTTTTTTTTTTCTTTTTGATCTCTTTCTCTCCCCCAATACTAATGAATAAGCAACATAAATCGGCAGTTCATAACATAGCACTTATGACCTTTCTATAATAATGACTCTATTTAGGCTTTTACAGGCCAAACCATTAAGAACAATAACAACAACAAAATACTTGAGTACAAATACTGTAACTGCAACGCTTGTTCCTGATACTAAAACATCAAAATTCAAATCAATCCTAACTAATCCACATATAACTAATCCAATTGATCCTCATATCCATTTCTATTTTGAATCAAACTTTAAATACAAGAGACTTTTTCAAAGAAATTTTACTAAAGATGTAGAAAATTTAACCATAATTCAAAAAAGGTTACTCAGAAAACCAGAAAAGGGGCAAGAACAAAAAGAACAAAAATTCCAATTCTTATTTCCACCCAGTGACTTAAACGTAAGAAAATTGTTATATCCCCATCACAACTTTCTAATAAACACTACAGGAACCCGTTTTAAATACATGTCAAAATTAAACCGTACAGGTTATTATTATTTGCTTAACTCCACCATTCAGCAATGCATGATAATTTTTAATATTCAAAATTCGCAGTCTCAGGCAAAGACATTGTTCATTATACAAAAACATTTAAAGATTAAAATCAATACTTTGTTAAAAAATTATATCAGTTCTAATATATTACAAGATCTGAAGAAACTTTCGCATTTGCCTTATCCAGAATCTACTTGTGATCGTGCTACGGTGAATCATGCAGATTTAAAAACATTTTTTAGTATAATTGGTTATTTGATTGAAGCAAGTCCAGATAAATTAAAAATAATAGATTTAATTACCAAACAGATTACACAACCAATGATTCAAAAACACATAACTTCATTGATATGACTTTTTTTATACACTAGTAATAGCACAAGATTTATGTTTTTTTTTTTTTTTTTTTTTTTTCTTTAGATATATCTCTAAAAATGTCTTCTTTTATTCACATTTACATCATAAATATAAACTTGCCGCAAAAACTATGTCTCTTTTAATTAATTCTTGAGCAGTCGACATTTTGGAGTGTAAATCAGAATTACCAATGATAATAGCTGCAGTTTTCACTTCACGGCATATTTCATCCAATCTATTGATAATCCTAACAATAGTACCTTCACTTTCATCAGTTATCTCCATGATGTCTTTAAATGCAACACCACGGGCCCATTCATAAACAACATTCAAAAGCATAAATCTTCTTCTTTCCAAGAAATCTTCCTCTTCAGATGTAATAGGAACCTGATGTTTTTCATAAAGTTTTAGCATTTTCTTATAAATTCCCTCAATTTTATCTTTACCCAATGTTAACCTCTCATTAGCTGGAATAGGTTCTTCAACATTCTTTTTATTTGTACCATCATATACAAAAACAGATAACAAAGCAACTATTTCTTCTGGTTGAAAATCTCCCAAGAAATTGTCCAAGATTAATTCGGTAATTACTAATTCATATCCAATATCAATCTCACAAGCGACTCTTCCCTTCAATAAAACATTAGCGTTTTTGTCAATAAATTCACCATCTCTTAGTACCTTTAGTCTTTGTTCATAATCAGGTAACAATTTTAGATTTTGGTCGCTCGATAGATGTTTCAAAGCACTGATTTGATCCTCAATGGTACTTTTAAAATATTTAGGATACAAATGTTGCACAAAATCTGGACAAGTCATGGGCCCTTGTAAGCTTACTATAGCTTTAAATAACGATTTTCTTTCTTTTAACAAATTCCCAACTTCTAGTGGTAAAATTTTTTTTGGTTCAAAATCACTAAAATATGAAAGATCTTTAACAATTGAACCTATTTCCTCCTCAAAAAGATCAATGGCTTCTTTTTCATTGGCCAAATAAGAAACTAATCTTGTCTTACTCTTATAGCTGGAAACTAGTTCAATATTTGTAATAGGTATTTCCTCCAAAATAGGATTGACTAACTTAACAAAAGTGCCAAAATTGTTTCCGATAAATTTTTTATTAATAACATATGGAATATAAACTTTACCGCGGAATTTAAGTTGATTCTCTTCAGTAAAGCACAACACAATACAATTACCGCTTTTACTAAAAGACCTAAAGATAAAGCCCAATTTATAAACAAACTCATCAGGTGTTTCTAGTCTGTAAATTACTAACCGTCCAGTAGAAAAGTACGCAGCAAAAACAGCAAAGGCACTTATCTTGCTTACAAATTCTTTCCAATTTTCTTTGTAGTCTAAAAACAAGCTTAGCGCTTTATCGATATCATGAGAACAGTATTCACAGTTATCATAAAACTCGATGCTTTCTGCTCTTTCTGTTAAAAGGGCGATGTCTTTTTGCTGCTGTGGTAACAATGCTTGATTGTTATCTTCACTGAAGGAATACTTGATCATTTCTTCGACCCTTAGGGCTTCTATTTTTAACAATTTCAAAATCATGTTATAAGTCAACCTAAATTGCGATTGTAATCTGATGGGTGATCCTAAAGTGACTTCTTTAAAAGTAACAGGTTCCAATGGAGTTTTATAAGTCATAATAATTACAGTACCTGTAGTATCCAACCCTCTACGGCCGGCTCTGCCAGCCATTTGGGTGAATTCTCCCGGATTCAAGGGCCTGACTTTGGTTCCATCATGCTTCGATATTTCACTAAAAACTACAGTTCTTGTGGGTAAATTCAAACCCATTGCAAATGTCTCCGTAGCAAATAGAACTTTAACATGCCCCTCTGCGAATAAAATTTCTACCAACTCTTTAACGATAGGTAATAGTCCACCATGATGAACAGCAATGCCTCTTTCTAATAATGTTCTCATCTTCAAAATTTGTGGCAATTCTCTATCCTCTTTTTTTAATCTGACAACCGCTCTTTCCATTGTCATATGAATATGAGACCGCTCCTTGTTCCCACAGAAATTCACACCGCTTAATGAATCCGCATATTCTTCACAACGTTTTTTACTGAAAACAAAAATAACAGCTGGTAACAAAGATTTTCTTTCCAGGAAATTGACCAAGTGAGGCCATGTCTTTGAGTTTGCACCAGAGTTCTGATAAAATTGCCTTTTATTCGAACCAATAGCCCCTGCACCTCGATGGCCAACGACAAGACGACCACCTTTATTATTACCGGTATTATTGTTTCCGCCACGAGCTCCGCCACGAGCTCCGCCACGAGCTCCTCCACGAGCTCCTCCGCGACCACCTCCTCTCCCACTCTTATTGTTTTTCAGAGTTCCATGATTAGCACCATTTTTGTCTCTAAAATCGTTTTTTTCGCCGCTTAACAATTCTTTATGTTTCTTGAAGTTATCAGTTAAAAAATTCTTATCTGGTGTGATAACCGGTATTAACTCATCTTTTGTCCACAAATTAATTTCCAATGGAACAGGCCTTTTAGGGGTGGAAATTACGTAAATATTTTTTTGTTTTGTTCTACCAATCCAACTAGCAAATTCATACGTATTTGGAACAGTAGCCGATAGTAAGATAAATTTAATGTGTTGGGGTAGCATAATAATGACTTCTTCCCAAACAACACCACGGTCTTGATCATTGACATAATGAACCTCGTCAAAAATAACAAATTCCACATCTCTGATGACATCAGCTCCCCTATAAAGCATAGACCTCAAAATTTCAGTCGTCATAATTAAACAATTTCCATCAGGGTTGATCTGAACATCACCCGTAATTAAACCGACATCTAGTTCATCAAATTCCTCTTTGAAATCCCTGTATTTTTGGTTTGACAAAGCTTTAATAGGTGAGGTATAAATAGTTTTAGTCATATTCCTTTTTGATAAGGCAATTGCATATTCGGCAACGACGGTCTTACCAGCTGAGGTATGAGCAGCAACAAACACGGAATCGCCCTGCTCTAAATGATACACAGCCTCTTTTTGGAAAGTATCTAGTTCAAAGGGCCAGGTTCTAGCAGGATTTGGAACTAGTTCATCAAAATTAGTAATCTTATGTGTGACATCAACAACATGAGCCCACTCCCTGTTTTCTTCGGAAAAATTTTTGATAATGGTTGTTCGGCCAAAATCAATCCCCTTTGGAATCAACTTATCCACTTCCTCGTCAAAAGAATTATCATTTTTGGGGGTAGAAACCAAAGATTGTTCCAGCCAGTTTTTTTCATTTGTTTTGGCCGTGGTTTGTACGCTTGGAGCAATCCCCAACTGTTCATCTGTCATTGAATCGGCTTTCTTTATTTCAACTATGGAATCTAGGTCTTCCAATTCATTGTTCACAATAAACTGTGGCACAATACCCCTTTCTAATGTTGGTGGAATATCAAATAAACCATAGTCATCTTTATGCAATAATGAGCTCGCTGTTTTGGTTGGTGTTGCGATAAAAGTATTTGTGTCGACAACTGTGGTACCAATATTACTATTAGTGTTTAAAATAATCCCACCAGGTGTAAATGGTAAATTAGAAACCCCACCTTGAATAGTATGTTGCATATTATCAATTTTTCTGGTTAATGATAAGGAGTTTGATGCATTAGCATCCTTAACATCATCAAGATTAACTTTTTCCTCATAATCGAAAATTCTCCCCTCAATGCCTGTTCTTTTAAAGTGATAGTTAGTCCTTGAGGCCATGTCCAACTCGGGGAAAAAGTCGGTATAATCATAAATATCATCTTTATTCCTAGCCTCATTTTTAGATTTATTGATATTCAAATAATTCATTTTGGGTATGGTTTGGAAAACATCCAAAAGATCCCAACTCAATTCATTGCTAACATTTAAAAAACCTTTGTAAAGTTTTTTTGCCACCAGCTCTTTATCATTATCGTATTTTTTGAAATCAAATTTTGTGATTGTATCATCAAATACTTGAGGATCTTCTTTGGAGTCGTCAGGCACATTTTGCAAGGAAGCATATAACTCTTCTAATGACATTTTTAAGTATTAATATGCGGCAATAACGCTCTATTGCTTTTCAATTTTTTTTTTTTTTTTTTTATTTTTTTTTTGGATGAATACTCACAGAATGTGGTTATAATAAGGTTAAAAATGTGTTTTTTTTTTTTTTTTTTTTTTTTTTTTTTTGCTTTATTATTCAAGTATCTTTGCTATTAAAAAAACTCCCGGAATACTGAGATTTCGGATTATAGCACGAAAAACAAATTAATAAAAATTGAGGAGGCAAATTAAATACGACATCTTCCTCTTATAGCAGTACTTCATTAAATTTTTATTCCAAGTTAATTCAATTATTTTTAAAAGATTCTTCCTTTTGAAAAGAAGATATGAAATATAAAATTCTCTTTTAATTTCACATATAGTACTGTAATTAAAACAAAAA
This sequence comes from Saccharomycodes ludwigii, assembly GCF_020623625.1. Taxonomy (NCBI): domain Eukaryota; kingdom Fungi; phylum Ascomycota; class Saccharomycetes; order Saccharomycodales; family Saccharomycodaceae; genus Saccharomycodes; species Saccharomycodes ludwigii. The sequence continues at coordinate 1,045,225 of NC_060204.1, forward strand.
ATATAAGCATCATGTTAGATGTTAATATTAACAAACGGTTGTTAAGAAGTATGTGTGATACTAATGTAACGATAAAATTTTATTGATATCAAACCTATAATAATCCTATAAAAAAGGAGAAAACAAAATTAAACAAAAAAAAGGCTCACAATAATAATAAAAATAAGTCACATCTAATTATATGAATTTATATCCATTAAGATAGGAATTATTCTCATTATTAAAACCAAAAATCATCCTATGCATATATAAAGATATATTTACAACGACAAAAAAAAAAAAAAAAAAAAAGCAAGAAACAAAAATAAATAAATAATACTATGCTATGGTACCTATAATTATTAGCTGAGCTTTTTCTACTGCCATATTAAAAAAAATTTAGAAAAAAATAAAAAAAAAAAAAAAAAAAAAAAAAAAAAAAAAAAAAAAAAAATGGCAATAATCACTCTTCTTCACTTTCACTACTAACATCCTCAGAAGAAGAACTATAACCATCATGAGAATGTGAAAAGCTTGCTGTTGATTGGGGTGACGCATTATTCAATATCTCCAACTTTTTTTGGATTTTTTCAATTTGCATATTCTGTTCTTCTTCAGATAATAATTTGCTCCTCCTTCTTCTCTGGACCTTTGGGCCCATTGTCTGAGGAGATAATGAATTTTCCACGTCGACGTTGGAAGAATCTGAATGCAGGCTATTCATCTTGGGAAAATCAGTCCCGTTAACATTGGTACTACCGTGGCTGACACCGTTAACGCTATTCGTACTGTTGCTGGTGTCATTATTATTATTATTATTATTATTATTATTATTCATGTTCGTAAAAAAGGAGTTATAAATGGTTAAAATTGTATTATTATCCAAATCATCCAAATCTAGCTCATATTCATCGCCATTGGTATTCCCATGGTCAGGGCTACTATTTTTGATGATTTCAACAACTGCATTCAGCTTTTCGTTTGATAACTCGTTAATTTTTTCTGAAATGATTTTTTTCATATCATAAGTGACCACTGTTTTAAAACGATCAGCCGATAATGAAGAATTATCATTTTTGCTACGTCTCCTCCTGATAACACCATTTTTCTTTTTGGTAACGGAACCGCCACCAGTGCCACTATTATTATTAGTGTTTGAGGTAGTTGTGACATTTTTTCTTCTGCCGCTGTTACCATTAGTGCTTCTTTTATTTTTGGCCAAGTTCTTGGCACCCCTTCTCTCCTTTCTGATCTTTTCCAATTCCTGTTTCTTTAATTTCTGTAGTTCAGCCTTCATTTTAATTAACTGTTGTTCCAAGTATTGAATAGCTGGATTAGTTATTAGTGTTTCGTCAATATCTATATCTTCCGACTCATAACCATTATCTGCAGCATCAGTGCCACCATTCTCATTCCCATCCAAATAGTTACTAGCACCTGTCGACGAGATAGCAGAAGTTGCATTGTTCGAAGTGGAACCAGCAGGTCTCGTAGGCTTTGCTGCCCATCTTTTATTAAAAATTTCCTCTAGACGATGGCCCATGACATTAACATCAGTACCCTCAGGATTAAACGTATAGCAGTTATGGAAAATTAATTTAATGTCCTTTTCCACATCGCTTATGGTTTCATATTTGTTATTATTCAATTTGCTTTGAACAGTACCCAAATCCATCGGCTCCTTAACATAATCAAAATAATCTGGACAGTTTAGTGCTACAGCATCTACGGGCTCTAGAAATGGGAAATTAATGTTGCCATATTTCTTTGACATGAGTTCTTTAACAACCTGTTTGGCGAAATTCAGTTCCTGAATAACCTTCTTGGTTTTTGGCCTAGTGTTGGCAATATCTTCGCTATAAATATCCTTAGTTTTTGGTGGGTGAATCTCCCTCTTGGGTCTTCCATTGTTCCCGCCAGAAACTCTTCTAATCACTATTAAGTCGTCACCACCATTCCTACTATTCTTCTTTTGATTTCCAACAGCCGTATTAGAAACGCTACTTTTAGGTTTGGGTAATTCTCTTGAAGGCATATGTAGCATATGTTTTTCAAAGCTCGCTTGTATGTTTCTAGCCATTTGGGCAATGCCACTGCCAGGTCCATTAAATTTGATACAATTGTCAACCATTAGATTGAAGTCGGCAATAAATTGTTCAACGGTTGCATAAGCTTTAACCTCTAATTTCTTTTCCATGGTGCCCAAGTCCATTGGCCTTTTAATGTAGTTGTAGTAAAAAGGAATGTTAAGTGCAACAATATCGACGGGTTTCAAAAATGGGACAGCATCCTTTAACCTTTTAACAGCCTTTATAGAAGTTAAAGCTTGTTTGGCTTGGTGTGGTGGCAAAGGAATTTCTGGCAAATTATTCATATCGGGCTCTAGAGGCGGAGCTGGAGCAGGGACTGTGGGCAACTTTTGTTCTAGTTCAACATTAGTTGGGTCTCCAGTTTCTTCCTGCTCCTGTACTTTTTTCTCCCCCTCTTGTTGTTCTTTGGATTTGTCTTGATTTGGCGAAATATTCGCATTGGTTGCAGTTTCTATCTTACTGGTGTTGTTATTTTGTTTCACTTCTTCTTCTTCCTTTTTCTCTAAGGTGCCTTCTTTATTATCAGTAGCATCATTTGTAGTTTTCACTATACTATTATCAGCTGGTGCAGTCTCTATATTACCAGTACTTTTATTCTGGTCCACTACTACTTCTTCTTCTTCTTCTTCTTTCTCTTTTTCCAGTGGAATCTTGCTACTAGTAGTATCACCATCTGCATTCTTATCTAGCTTAATTTTTTTATCTTGATGCTGCTCTGGCTGTTCATTCTCTTCAGAATCTTTAAAAGTGTTGTCCAAATTAGAGTTTTGTCTAGATGAATTACCATTTACACTATTAGCTGCGGTGGCACTGTTGTCTGCATTTGGGTTAGTAGTATATTGTTGTTGCTCTTCTATCTGTCTTTTCAGTATATTAGTGGTTGAATTAGTAGTAACTGGCGTGGTAATATCGTGATGATCATCTTTTTCCTGTTTGATACAGTTATTATCTAGTTGCTGTGATTGAATTGAGTCATTGGTGGAAGTAGCAATAGTAGAAGAGGCTGTGGCTGTGGAATGAGCTGGTGTGGATGCAAAAACCTGTTCAGATGTCATTTCTTTGTTTAGTTAAAAAAAAAAAAAAAATATTAGTACAAAAGCAATATTGTTTAACCTATATATATGTATATCAAAATATTAGAAACAAAAATAGCAAAATTTTAAATTAAAAACTCTGTACACACAGTCGAGATATATAAATATTTCTAATAAATAATAATTAATTATCACTCGCTGAAACTTTTATAGCTGTATAAAACAAATGTCAGTAAAGTTTAGCTAGTCTTGGCCTTATGCGGGGGAAAAGGTCGTTTGATTTATTTTTTTTTTTTTTTTTTTGGTATTTTTTCTATAGATAATGTAATATTGTCAGGGTAAGTTGAAACACACTAGAATTTAAGTCAAAAAAAGTCTCAGAGACTGCCTGTGGCAAAACAAGAAAAAGAGACATATTGGAAAAAAGCAAAAAAAAAAAAAATGCAGACAGAAATATCTTAAACTTTAAATGATGTGTTTAATACTGATGAAAAAAAAGGTACAGAGAAAACAGCCAGAATGAATGGATAAGAGGGGGAGAAAGGAAAAGAGAAAAGAAAGAGGAAAAAAAAAGAAAAAACTTTTTTTCCGCATTTTATAATGGACTCTTAATTCCCCAAAAAAAACTTTTTTTTATTTTTTTCTTTTTTTAAGGAAAAGCCTCTTTTTATTTATACTCTCCAGAATTTCCTAATTTTATTTTTGGAAAAAAGTTTTTCTTTTTTTTTTTTTTTTTTTTTTCCTCTCAATAAAAAATTTTCCAATGCTGTTTTTGCTGTTCAAAAATATCGAAAAAAAAAAAATATCTTGTTTTCAAGCCTACGCCATCTTCTGCGTAAATATAATTTTGTACGACAAGAAATTTAATGGTAAAAGCACAAGAATTGAAAAAATGTTTTTACTATTCAGTAAAACGACAGCACACCCTATACAGCTAAGAAACGCTGCAGTCAGCAAGAAAATATTACGGGGGGGTGGCGAAAAAAAGGGATGGAGTAGTCGCGTTTTAAGTATACCTCATAAAGTTTAGATTATTAAAACGCGTTTTGATTATTAATAATAACAGTGAGAAAACAACACCAGTACATTACTAGCAAAAACCCGTAAACCAAAACAACAAAGCCATCTTTTTAATTCTCCCTCTCCCCTCTCCCATTACCCTCATTTTTTTTTTTTTTTTGTATCTGTCATCCATCTTAATAATGTGATTTTATCACACTGGTAGTAATACATAGAGTTTAATAAAATATCCGCAGTAGTACTGTTCAATCTCTAAAAATATGATATCATTATTGGATAATCTTGATCAAAATCTTCACACGTAGGGTCGGGTTGAATAATATATAAAATTGGATACTGTCTAAAACGTCACAGAGCCAGCCATCCTGAAACAAAGAAGGAAAAGGGGGGGCTGTCTCCTAAAAGTAAACACCAGCCAACAATACCAGTCATAACTTAAATACCAAATAAACCAAAATATCCCACTTGTACGTTTTTGCCATTAACGCCTTGAAACTAATGATAATTTCTGACAAAAAATTTGGAATAAAAAAAAAAAGGAGAGAATACAAATCATAAGTTATCTCATTGGTACACTTCTGATTCTCAATCAAACCTAGTAACGAAGTTCTCTATGAATGTAAACAAATCAAATATATGTAAGTAGATGTAGTCATATTATTGTGGTTACAACGGTATTGATTATCTCTCTGAATCTTTTTTAATTTGATATTCTAAAAAGAGAGAGAGAGAGAGAGAAAAGGATTAAAATACGATGCTCTGTCTTTATCATAGAAGGAGGATAAAACAGATTCAATGTAGGAAATAGCAATGGCGGCAAACATTTTAAAGTAAAAGTAACTAGGCAACACCCCCCATAAAAGTAAAAACTGAAATTAAAAAAATAAAAGGGAGAGGAAGCAAGAATATAAGAGATTTCTTCCAAGAAAAACAGAAAAAAAAAATTTTTTTTAAAATTAAAATAATAAAAAAACACTAATATAAGAAATATTTTTTTTTTTTTTTATTTTTGACGAAAAGAAAAATCAGTATTAGTGAGAATATTTAGTAAAAAATTCTGATAAAGATATAATTTCTTGAGACATGAACACAAAACTGATGAGGGGAGAGGAGAGCAGCTTGCAAAGGTTAACAGAAAAGGAAATAAGATCTTTTTATAAAAGAGGGAAAGTTTCCTTTCTGTATCATTAACAAAGCAGAGAAATAATACCCATTGAAATCATTTCCACTGAAAAAGAAAAGAAAAGTTATTTCCTTTCTTTCTTTCTTTCTTTTTGCCCCGGATTAGGTTTTAATATAATGTTACCCGGATAGCCGTTGTTAAAGAACACTTTTATATAATAATACTAGTCATTTCTACTAAAGGAAAAAAAAAGGGGGCTATTGAACATTGAAAGAAAAAAAAAAAAAAAAAAAAAAGAAAAATATCGAACGCTTTACATAAAAAAATTATATAGTTATCAATTTTATATAATTCAAGACCAGTTTAATTCTTTGTTGTCTTTTATTTTTTTTTTTTTTCTATTAAAATTGGTGAGGATTTATTTAACCGAACGCTCACACAAACCAGCAAATTTTTAGGAAAAACAGAAAAGCCTAGTGACAACATGTCTTTGTATTTTTTGCTGATCTTTTCCATATTAGTTACTGAAATGGTTTTCTTTATTTTGTTAGGGTTACCATTACCAACCAAGTATCGTAAGCCATTAACCCTGCTGATAATTAAACCATTTAGAAACCAAACAGTTCAAGTTACCATTAAATGCATCATTGTGTTCGTGTTTGTCTTATTTGCTGATTGCGTTAGTAAATTAATGACATTAAATGAAGAATTATATTCCAAGAAAAGGGGTGAAGGTATATTTGGAGAAACTACTGGTGGCGGTGGTGGTGGTGCTTTTCTGAGTAGCGGTGCAAGAGCTGATATATACAGTAGGAAATTTTACGCCCAAAGAAACATGTATCTAACTGGTATCACTTTGTTTTTGTCTTTATGTGTAACTAGAATTTTCGGTTTGGTTATCGAATTATTAGATTTGAAGGCTAAATATAGAAAAGTTGATCCCACACCAAAAAATTCATTGTCTAAATCTGAACTTTTAGAAGAAATTAAAACCTTAGATGATAAGATAGAAACTCTAAAAACAAAGTCATTAAATCTACAACAGAAAGAATGAACAAATAGACGAGTTATATAGTATACAATGATTATATAATGGCTTTACAAGTTTGTATTTTTTTTTTTTCTTTTTTTTTTTTTTTCTTTCCTTCTTAATTTTCATAAGAATTACTTTTGTGTTTTGGCGTGAAAATAAAAGATTCAGGTGTTTTACCGAAAAACATTTCACTAACTGTAATCCAATCTTTATAGTCTGTAGAACCCAATAAAGTTTCCAAATCGTCTCGGCCCTTCCAATGCGGTGGTCTTTCATTTAATTTAACGGGGACCTTTTCACAAATACCAATCGGAATATAACGGTGGAAAAATGACATAAACTCAAGGAAAAATCTTCTACATTGAGAGATACCGTACTCGTCAGTACCCCAGTGATCCATGGAAAAACGAGCATATGTTTCTAAAATATCCAATCTTTCCTTACTAGTCTTATCCAAATGTTGTTGTGCATCAATCTCTTCAAAAATCCATGGTTTAATTAAAGCAGCACGGGCAACCATACAACTATCTAAGGAATCACCATATTTTGCCATATGATCATACCATTCTTCATAATTACTTATATCACCATTCCCGATAAATTGTACACGATACTTATGTTCACGATAGTCAATATCTTTTTCTTCCCTTTCCACTTCTGCCATTCTCACTTCATTGGCAACTTCTCCTACATAATCCCAGTTAGCTAATTTAGTGTATCTTTGTTGTCTACTTCTGCCATGCAAAGTAATACCTCTCACATCAGTTTCTAAAACTAATCTCCTAACTAATGGCTTAGCTATCGGATGATCATCTTTGCAGCCCATTCTAATCTTCACACTGGTTGGAATTTCCCCCGAACAATAATTCATTGCATTTAGACATCTAATCATCTTGGCCGGATTATCTAACAATGCACTACCAGCGCCTTGTCTATATAATAAATCAATAGGGCAACCACTATTTAGATTGATTTCTGACAGACCATTGGAGATAAAAGTAGATAAAGCCTCGCAGGCTTTGGCCGCTTGCCATGGTTTGGAGCAGGCAATTTGGACACCAAATCCTGGGTATTCAGTACAATGAGCCTTCGGTAGAGCCCATTCACTATTTGTACCTTGAATTAACGGGGTGCAAAGAGCCATCTCACTATAGGTGACGTCACATCCCAAACTACGCATTAAACGACGATAAGGCAAATTCCCCACGGTGGTTAATGGTGATAATATCTTTTTATTTCTTAAATTCAATGGCTTCTTCTCTTGTGAAAAGTACCTGGTGTCCTTGTATTTAAGGTAAATTTCTTTCTGGTGTTCCCTACGTTTTTGATTTTTGTCATTTATTGCTGGTTCGTTTTCGGAGTTGTTCATACTATCCCTGAATTCTTGTTGGAACGCATCAATTACTTCTAAAATATGCTCGGATTTTACAAATTTGAATTTCCTTTTAATTAACTGCAATTTTTGATCTCCAGTAATGTGATTAAGTTCATGATTATGTTCTTTTTCATGGGCAGAATCGATTTCATTATCAGTGAGTAAGTTATTAGTGGTTTTATCAAAATGGGTTTGTAAAAATCTACATTTCATCCCCATTGGACAATACCCTAATCTTTCAAATACAGGACATATTTTGAAAACTTCCACTTCGATATCAGGTGACTTATTCTTCATATAAAAATCAATGTCATGAATGAACCTACAACCTGTTCCAAATGGACAAACAACAGTTCCATCTCCACTTCCTTGAATAAATCTTGGGCATAATCTAAATTCTTCCATCTTTTGTCTATTATCCCTATTTTTGTTTTGCCCTCTTTTTTTTTTTTTCTTAAAGGAGGATGCACCCAAATTAGAAGATAATCTATCATTTAAAGATTCTTCCTCTACATCATCTTCATCTTTATTAACATTGTTAGTAAACGTATTATCTTGTGTTGTAGGCTTATTTGATTCTTTTTCTAAAATGTATTCTGGCTTAATTTGTGCTACACCTTTAGTATCAACTTTTTTAGATTTTGTCGACTGTGCAGTATCATTGTCTGCTTCCAAATTTCTCTTCAAAGTTGGTTTGTCAGTACTAGAAGACATGTTATTGATAGTTTATTAACACAGATTCTGATATAGCTATGTATATTTATTTGTAGTTGTTTTGATAAGTATTAGAAAGTTAAGAACAGAGGGAAAATGAAAAAAAGAGGTTGGTTTAAACAGCACAAGACTCTTCTTTTGTTTTGTACTAGGAAGTTTTTTTTTTTTTTTACTTGCCATGAGAAGATATTGCATGCAACTACCAAATATAGGAAAAAAAAGGTGAAAAAAAAGTGAAAAAAAAGTGAAAAAAAAAAAAGAAAAAAAAAGAAAAGAGTTGTTTGTTAATGAAGAAAAGTAACATTATATACAAAAAAAAAAGAATAAGAAAAAGTTATGTTTTCAAATTAAAACGAATGTGTCTACGTCATAAAAAAGACTATCATATACCACATAGGAAATTTTTAACATATATACAGTAAAAACATTGGATAAATTTATAATTAAAAATAAAAAGTTTTACTGTTAACAAGTAATAAAGAATATGCCCAAGAAAAGTTAAAATAGTTGTAACGTTGCAAACGATGTATTATAAATTATGACATTTAAATGCTAGTAAAACAACTTTTTTTGTTTTTTGTATAAAAGGTCACTTTTTTTTTTTTTTTTTTTTTTAAACCAACTTATGAAATATGGGTGATTAACCTTGGAAATAATACTTAGTTCCAATGAATAAAAAATACTAATTATAACTGTAATAAAGAATTATCGCATCTTAAGTCACTTAATATTAAGGACTAGGTTCCATTGTTTTTTACGCTGAAAAAGAGGGGTAATATAAAAATTGCCTTCTAGAAAAACAGAAATAATAATAATTCCGCGTGTAATAATTTAAGCCCCACATTAAAGAAACATTTTCTAATAAAGCATGTAAATTAATAAGGTTATTATTTTAATGGCTTAAAAGGAGAAAAGGACGGCAGTTAGCAAAAGGAGAAACTAACTGAACAGATATATCAACTTTTTTTTTCCGGTTTTTTGGTATCGTTAATAATCAATAAATGATATTATTAACTAAGCCTTAATGTCATTTTTATGATTAGTATAATTACTTCAAGTCTTATGTATGCACATAAATAAACTAAAGCAAAGACCTCTTTTTTGTTGTGCTAATTAATAAAATCTAGGAATCGTATTTATAATATATAAATTCGAAGGTAATATAAGCAAAAAAAGATATCGATAATATTTTATATTTTTTTTTTAGAACAAAAAAAAAAAAAAAAAAAAAACACATCGCATCGACAATATATTGTCTAGTATCGGCTTCGTTTTGTAATATGGTTATGTATACACAAAAAAAGAATGAAAATACAACAAGCTTGACAATTGATTTTGTTTTATTTTTGGTCAAAAAAATTAATTCCACAGTCGCATTTGAACCGGACCTGTTACTTAAATCGAAAAAAAATTTGGAAAATGAGGAATATTATCTGCCCATCAACATAAATGATGATCTGAAAAAGATTGATGGCTGTTTGCCCAAAGAAGTGGTTAAAGAATTATCAACATTGGCAGATGATATAAATATAACCGGAATGAATGTTTATAAAAAGAGAAAACTCACCTACAGCGAATATAATAATTTGGAAAACATTACTATGTGTTGTTTATACACTGCTTATTATTATTTGATCCATTTTAATGAAAATTTTCAGTCCACCATAGACTTAAGTGCATTATCGAAGGAAAAGACGCTTTTTTCCACTAAACATTATTTCCCTCGGGTTTTTAAATGTCTAGTAAACATTACATATAAAGAATATCAATGGGTGTGTTATAAAGTGATACAAGAAAATTATAACAATCTTTCAACCATTATTCGTACCATTAAGGATCATTTTGTCACCAATAAAATTGAATTTGAAACATGGAGGAAAGTGGCTATAGATTTTATTAATAAAGCTGAAAGCCCGAATGGTATTTTTCTTGAGGGATCCTTCACACAAGTTACAAGAAAGGGGAAATTGAACAATATTAGTAATGAAGAAAGAAAAGCTAGAAGGCGAAATATTGAAGTTAAAAAAAAAATATTATATTTAAAAATTCAAAAACTAAAAATTGCTGATTCTAATGATTTCCTCTCAAATATTGATAATATTAGTTGCGATAGTGATTCTATCGAAACTGATGCTTATAGTAATGACAATAGTAATCCTGTATTTGACTCGGTTGAACAAATAAACTACCAAGGTAGTAATCATCCTAGTTTTTCTAATGACTTTTTCGCCGAGGATTCTATAATTCGTACCCCTGATGATCCATATGTAATAGACACTATATCCTTTCAAGAATCCTATCAAAGTTTTTGTTTCAATGCATCTGCACAAAATTCAATGGAAAAAATAGCAAAAATGGCAAAAAAAATTAAAAATTTTGATATTGATAAAAAAGATTTAGGTTTATAGGAACATTTTCAAAAGTTAGACAAAGATGAGTATTAAAAAAATTATTTTTATTTCCGCAATCAGTTTATCTTTAATGCATTATCTTTATTTTTTAATGTTCAACATTCATATTAATTTAGGTTTTATTTTTTTTTTTTTTTTATTATTTATTTACCGAGAAAATACATTTATCAATTAAGGAAATAATATATCCACCTTATAGATATGACCTAGGAGGAATTATTTCATAATATTGGCATTATTCTTATGATACACATATATATACATTATTTATTTATTTAAATTTTTTATAGAATTTTTTTTTTTTTTTATTTTTTTTTTTTACGTAATATTTTAATACAAAAATTGTTTGGATTCGAATTTGAATCTCTTGCATTATGCAGAGAATTAATATTGTACATTTTTTTTGTTTTTGTTTTAAAAATAAACTTAATGTTTGTATTGTATTATATAAAAAAGCAATTTGAAATAGTTAATACAACCAAGAAATTGTTTAAAATTATATAAATAAAAATAAACATGTGCAAATCCGGGGAAGAAGTAAGCTGTGGTTACCATGAATACATTTTATAAACCCTCGGATTAGCCACGGACTGTAAAATAAATGTCGTGTCGGAATTAGAAAAGTGTATCTACGCATTTTGCACGAAAAAAATGGGGATTTTTTTTTTCTTTTTTTGTCTCTCTCTCTCTCTCACTTAAATAGACTTTTCAATACTAATAATAATGTCAAACTTTATTATGATTAGTATATAACTTTTATGTTTCAAAACTTGTTTTCACCAACCAGCTAAAAAAGTGACTAATTGTTCCATAGTATTCACTTTTAAACTTCTAGAAACAATTACAACCAGTTTATAATTTTAGAAATAAACCATACAATATTTATTAATACTAGTATATCTTCTTGTAAAATCCACCGTTAACAGAGAAATGAAAAGCAATATTTACTTAATACATTCCAATAACATAACAAGTTTTTTTTTTTTTTTTTTCTATTTTTTGTTAAAGCAAACGGAAATAAGGATATTGCATCATTTTCTTGTTTCAGAAAATACTAATGAGAGTGTTTATACTTGAGAAATACAAGGAAAATAAACAAACATATAATAAACAAAAAAAAAAAAAAAAGAGTTCCTAATATAGACTAGCAGCATTTACATAATATATTACTACTATTAATGCTATAGCATGTCGCAAGAAAAAGGGTGACTCCCGTAAGACTTTTCGTAGATCTTATAAGTTACTAGACCATAATGCTTACTCATATTTTGGAATTTCTATAAAATCATATATTATTTGAAATAATAAATAAATAATAGGCATAATAACAAAAATAAAAAAAAATACCTAAAAGTTTATAAAAGCTTTATTTAGCAATTAATTTGTATCATATTTTTTTTTTTCTTTTCGAAATGCTCAAAAAAATCTGTAAAAAGGCATCAGAAACAACAACAATGGAGTTCAAAATATTTTTGAAAAACTCGAAGCATAAAGTGTGAAACAAACTATAATTACTTACATTATCGTTTGTATCATATCCAGAAAACAGAAAATAAAAAAAAAATGAAAAACCAATGTTTTTATTTTTTAAATGCTTGTATTTTGTTTACTAGTAAATAAAAGCAAATGATTAAATATGAATAAGAAAGATTTCTTATTGTATTTTTCCAGTTTCTATGTTTGATCGACCAATAAAAAAAAATAATTCAATGAAATCAGAAATTGTTCCGAAAATATAAGCAAAAGTTTTTCCTGTTGCAATAAACCGTTCAATATCTGACTCTGACATCAAGAACAATAAAACTCGAAAGTGCGTGTTACCAAAAAAAAAAAAAAAAAAAAAAATTCAACAAACCATAGCAAATATTATTTTCAAGCAAAGGTAAAGTAAATAAATAACGTGGTATATATTACTATTACTAGCAATAATAAACATGTAATGAACGTATACCTTCTTTTAATTTATATTATTTACATGTCAAAACGCTGGAGTCTACTAAACAAAGCAAATAACTAGCTCAGAATAAAATAAACAAGCTTATACATGATCATAAAAAGGAAATATAAAAAAATATAATAGCTTTGAAACATACCCTTCTTAATTTTTCTCGAAAAGTGTAAGAATATTAAAATATTATGTTTCAAGTAGGAACAAAAGATTTTTAATTTTTAATAATAATACTAATTATTATCAATTCAAAAACAAAAATATTATTACAGGTAAGTAATTAGGCAGCAGGATCAATTAAGTTATCTGGTTTCAGCATATTAACTAATAATAAAAAAGCTATGCAGTAAACCAAGCAAATAACATAAATGCTTGAAAAATTGGAAAAACAAAATACATTATCTTCTACAACTATAAATTTTTAGTTCAAAATTAATTTTACAAAGAAAGTATATAAATGCTAAGAAATTTAAATCTAATTTGGTATTCTTTCGATTATTCTCTTTAATATTGATGCTAAAATGGTGGTTTTTTTTTTTTTTTTTTTTTTTTTTTTTTTATCTCTAAATTAAATTAATGTGCCATTCTTTCAATGTGAAAAAAGAATAAAACATCGAAAAAGTCATTATACTCGAAGAAAACAGCTAAAGACTTTAATTTTTTTTAATTTTCAATTGAAGTAGGACAGAAGAAATACAAAAAAAAAAAAAAAAATAAAAAAAAATAATAATAATAATAATAATATCGACAATGCTATTCAATCGGAAGTTAATGGTAGGTTTGATAACTTCGCTATTGCTTTCAAATGTCACTTTCGCGTGTAACTCAAATTCATGTTCTCCTAACTCTGAACCAACAAAGGGCTTTAATGTAAAATGGTTTTCATACGAATTAAATGACTGTGAAACTTATAAAGATGAAGAATATATGTGTAGTGGCTATTTAGAAAAAACACCATATCATTCAAAATGTGGTGTTAATACCGTTAATTTTAAAACTGGGTTCCCATGTAACTATAACCAAGAAAATGATGAAGAAAATTTTATTTGTGAGTGTGGTTGTAGTGGCGAAAACACTGGTTGGACTTGTCCATGTGCCCCTAGTACTGTCTCAGATGATCATACATGTTATAATTCGCAAAAAGAGGTTTTTAATGCATCTTATGTTTATGAATATGAAACAAGCGTTACTAATTTTACTATGGAATTAACTGGTTATTTTAAAGCTCCTGAAGCTGGTTCTTTCACATTCAATTTAGGGGAAACTGATGGTTCCACTGCTGTATTTTTTGGCAAAAACGCCTTTCAGTGTTGTTCACAAGACGAGGTCTCCGTTGAAAATCCCGAAATATTCTTGAATGGCATTAAAGATCACGAAAATAGTTGTAATGAAAAGTCCATAGAATTAGACGAAGGCTTATATTATCCAATAAGGATTACATTTGCTAATGCATATGCTTATTCCAGTCTGGTATTTTCTGCTACATTACCATGTGGGAAAGTTATCCAGGATTTTACTGAATACATATTTACCTTTGAACAAGAAGATGAACACTGTCCTGCATCAACCACTTCTAGTATTTTTACAAGTGGAATATCCGCCTCTTCATCCATTTTAACAACACCAACAATTGATAGCACTACCACTACTACAAATGGATGGACCGGGTCTTATGTTTCTACATATTCCACCAAGGTAAGTGTTTCCACAAGTGAACTGTATCCATTGAGTACAACGATTGTAACACATTGGACTGGTTCATATGTTTCCACATATTCCACAGATGTAATCGTATTTACTGGTACTGATGGTGTTCCAACTACTTACACTACTATCTATGTAGAAACACCAGATATCGATGTTACCACCACAACCACTACTGGATGGACTGGTTGATATGCCTCCACATACTTTACCGATGTTTTGACTGTTACTGGTACCGATGGCATTGTCACCACATCCAGTATCATCTATGTTGAAACACCTGAAGTATCTAGTACCGAGGGCTCTAGCTTATACGGTTCTAGTTCCAGTTCCAGTTCTAGTTCTAGTTCTATTGAATCATCATCAAATGTTGTACCTGTTAGTGTTTCTACTGGGGGATCTGCAATTGGATCTTCATCAAGTGTTGTACCTGTTAGTATTTACACTGGGGGATCTGCAATTGAATCATCATCAAATGTTGTACCTGTTAGTATTTCTACTTGGGGATCTGCTATTGGATCATCATCAAGTGTTGTACCTGTCAGTGTTTCTACTGGGGGATCTGCATATGCAACCACCACCACAACTACAAATGGATGGACCGGGTCTTATGTTTCCACATATTCCACCAAGGTAAGTGTTTCCACAAGTGAACTGTATCCATTGAGTACAACGATTGTAACACATTGGACTGGTTCATATGTTTCCACATATTCCACAGATGTAATCGTATTTACTGGTACTGATGGTGTTCCAACTACTTACACTACTATCTATGTAGAAACACCAGATATCGATGTTACCACCACAACCACTACTGGATGGACTGGTTCATATGCCTCCACATACTTTACCGATGTTTTGACTGTTACTGGCACCAATGGCATTGTCACCACATCCAGTATCATCTATGTGGAAACACCTGAAGTATCTAGTACCGAGGGCTCTAGCTTATACGGTTCCAGTTCCAGTGCTAGTTCTATTGGATCTTCATCAAATGTTGTACCTGTTAGTATTTCTACTGGGGGATCTGCAATTGAATCATCATCAAGTGTTGTACCTGTTAGTATTTCCACTGGGGGATCTGCATATGCAACCACCACCACAACTACCACTGGATGGACTGGGTCTTATGTTTCCACATATTCAACAGAAGTTATCACAAGCACTAACGAACACAGTTTTGAGTACACCAGCACTATTACACACTGGAGTAGCTCTTATATTTCCAGCGAGATTGTCAAAACCTCTACTATTACGTCTGCAGTTCCACAAAGCAGTACTGTTGCAGCTGTTAGTAGTGTAAGCTCTTACAATTCTGGCATAGATGTTACTACAACAACCACTACTGGATGGACTGGTTCATATGCCTCCACATACTTTACCGATGTTTTGACTGTTACTGGCACCAATGGAATTGTCACCACCTCCAGTATCATCTATGTGGAAACACCTGAAGTATCTAGTACCGAGGGCTCTAGCTTATACGGTTCCAGTTCCAGTCCTATTGGATCTTCATCAAATGTTGTACCTGTTAGTGTTTCTACTGGGGGATCTGCAATTGGATCTTCATCAGGTGTTGTACCTGTTAGTATTTCCACTGGGGGATCTGCATATGCAACCACCACCACAACTACCACTGGATGGACTGGGTCTTATGTTTCCACATATTCAACAGAAGTTATCACAAGCACTAACGAACACAGTTTTGAGTACACCAGCACTATTACACACTGGAGTAGCTCTTATATTTCCAGCGAGATTGTCAAAACCTCTACTATTACGTCTGCAGTTCCACAAAGCAGTACTGTTGCAGCTGTTAGTAGTGTAAGCTCTTACAATTCTGGCATAGATGTTACTACAACAACCACTACTGGATGGACTGGTTCATATGCCTCCACATACTTTACCGATGTTTTGACTGTTACTGGCACCAATGGCATTGTCACCACATCCAGTATCATCTATGTGGAAACACCTGAAGTATCTAGTACCGAGGGCTCTAGCTTATACGGTTCTAGTTCCAGTTCCAGTTCTAGTTCTAGTTCTATTGAATCATCATCAAATGTTGTACCTGTTAGTGTTTCTACTGGGGGATCTGCAATTGGATCTTCATCAAGTGTTGTACCTGTTAGTATTTACACTGGGGGATCTGCAATTGAATCATCATCAAATGTTGTACCTGTTAGTGTTTCTACTGGGGGATCTGCAATTGAATCATCATCAAGTGTTGTACCTGTTAGCATTTCTACTGGGGGATCTGCATATGCAACCACCACCACAACTACAAATGGATGGACCGGGTCTTATGTTTCCACATATTCCACCAAGGTAAGTGTTTCCACAAGTGAACTGTATCCATTGAGTACAACGATTGTAACACATTGGACTGGTTCATATGTTTCCACATATTCCACAGATGTAATCGTATTTACTGGTACTGATGGTGTTCCAACTACTTACACTACTATCTATGTAGAAACACCAGATATCGATGTTACCACCACAACCACTACTGGATGGACTGGTTCATATGCCTCCACATACTTTACCGATGTTTTGACTGTTACTGGCACCAATGGCATTGTCACCACATCCAGTATCATCTATGTGGAAACACCTGAAGTATCTAGTACCGAGGGCTCCAGCTTATACGGTTCTAGTTCCAGTTCCAGTTCTAGTTCCAGTTATATTGGATCTTCATCAAATGTTGTACCTGTTAGTGTTTCTACTGGGGGATCTGCAATTGAATCATCATCAAGTGTTGTACCTGTTAGCATTTCTACTGGGGGATCTGCATATGCAACCACCACCACAACTACAAATGGATGGACCGGGTCTTATGTTTCCACATATTCCACCAAGGTAAGTGTTTTCACAAGTGAACTGTATCCATTGAGTACAACGATTGTAACACATTGGACTGGTTCATATGTTTCTACATATTCCACAGATGTAATCGTATTTACTGGTACTGATGGTGTTCCAACTACTTACACTACTATCTATGTAGAAACACCAGATATCGATGTTACCACCACAACCACTACTGGATGGACTGGTTCATATGCCTCCACATACTTTACCGATGTTTTGACTGTTACTGGCACCAATGGCATTGTCACCACCTCCAGTATCATCTATGTGGAAACACCTGAAGTATCTAGTACCGAGGGCTCTAGCTTATACGGTTCCAGTTCCAGTCCTAGTTCTATTGGATCTTCATCGAATGTTGTACCTGTTAGTGTTTCTACTGGGGGAGCTGCAATTGGATCATCGTCAAATGTTGTACCTGTTAGTATTTCTACTAGGGGATCTGCAATTGAATCATCATCAAGTGTTGCACCTGTTAGTATTTCCACTGGGGGATCTGCATATGCAACCACCACCACAACTACCACTGGATGGACTGGGTCTTATGTTTCCACATATTCAACAGAAGTTATCACAAGCACTAACGAACACAGTTTTGAGTACACCAGCACTATTACACACTGGAGTAGCTCTTATATTTCCAGCGAGATTGTCGAAACCTCTACTATTACGTCTGCAATTCCACAAAGCAGTACTGTTGCAGCTGTTAGTAGTGTAAGCTCCTACAATTCTGGTATAGATGTTACTACAACAACCACTACTGGATGGACTGGTTCATATGCCTCCACATACTTTACCGATGTTTTGACTGTTACTGGTACCAATGGCATTGTCACCACATCCAGTATCATCTATGTTGAAACACCTGAAGTATCTAGTACCGAGGGCTCTAGCTTATATGGTTCCAGTTCCAGTCCTAGTTCTATTGGATCTTCATCAAGTGTTGTACCTGTCAGTGTTTCTACTGGGGGATCTGCAATTGGATCTTCATCAGGTGTTGTACCTGTTAGTATTTCTACTGGGGGATCTGCATATGCAACCACCACTACAACTACCACTGGATGGACTGGGTCTTATGTTTCCACATATTCAACAGAAGTTATCACAAGCACTAACGAACACAGTTTTGAGTACACCAGCACTATTACACACTGGAGTAGCTCTTATATTTCTAGCGAGATTGTCGAAACCTCTACTATTACGTCTGCAATTCCACAAAGCAGTACTGTTGCAGCTGTTAGTAGTGTAAGCTCTTACAATTCTGGTATAGATGTTACTACAACAACCACTACTGGATGGACTGGTTCATATGCCTCCACATACTTTACCGATGTTTTGACTGTTACTGGCACCAATGGCATTGTCACCACCTCCAGTACCATCTATGTGGAAACACCTGAAGTATCTAGTACCGAGGGCTCTAGCTTATATGGTTCCAGTTCCAGTGCTAGTTCCAGTTCTATTGGATCTTCATCGAATGTTGTACCTGTTAGTGTTTCTACTGGGGGATCTGCATATGCAACCACCACCACAACTACCACTGGATGGACTGGGTCTTATGTTTCCACATATTCAACAGAAGTTATCACAAGCACTAACGAACACAGTTTTGAGTACACCAGCACTATTACACACTGGAGTAGCTCTTATATTTCTAGCGAGATTGTTAAAACCTCTACTATTACATCTGCAATTCCACAAGGCAGTACTGTTGCAGCTGCTAGCATAATTTTTCAAAGTTCCGGTGTTACTAATACCGAGAATATTGCCACTACATCTGGTACTCTATATGTTGAAACACCAGTTATATCTAGTAGCGAGGGTATTAAATTATCTTCTTTTAGTACACTATCTTCATCGATAACTGTTTTGGCTCCAACTTCATTGCCCGGTATTTCTAGTAATATATATCATTTTAGTACATCTGAGGAAGGTGTTAATTCTGTTTTTGTTAGCAATAACGTTATGCAATACTCTTACCCAGATGTTATTGCAACTGCATCTGAAAGTTCTTATTCTAGTGACACTTTAGGCTCAAAAGTACTAAATGCTGAAACTTTTACTGCTCCCGTCCAACCTTCTTCAGTCTACTCATTATCAACTAATTTTATTTCTTGTTCCGAGGGGTCATTTGGTCAATTATCAAAGACTTCTACCCCAAACGTTGCTACTGCTTCTATTGCTAAGAGTTTTAACGAATGGACAGAAACATATAGTTTTATCCATTCTACTTCAATGAATACTATTTATGGACAAGATGTTAGTGTTTCAGAAGTTCCAAACATTGGCACTGAAATGCAAACCAGACCTAGCAATACCGACACTAGTATTAAGACTTTTGCTACTAATACTGCTACAACTGTCAATCAACAAATTAATATTGATGAATCAGAAAGTGCTTCCTCACTTACTACCACCTTATCTATTTCGACGTTGAGAACTAATACTTTTGGGAATAATAGTATTACGACTACTGTTGTTCCACAAGTTAGTACCAACGGCGGCAACAATGAACTTGATGCAACTTCCATTAGTACTGGTAGTGTTTCTAGTGGCACAAATACAATTATTGCTACATATTTTGCTAATGGGACTTCTTCATCATTTAGAAAGTTCCCAATTACCGCTTTATTAGCTACATTTTTAGTTAGTGTCTTGGCTCTCTTTTAGTATATTTAACTATAGTTTAACTTTTAAGTAATAAAACTTAATTATTTTTATCATTCAATTTTTTTTTTTTTTTTTACTGGTTTATCGGCTGGGAAGATAAATGCATATTTTTTTTAGTATTCCGAAATAGCGAGGATTTACTTTGAAAGCGGATTGCACCACCTGTTTTTTTTTTTTGCTCGTATAGAATGATGTTGTAGGAGACTATGTACGATCAGGAAAAAAGTACGTACTATATCCAAGGCCATTACGTATAAAGCCGTGGAACAATTTGATTACTGGTGTATTAATAATATATTTTAACGTTTCTTTTTATTTTGTTTTATATTATATTATTTGTTTTTGGTGTATTGACATACATTATTGCTGTATAAACACGCAGAAGACGAAGACTGTATGGAGTGGAAGGGATTGAAGCATTTCTTTTTTTGTACTAAAAACACTCGTAATTAATAACTTTATAACCAGAAAACAAAAATAATTCATAGTGAAATAAAATAGAATGAAATAAGCGAAGAATGAACTTGTTGTTGTCATTGTAATATTTTCTAGCTTTTTGCTGCTAAATAAAAATGTTCTTATATTAATGTTCCCACTAATTTCCTTCTCTACTTTTTCCATCCGTTTATCAATATAAACTCATCTACTTATTCCCACATTATTACTTTCATTCTTCTTTTTCCCTCTTTAAATTGTTCATATTATCATTCTTATAACAACATATAAAATATTAATTATACTGAAACAAGAGGTGCTCCTTTAACTCTGAGTTTATTTCTACTGTCATATTTTGGCTCATATTAGCAATAGCGGCAACAAAAAAGAAAAAGAATCTGAATACAATTAATTGATTTTAGACTGCTAGATCAAAATAACTGGATAATATTATTATACCTCCCATCAAAACATTCCTCCTCCCATTCCGTTTTATTTCAATCGTTCACCAACAGTATTGAATATATATATATAGATTTGTATTTTTAAACCATATTCACCTGCCTCCCTGTTTTCTTTTTTTTTCCCTTTTTTCCTTTTTTTTTTTTTTTTTTTTTCTCTTCTCTTCATCTTTTTCTTTTGATTCTCTGTTAATTGGATACAGCCTAATTATATATATATATATATATATAAGAACGTCACAACAAGATAAAAAAGCGAAAAGTTAAAGGAAAGTATAAGAACATAATTGTAAGTATTAATACATTGTTCCAAGAAAAAGAAAAACATAATGTTAAGATAGATTATATTTTGTTTTTAAAGGATTATATTGGTATTTCTACATGAAAAGCGATTTCTATGGAACTTAGGAAAGCAATAGAAACATGCTAATACAATCGACCATTTAAAAACGTTGTAAAAACATATTTTTTTATTGATCTATCCATTTGTTTTTTTTTTTTTTACGTTTGCCCCTAGTATTTTTTTTTTTTTTTTTTTTTGGTCTTTTTTTTAGTCAAAGAGAAGTTAGTAAATCTTTTAAACAAAATTGACAAAAAACAAAAAAAAAATATAGTAATTTATATTTTTGCTATTAGAAATTATCTTTCATACTAACATTTATTTATTCAATTAACTATTGATGTTATGTTATAATATCGAGTGATTTGATATATATCTGTGTTTATCCATAGAGAATAACCCTTTTAGAATAATAATAAAAATGACGGAAATGCTTGAAATTACTAAATCTGCTACAGTATTTAACTCTACAGCTAGTAACAACGAAAACAGCAATAATAACAACAGTAGCAACAACAATAGCAGCAACAACAACAACAACAACAAAAACAAAAACAACAACAAAAACACCAGCAGCAGCAGCAGCGCAAACAGCAATAATAATAATAATAATAATAATAACAACAATTCAACTGATAACAATTCACCCAAGGTTATCTCTAGTAATAATCTTATTATTCATGCTGAAAATAGCCATGTAAATAAAGGAGCCATTAATATTAAGGATAGTATCAACGATAAAAAACATATTTCTGCAAGCAATGTTGCTCTTCCCACATGCTTAGATAATGTTTTTGGTAAAAATAATGATGATGATGAAAATGTTGATTATACATCGCTATCTGGTTCATCTCCATTTAAAGCCAACAATAACAAATCTACGGATATTACTCCTTACAGTAATGCTTCTGTTAATAACAAGAATAATGATACTGTGACATCTCCAGGTATTTTTATAAAAGATAAGGATCAAAACCAAAGTATTAACGGTAACGTTAGTACCGCTATTTTTTCAGCTAATAGCAATAACACAACGTTATCAATCAATGGCACTACCGGTACAGCCAACACGAATAATTCAAGCATTGAGAATTTAGTACGCCTAAGAAGAGAATCAGTTGCCCATGCCTTAGGTATGGGTGGTGTTTCCTGGGGATCTTTAAGTATTGGATCTTGGCTTAAGGATGAAGTTATGTTTCGCAAAGGGAGTAATAATCATCATTCGGGTACCACTTCTACTTCGGTTAGTAGTAATGAGGGCTCTCCTATTAATGTAAGTAATATTTCAAATAACTTCAACTACATGGGCCAACAACAAGGAACAGGGCAAATGCACCATCAGAATAATAACTCTGATAACAATACTGATAGTAGTTGTACTTCTGCTATTAAAAATAGTGGGATAAACACGCATGCTTCATACTTGCCAAATTTGGAAAAGAAATATTGTAAAGATTATTCATGTTGTGGGTTATTGCTGCCATCCTTACATGATTTATTGGATCATTATGAGCAAGCTCATATTGCAGCTGCTTCTTCTAACTTAGTGGCAACTATTGGAACAAATAACATTAATAACAATTACACTCTGGATAAAGCTAACAGACCTGTTTCTCTAGCCACTCCAACCGCAAGTGTGGCTTCTATTAATAATAATAATTCTGACCATTATGCCACTATGGGGCAGAAAACTTTATCAAAAAACATTAAAAATAAATCGGATTCAACTAGTAACAAAGCTGAGAACACTTCCAACTTTTCCTCCAGACTTCTGAAAGCTGGTGACAATACTGTGTATCAGCATATGAACGGCAAGGATAATGTGAACACAAATAATATCGAGTATAGAATAAATTGTATTGGCACAGATAATAACTTAGTGTCAACAACATCACCCTCTAATTCAAATGTTACCGTAACTGGTATGAATAGGTCACCCAATGTTTTTAACCATCATGCTTTATCCAGAGGTAATTCTAGCCTGAATGACAACCTAATAGATTCAGTTCATACAAATGATGTTTTTTTAAATCAAACAGCCGGTGGAAATGAACAGCATCGACACACTATTGATTTACAAAAATCTTTTAAAAACTATTTTATAAATATGGGTAGCAGTGACCAGAGTAGTAACTCTAATGTTGCCAATATGTCATCTAGTCTCAACACTTACAACCGCAATCATCACCTCCACCAAAACAAAAGTGGTAACAATGCGATATCTAATTCTAACGTTGGTATTCAGCACAAAAATAGTTCAATTAATAGTAATACTAATCCCAACAATAACACTTTCAGTGCTAGTGATGGGGTTTCATCCTGCGTAGTCAGTAGCAAAAGTACTATATCTTCATCATCTTCATCAATAATGAGTTCCAATACGAATACACCAGCTACTTCTATTGATGACGATTCGATTGCAACCTGCAATAGCCAAATTTCCAATAGTAATAATAATATTGATAAATTACCAAAATCGAACATGAATAATGACTATAATGGCAGTAATAAGAATAGTGAAGTGTTATTAGACGACGAGCGTCATAGCGCGGAACACCATAAAGCAGATAGCGCTGTTAATAATAATTGCGTTAATAATAAAACCAGTATTAGTGATAGTAATAATAGAGATGTTATCAATAATGCTAGTAGCCATAATAACAATGGCGGTATAGCTGGCAATAATAATAGTATTACTAACAAGGAAGATATTGATGAGCCTGACATTGATATGAAAGATTTGAGGGAATATAACGAAGATATTGATCATTTTGGAGAGAAATTTAATATGCTGCATAGAAGACCATTCATTGATGATCCTGCTAGAACTTTGTATGTAATGGACCTCGAAGAAAATAAACCGTTTAGATGCCCAGTTATTGGTTGTGACAAGAGTTATAAAAATCAAAATGGATTGAAATATCATAGGTTACATGGTCATCAAGGGCAAAAGTTATTTGAAAATCCGGATGGAAGTTTTAGCATTATAGATCCGGAAAGTAATGAACCATATCCTGATGGCATGGAGTTTGAAAAGGATAAACCTTACAGGTGCGAGGTTTGTGGAAGAAGATATAAGAATTTAAATGGTTTGAAATATCATAGAGGTCATTCAACTCATTGAATTGAATTGCTCCCACTCCATTTTATTTTAATTTTTTTTCTATGTGTTATATACTGTGGATTTTTCTTTTTCTTTTCCTTTTTTTTTTTTTTTTTTTTTTTTTCTATTATTTTTATTTTTATTTTCATTTTTATGTCTGGTTTGCGATGAACGGTATTACAATTTTTTTTTTTTTCTTTTTTTTTCCCTTTTTTTTCTTTTTTTTTTCCCTTTTTTTTCTTTTTTTTTTTTTTTCTTTATTTTTTTTTTTGAGAGAGTTGAAAGAAAAGGATAAAAAAAAAATGGGTTATGTATATATGTATTGATTCATTGCTATTACGGTTATATTCATTATTTACTTAGGTCACAACATTTAATAATTTAATTTTAATTTTAATAACTATCTATATATTTCAATCACGTAATTATATATGAGGCAATGTTATTGTGCGAATACATACTATGGTTTTTGTATGTTATTTTTAATTCGATTCAATATTTCTGTTCTTTCTTTTTTTTTTTAGACTAAAAATCGAGCAGTTTCTTAAACGGTTGAGATCATTAATATTGAAATTCAGACATTATTTATAAAACTAACAACTATGTAAAAATTAATTAGCATATAGTCTCTTTTGTGTAGATTTTACAATAATTAGCCAAAATTACCGCACAAAAAAACTCGCTACAATTGCACTAAGTGCAATTATAAAAAGCATAACTACATAGTTGAAAATAAAAATCATTAACAGACCTAATTTTTGCCAAGTTTGTAAAAAATTTCTAATAAAGTTATCCTGATAATTCTGTGTTAATAAGATTCTACTTTTATCCAAAATGATTAGCTCATCTAGCTCATCATTTTTACCCCCATTGTTATTAGTATTACCCTTCGCTGAGGAACCCACAGGTACAAATGCAATTTTTAAAAAATGGTCCTTAGAATACCTCAAATATTTCTCTTTATTTTGTTCCAAATCAATCCCATCATTAAGTTCATCTTTAACATCGTCGGTAGTACGAATGACGGACTTTTTCCCACTAGTGAGAATCTTTTGAAATTGTAAATGCAAATTTCCTCTGTCATGTTTGTCAATATATATTTCGTTGGGTATAATAACGTTGTATAAATTATTATTAATACTGCTGTAGTCGTAGTGACTATAAATGTCGTGTGGAATATGGTTATATGTCATGGATGAAAACAAGTTTTGTAGCGAACTAACGCTTAAAGTTTTACCTATAATTTTAGAAAAAACATTAAGTACAGAAGTATCTAAAGCAGCGAAAGGAGAAGAAGAAGAAGAAGAAGAAGGTAGTTGAGGAAGTAAATGCTTATCATTATCATAACAGAACAAAGATACAACATGCCTTCTTAGAATTTCTCCTTCTTCATCCTTTTGCAAGTGTTGTTGATCCTTAATATTATTAGATATGTGCTGTTGCTTAACAATGCTTTCAACAATTTCATAATTTTTAATTAATTTGGTTTTCGAGTCACTTTTATACTTTGATGACTCACAATAAATATAAAAGTTTAATTCAGGTAAATAATAGTCTATATTTGGAGTTAACTCATTTAAAGATATGATTGTGGGCGTGGTTATATCTGTGGGCTGATAAATTAAAGTGTTTTCTGGTGGTATCACCGAATCATAGATGTTTTTGGTGAAAAATAAAGATATCACGGGTATAATTAGTAATAGTATGAAATTGATGATTATTAAGTTAATAGTAAGACTTATTAGCCTGTTGATGTTAATTTTCATCTTTATCGGTGTATATACTAGCCGTAATTTTTTAATTCAACATTGCTTCATTTATGTTTTATTTTCCTTGCCACCGAAATTAACAATTTTTTTTTTTTTATTTTTTTCTAATTTCAATAAATTGTTCTTATTTTAACCATGCCGAGTGAAATTAACCCGGATGGATAAATCAAAAGTAAAATTTCCCAATAATAAAAAAAAAAAAAAGTTGTATTTTTCCTCTTTAACTCAAAAATATAAAAATATAATTTACTAAATATTAT